>NW_009260180.1:119817-124264 GCF_000687185.1 Egretta garzetta | reverse complement strand
GTAAAAATCTCAGTTGTTTTCCAAGCATTCTTTAAATACCATAAGGCCTTAGTCCACTTACAGCACTAACAGTCCGTAAAATGTCATTTTTTGTTTTCTAATTAGTCTGATGATTTTTAGATAGGATTTGACAACAACAGCTAAGAAGCATCTCAGGCTGCAAAAAATTATCCCTTGGACAGCGAGTCACCCACAGCTGCGCCAGCGCATCGCTGGGACGCGCACGGCAGCATCCCCTCCCGTTGCTGGATGGTGACTCGGTGGTGGGACAGATCGAGGCGCCCTCCGAGCTGGGGCACGTCTCATAGGGGTGTGAAGGGGGGAGATCATGCCCTTCCCACAAGGATCGTTCTCCCTTTTTGCTGGTGAGAGCTCCCTGTCCTGGCACGTTTTGCACGTGCCCGTGGCAGGAGCAGAGAGCTCCATCCCTCGCCCCACATGTGGTCCCTCGAAGGTAGGGTGGGGATGTCTGCCTCTCCCCCAGGCTCTGCACGGAGGCAGCCACAAGGCTGTCACGTGGCCACCTCTCCCTACAGACTCCCCTGGGAGTATTTGGGAGCGCTTTCCTCTCTCTGAGGACACCGGGCTGTCGCCATCGCTGTGACACAAACAGAACCCAGAGTCAAGCCCTGCTGCTGTGGGGCACTGCACGGGGGACAACTCGGTTCCTGCCCTGAGCAAGGCCAGGAGGGACGTCGCTCGCCCAGGGTCGCACCGCGTTTCAGAGCCATTGATGTCCTTATCTAACCTAACACCTCCCCGTTCTGCACCGACAGCCAGTGCTGCCTAGCCAGTGCTCTGTCCCTGGGCCAGCATTTCCCTTCCAGGTGATGCTACAAAAGGCAGCAGAAGAGCTCTCGTTCCCATACCACCTCCACATCGCTGGGAGAAGCAGCCAATGTTTTATTAACCACCTCTCCCTCCCATTCCGCTTGCTAAACTGGGTTAGGGCTGCTCGAACCTGCTGTGTCAGGCGTCTTCTTCTGCTGGTCGAGGGGAAGGGCCTGCGGAGGCTCTCCTGACCCGAGACACCTTTCTCACAGCATTCCTCCCACCGTCTCGCATAAATAGATCAGTCATCCCAGCAAGGCTACGTCTTCTTTTACTTCTTCCTGTCTTTAATAATATTATCAATATCTGGTTTAGATTTTTACTAAATATAGGGCCAGAGGCTGGGCTGGCGTCACTTCCTCCCAGACGAACTGGAACAGCTCGCTCAGTACTAGCTTCTTTTATTAATTTACCTTGGTTTGCAAAGTTGTTTGATTGCACCAAGCTTGTCCACTCCCCCCCCTCCCCAATGGCCTGGCAGCTGGCAGGAACGATGCTGCTTTGGAGCCTGTCCTTGATCCATGGGTGAGGCCTGTGGTCTGGGGGGGCTGCCTCTCCCAAAGCAGCCTGGGGGAGTTGGGTGCTGTGTGCTAGTGGGCAGCAAATTTGCAAAGAGCCTTTTGCAAACCTCCCCTCTCCTTGCTGATGATGTCCACGGGTGAAGACCCAAAAGGGAGCACAGCTCCAGGGGCATCCCTGTACCCTCCAGGTGAGCCTTCTTCCAGCTGCCAGGGGCCAGATCCAGCTCCAGGGCTGCCATGAACCCGCAGTGTTCCGGGCTGCCCCGTGGGCTGTGTGGCACTGAGGAGGGGAGTGTGCCCTGCACCCCAGGACACCCTGCTCCTGGCACTGGGAGGGACCTGGCAGTGCCCGTTCCCTGCCCAGGCAGACGTGACAGCTCGCTGACACAAGCCCTGGGCTCGAGAGCCTTCTCCAGCAAAGGCAGAGGAGGGATGAGACCTCTTATCTCCAGCCTCCCCAGAAAGACATTGTCCCCAGAGCGACCCTCATGGTGTCCCCCTGCCTATTTCATGTCGCTGTCTGCCCATTTATTAGTCCAAATCAATTTCAGTGGGAACTCCTTGACTTCAGGGCATCCCATGGGATGTGGGAGAAATGGGATATCCCTGCTCCAGAGAGGGAGGGGTCTCCCATGCTTCAAGGGCATGAGCTGAGGTGGTGGTGGGGAAGAGGAAGAGGAAGGGGAAAGGAAGAACACCAGAGCAACCAGATCACACAGAGACCGAGCCCCACAGCCTCTCCAGCGGCTCGGGGGCCAGGCCAGGGCTGCGGAGCGTAGGATGCTGGAGCCCTTCTCCCTGCCCCGTCCTCTCCATCATGCAGGGGTGCCTCCTGCATTCCCACGGGCGCTTCCCCAGGGCTGTGTGTCTAACGCAGCCGAGTGCCGCGCCAGGTCGCCAGCTGCCATTTGGAGAAGGGCCATGGCTTGCCTGTTCCCAGGCTGTCTCCCAGCTCTATTACACCACGCTTCAGGTTTTTTGGCTGCAGTGGTGGTGGCGGTGGTGGTGCTGTTAAACTGAAAGGAGTGAAATTTCTCTCCTGCACCCCACCTTCTCTGTCTCCCCTGCCACCTCCTTTCAGGGTTGCAAAAGGTACTCGCAGGCTTGGAGATGGTTTTGGAGATGGCTTGAGGTACCTTAGGCCATCACAAGAAACACACTGGCCAGTCCTTACCTCAAATGACAGTGCCTGGGGAGAGAGAAGAGCACTTTTATTCCGAGGGCCGGCTCAGTGCCAGGCACACTTTAATCACCCTGAAGTTGTGTGTTGTGTTGCTAAAACAGCATAAAAACCCAAAACCTCAAACCTGGGAGGTGGGATGGCAGTCTCTGGATCAGGTGAGGAGGGGTCTAGGGCAGGAAGGTGCCTGGGAAAGGATGAGCACAGGGGTTGGGGACCTTGGTGGGCTGCGGGTGGGGGTCCTGGCCAGCCCCATCGCTGCCCCAGCTCTCCCAGCCAGCTCACTCCAGCCCCCATGCTCCCAGTGTCACCTGGTGCTGCCCAGCTGGGCCCAGTTTAACCCACGGAGGTTCAGGTTTGGGGGTGGGGCTGTCATGCACACAGAGAGATGTTCACATGGGCTCACAGGTACAGGCACACGTGCATAAATACAGACACACCCAGGCTCCTGCACCCGCCCCGGCCTGTCACACACACACACAGATACCCCCAACATACCCCTCCCAACACACTCATCCCGGCACCCGCCCCAAGGTGTCACCACACGCACGCAAGCACAGTGTCACACGCAGAGGCAGATATCCCCGACAGGCACACTCCCCCTCCCTGCCCCCACAAGGTGTCACACACACACACAGTGTCACACACACACACACACAGTGACACACATGCAAGTGTCACACACATGGTGTCACACACACGGTGCCACACAGTGTCAGTCACACACACACACACAGAGTCACACACACTCAAGTGTCACACACACGGTGTCACACACACGGTGTCTCACACACACAGTGTGACACACATGCAAGTGTCACACAGACAGATGGTGTCTCACACACACACACACAGTCACACACATACAAGTGTCACACACACGGCGTCACACACAGTCACACACACAGAGTGACACACATGCAAGTGTCACACAGACAGATGGTGTCTCACACACACACACACAGTCACACACATACAAGTGTCACACACACGGCGTCACACACAGTCACACACACAGAGTGACACACATGCAAGTGTCACACAGACAGATGGTGTCTCACACACACACACACAGTCACACACATACAAGTGTCACACACACGGCGTCACACACAGTCACACACACAGAGTGACACACGTGCAAGTGTCACACACGGTGTCACAGTGTCACACACAGTCACACACACAGAGTGACACACGACACGGTGTCGCACACATGGTGTCACACACACAGAGTGACACACATGCAAGTGTCACACACGGTGTCACACAGTGTCACACACACACACATACAAGTGTCACACACACGGCGTCACACACAGTCACACACACAGAGTGACACACATGCAAGTGTCACACAGACAGATGGTGTCTCACACACACACACACAGTCACACATGCAAGTGTCACACACGGTGTCACACAGTGTCACACACACACAGTCACACACATACAAGTGTCACACACACGGTGTCGCACACATGGTGTCACACACACAGAGTGACACACATGCAAGTGTCACACACGGTGTCACACAGTGTCACACACACACACATACAAGTGTCACACACACGGCGTCACACACAGTCACACACACAGAGTGACACACATGCAAGTGTCACACACGGTGTCACACAGTGTCACACACACACACATACAAGTGTCACACACACGGCGTCACACACAGTCACACACACAGAGTGACACACATGCAAGTGTCACACAGACAGATGGTGTCTCACACACACACACACAGTCACACATGCAAGTGTCACACACGGTGTCACACAGTGTCACACACACTCAGTCACACACATACAAGTGTCACACACATACAAGTGTCACACACACAGTGTCACACACAGAGTGATATACATGCAAGTGTCACACACGGTGTCACACAGTGTCACACACA
>NW_009260180.1:117863-118117 GCF_000687185.1 Egretta garzetta | reverse complement strand
TTTTTTTTTTTTTTTCTTTTTTTTAAAAAAAAAGAGGGGGGTGACGGACATGGAAGCGTGTTTCTGCCCGGTGGGTGTGTTGCAGTTTTAATTATAATGACAGATGTTGCTGTAAAGTTCCGTCTCAGTTCCCAAATTCAGGCTGAGCCCGGAGGACCGGAGCACTCGCCAGTCGGCGGAGCCGGTGTTAAACCGAGTTGCCAAAGAATTTTGTTGATTGCATTTTAATGAAGCCCGGCCGGGGCTGGGGGCCC
>NW_009260180.1:116060-117090 GCF_000687185.1 Egretta garzetta | reverse complement strand
GGGCCCCCCGGCAGGCGCCGGAGGCAGCCCCCACGCCTTCCCCGGCCGGGGACTCGCCTCCTCCCGTCAGCTCCGTGCGTTTCGGTGCCGGTTTGCACTGCATGAAATATTTAGAAGTTTGCAGCGGTGAATAAAGCGATCGGTAATCGAAATTGATGGCAACGTTGCAAAGGGGGCGGCACCGCCCGTGGAAACGGCACGGCTCACCGGGGAGCGGGCGGGGCCCTTCGGGGAGCATTTTTAAGGGGTTTCACCCCAAATTAACGGTTAGCCGCTCTGAAGGCTCCGGCAGCGCCCAAACCCGGACGCTGCTCTTCACATTTCTGACGGTGTCTGTAAGGGAAAAAAGCAGATTTTTCCGCCCTGCCTGGCTGTGCAGAGAGGAGGCAACCCCGCAAAGTTTAGCACCTAAAATACCCCCACCTAAAATACCCCCCCAGCACCTCCCGCCGTGCTGCCCGGCATTTCGCGGGGCTTACACCCCCCCCGAACCCCTGGGTTTGCCCCCGCTTGGTGGGGTGTGCAGGCAGCGGGGGGCAGCGGGGTGCTGTCCGGGGGCCGGGAGCGTGTCCCCAGGCCCCCCGAAGGGGAGCGGGTGTTGCAAAGAGGGCGGCACCGCCCGTGGAAACGGCACGGCTCACCGGGGAGCGGGCGGGACCCTTCGGGGAGCATTTTTAAGGGGTTTCACCCCAAATTAACGGTTAGCCGCTCTGAAGGCTCCGGCAGCGCCCAAACCCGGACGCTGCTCTTCACATTTCTGACGGTGTCTGTAAGGGAAAAAAGCAGATTTTTCCGCCCTGCCTGGCTGTGCAGAGAGGAGGCAACCCCGCAAAGTTTAGCACCTAAAATACCCCCACCTAAAATACCCCCCCAGCACCTCCCGCCGTGCTGCCCGGCATTTCGCGGGGCTTACACCCCCCCCGAACCCCTGGGTTTGCCCCCGCTTGGTGGGGTGTGCAGGCAGCGGGGGGCAGCGGGGTGCTGTCCGGGGGCCGGGAGCGTGTCCCCAGGCCCCCCGAAGGGGAGCGGG
>NW_009260180.1:54009-114620 GCF_000687185.1 Egretta garzetta | reverse complement strand
GCTTTGGGAGGGGTTGCAGTGAGGAGCTCCTCTCCCCCCGATCTCGGTCCCCTCTTTGCTGCTACGTCCCTGCTGCGGTTACATAAGGCAGAGAAGCGCGTAGCCAGCGCTAACGTGGGCCAAAGCACCGGGATCTCACCCAGGGATGCCCAGAGCTGAGCCCGGCCCTGTCCGCCTGCTCCCCATCCTCTGCCGCATCTGCCCCGCTGCCTGGGGTGAGCTACCCTGCTGCCTTCCCTTGCCTGCTGCAGGGACTGTGCTTGCGGGTCACGCAGGCGGGCGGCTGGGGGGGGGGACAGGTACACACATGCATACACATGCACACCCCCTGTCCTGCCCTGCTGCCTGCGCTTCGGCTCTCACGCAGAGCTGCCCCGCACGAACGCTGCCTAAATGCATGTAGCCCTTGCTGCGCACACACAGACGTGCGCACCATTTGATGTAGCAGCCTTGCTCTCGCAGATGGGTCCATTCCAAAGTGATGCACGCTAGAAGTGTTTGCACACAAACACACCGCGGTAGGTAGCACACGGGTCACGTTCTCGCACACACGTGGGCTAGTGCATGCCGTGGGTGCTCGCCGGCGCTGGCCCAGGGGTGGTGTGTGCTCTCCCTTCCTACATGCACAGGCAGGGAACTCGTGCCGGACGCGGCCGGCCCCCCCCTCACGCCAGCTCCCAGCCCGGGTGAGCGCTGGGGAAGCTGCAGGCCTGGCAGGGCAGCCCCGGCTGGCTGCGGTGGGCAGCTCTGCGGCTGCCCGTGGCTTTCCCCTCCCTGACCAAGGTGCTCCGAGCGGGGATCAATAATGCCTTTCTGATTGGCTTCAATTCCCCATTCAAAGTAGTCACTGCATTAGGACTTGATTTTTCTCCCCTTTGACTCCTGGCCAGATTAGATTGTGAATTTGGCTGATTTCAAGCAACTGGGGGAGGGAAGAGTCATACAGCGAGCGAGAGAGAACTGAAATATCCTACAGGATCCCCTGGAGGGGAGAGAAATCAGGTCTAGATAAGAGCTTGTTCTCCCTGTCTGGCTTTCCTGTTTGATGATCAGAAAACGCAAGATCTAACCTCTTACCAGGACGGCTTAACGATGAAAGGTCAGGTTTTTGGCTTGTTCGAGGTGCAAGGTTTATTATTATGAGCTATGGATTATTTATTTTGGTTCTCCCATCATATGCTAAATATAGGATTGCACAAGGCATGCAAACAGAAGGATGTGGCCAGTGCTTCAGAGGTTTCCGAGTCGGGCTCTGGATGTAGCGCTGAGGTTGGAGAAGCTGTGACTGGGGCAGGACACGCGGTCCGTGCCCAGGAGAGCCCAGTGCTCTCCCGCCTGTTTATAAAGTCCCAACCCCATCCTTGGGCAATTTTTTCCGATGCTTATTTTCCCCATACATAGGCTGCGGACAAGCAAGCGGGTTATGTCAGTGAAACCCCCGTGTCCCAGAGGGACACAGACAACAGCGGCCAGGCACATCCCAGCCACGCTGGTCCGGGTGGAGTTTCTCTGCCGGCTGCTCCAAGGGCCAGGATTTCATGCCAAGGAAAGCCAGGGCAGCACAGCAACACCCTCAGCATCCCAGCTGCCAGCACTTGCCTGTGAATTGGTGTTAACTCCAGGTGTGGCAAAATCCTGGGATTACGTGGTTTCTCAGCAAAGGGCACTGGGAAGCTGGGTGGAGCAGAGGGATTTAAGGAGCTGCTTGCAGGGCAGTGAGGAGCCTTGGGAGGAGAGGATGTGGAGCTGGGGGCTTGGTGCAGGTAGGATGTGACTTTCTGAGCTGTCTGTGCTGGGGGGTGTGGGAGGGCAGCTGGTGGAGCCCTCAGCAAGGCTTTGAGGTCGAGGGGGGAAGCTGCTGCAGGGGGGTATGAGCTGGGAGCGCAGCCTTGAGCTGTTTTGCATGATCTGATGTGGTTGCCTGTGGGTTTTTTTGGTGTTGTGAACCCAGGGTATCAGGGAAGAGTCTGAGTGAGCCTGATGGTGGGGCAGCACTGGGGCTGAGTGTCTGGATGTGGAGAGATGGAGGTGTGATGGTCAGCAGCACCTTAGGCCCTGAGGAGGCTGGTGGGTAGGAGAGGACCTGTGTGGGGCTCAGTGGGATGGCTATGGAGCCTTGCGTGGCCCCAAACTGTGGGTGAGGAAGGAGGCAGAGCTGTGAAAGCAGTAGGGCTGTGGGGGGCACTTGGGGTGAAGGGGCTGGAGTGGAGACCATGAGCCTTGGTCCCATGTCTTTCCGCACCTGGGAGAGCGGTGGCAGCCAGGGTGACAGGGGCTCGGTGCAAAAAAAGATGAGGAAGAGCATGAAATGATATGTGAGATGTAGTTTGGCTGCTGGGGTGGTGAATATATGCTTAGCCCCTAGCACAAGGGTCATCTAGGTCCCTGAGACATCCCTGTAATAGAAGTAAATAATATATATATCTAAGAAAGGAGCTGTAAGAGTTAACTCCAGGTGAGGGGGACCTGGAGCCTCTGTGCACCATGAAGAGGTGAGGTGGGGCAGGAGGGTCTGGAGGAGGTGGCACTGAGGGAGCAGGGTGGGTATCAGCCTGTGTAAGGGAGCTGGTGGGATGGAGGAGGAAGCTGGGGATGTGGAGATGGGAGTTGGTGTGGTATGACAGCAGCCTAAGAGAAAGCCACACGCATTTAAAAAAAAAAGTAACCTCAACAAACAAAAAAAATCCCCTATCAATTGGGGAAGGTTTACAATCTGTCATTTGGGTCCGGCATCTGTACTGCCTGGCACGGTCCCCAGTGCAAGGCAAGGTTCAAGGTATAATTCAAGATGTCCCAGTGGCTGGGGAACCACTGATAATGGGGAAAGCCCTCTGCAAGTGAAACTGTGGCTGCCTGCCTCCGGGAGCATTGCGCCCAGGAGCCTGATCGCGTTCCCCACTCTGGGGGAGAAGTGGGTGTCCCAGGATAGGGTCCAGACCTGTGACCCCTCTCCCTGTGGGATGCGGTCCTGCCCAACTTGGGGACCAAATCGATGGCAAGGTGCCCTGTTCAAGCATATATGTGTTTGGGGCTCTTGGAGGGTGTGTGTGTGGGGGTGTGTGGTGTGTGGAAGCCAAACAAATGTAACCCTGCTGGCTTCCCCTACCCCTCTCTCTAATTTGTGCTTAGGGGGAACAGTAGGGGAAAACTCCAAGGTTTGTGGTTTTTTCCTCCCATCTCAGCATTTCTTTAGGAGCTGGACAAGGACAATTTCTGTAGCTCGCTCGTATTTTTAAAAGAGCAGGAATAAGTATATGGAAATGTATGTGTTTTACTGTATCAGCTGCTATCAGCTTTTAGCTTTATTACAGTAAGTGCAAAATTTTTTGTGGGCCAAACTCATTCATTGGATTTAATGGAGTTAAACTGCAGGCAGATTTGGCAACTTGTTTGTGTATATCTTTGTAAAATGGACAGGCAGAGATAATAAAATTTTATACTTTCTATGGCATCTTTTAGGGAAAAGTATTCCAATATGTTTTATAAACAGCGTACGTATTTTGCTACAGTATATGCTCATACCCAAGTACAAGCACTTTAATGCTGCTTCTTTTTTCCTTTTCCTAGAGCTATATGTGTGTGTGTGAACTCGGATTTGCCAGCGTTATTTTCTCACGCTGCTTTCCTTACAAGTGTCTTTAGCGGTTTTAACAATTTCCCTAGATTTCTTTTTTTTCCTTTTGGTGTGTTTGTATATCTTCCTAGAAATGCAGGTGTAGTAAGAACTGTAAGCCTTGCTGCGAAGGGCTCAGAAGGAGGGAAGAATAATGTATGTAAAGCCTCTTGCTAAATACCCAAGGCACTAGTAAACTGTCCCAGCTGCAAATGCACTATCTCGGGACCTTTCAGGTACAAATATCTGCTGTGAAACCTTTGAGGAGCTGACTTCCCCCTGCCCCTTTTCCTGAAATTTCCAGGGTGTGATGATGCTGGTTTCTCAAACTGGTCTGGGTCAGGCTTAGATCTTGCTTGTGTAGGACTGCTCCCAGTGTAATATAGAGCAAACCAACACTCAAGGCTGTAAGAAAAATATGTATTTCTAGAAGGTGGATTTGCTTTTTAACGAGGCATTTCATGGTTTTCCAGACTCTAAACAAATTGGACCCAAACCTGTGGCTACTGGGCATAGGGAGGGGAAGCAGCTGATGAGCCAAGCTAATTTATTGCACAGCTTTGACTTATCAAATGGTCATTGCTGCCCCATATGGAGCACTTGAGTGTGTGGAATTGAGGAGAGAGGATATAGATATACAGGATAAATGCAAAACAACAGTGAGCGACAAGGATGTAAATAAGTCTGGAGATTCTCGTGGCATTAAACTAAATTGTGGGTAGTGAGGTGTGAGAGATATGTGATGTCAAAGGAACCCTATAATGTATTTGTAGCCCCGCTCAGGATTTGCTGGGGTTTCTAAATAAGGCATTAATTCAATTACGCATTCTTAATTAGTGTTTGCGCAAATTGGAGCAACATCATTAATTTACTTTTACTGCCTCTTATTTTTATTTTGCTGGTGTGATGGGTTTCAGTCATTGACTCTGTCCCCTCTCTGCTTTGTGGGACTCATAACACCCAGCTGTGATGCTCACACCACGAACTCCAGCTTCTTTGGTAATACCAGTTTTTCCATGTTATGAATATCTCTCTGCTCACAGGCTGCACAGCACTGACCTGACCCTGTAATTGGAGAAAGAGGGAGAAAAAGAGCCCAGATGTGCAGCGGCTCCTTTCAAATGCTGAGCAGCATCCTTTCTCAGTAAAGCAGGGTGATTGGCAGTGTGCTGGAGCAGGATTAGGCCCTTTGGGCTCCCCCAGGCAGGGGGATTTTTGTGTGTGTTTAACTGTTTTTTTTTTGTTGTGGTTTTTTTTTTCCTCCCTGGAAGACAGGTGCTCCCAACCCTCTGTGGTCGCTGGGATGGATGTGAGCGCACAGGGCTGCTCCTCTCCACTGCTGGCACCCAAAGCTGTGTGGGGATGGGGAGGCACAGGGTGCTGTGTGTCATCTCGTGGGGCTCGTATCTGTCTGCTTCTGCATGGGATGCGTTGAGGGGTAACACCTTCGACATGGTGCCCTTTATCGCTTTGTCCTGAGGAAGACCTGCTCCTGAGAGCTGCTCTCAGGTGTTGGCTCTTCAGCCTCTCCTGGAAGGGAAAGCTGGGTCAGGGGCATGTGTGCTGGGTGGAAGCTGGTGGCCGGGGCTCCAGTCTTCTGCACAAGACAGGTTTGGGGTTAGTGCATATCTTAAATAAACCAGCTAATGCATTTATTACAAATATAGGATGATAAAGAACAGATTGGGGAGACTAACGCAAGCTGAGATTGCTCCCTCCAAACCATGCCTCCCAGGAGCTGCTGAACGCTGGTCTCAAGTTTGCAGTGAGCAGGTTGGGCTATCCTACCCCCCGCCCCCCACCCTGTTTCTTCCTTTTAATTCCTGTTTCTGGCTTTGCTTCTCTTCCCCACCTGCTGCCCACGCTCTCCTCTTGCTCGGAGGCGAGCGATGCAGCTCGGAAGCCCCATTCATCACCGCCTGCTAGCGAGGCACTAGCAGCCGCTGCCGCTCCATTGATTGACTGTGGCGGTGAGTGAATTTAAAATCATTATGCTCCTGAGACAGCTTTTAAATATGACAAGATGAAAATCAAATCTGTAAGAAGCCTTGTGAAAGGGGTGTTTCCAGCCAGGGAATCCCACGTGGGCCCGGGTGGTGTTGGGGTCTGGGGGAGACCCCTCTGCCCCAGACCTTGTGGCTGTCCCCGTGTGAGCCTGGACCTCTCGTGCTGGTGAGATGGGAGCAGGCAGGCAGCTGCCGGCAGAGAATTAAGTAGAAATATTTCATTGTAGAAAAGACTATTGTGTAAAGCCATCCATCTGCTGTCTGTCTAATGCTTTGCATGAATTAATGAGCTGATTGATTAGGAAAACCTTGCAACAGCCGGGTGAGGTAGATGATTCCTGTCCTCATGTTACAGGTGGAGGGGAACTTGGAGTCACAAAGGTTAAGGCTAAGGCTTCCAAGTTTTGGGGTTGTGTGGTTTGTGGGTTTTTTTTGTCATTAGTGAATGCTATGGTTAAGACATTTGTCTGTGTCTTGTTTTACTGATTGATTGATCTGATTTTGGATGCTTTTTGGCTTCAAGAGCAGCTGTGAGAGCTTGGTGTGGCTGCAGCTCAGCCCTGGAGAGTTCTCAGCTTGGGATCTGATCTTCCAGTGTGTTTGTGGCAAAACAGCACAGTCTGCTACGGCTCTTGGCTGCGATGTTTGTAGCCGACAGCCTCTTCCCTTCCTGCTGGATAAGACAAACTCTCACCATTTCTTACAACGCTGGCTGTTTAACGTGCCTTCCTCTTGCCTCACAGCCTTTACCAGGCAAGGCTTTCTGTAAGCATCTCCATATTCCTCAAAGTAACTCTCTGGCCGCTTGCAGGGAGTCTGGTTGCTGATGGCTGGATGCACGGAGCATCTCTCTCCTCTACGCTACGATGAGTGCAGCTTTTCAAGAATGGTGCATTGAGCAAATGTCACTCCACAGTCCCAAAAATCTATCAAAGGAAATGACAGCGGCTGTAAGCATTAATCATCCAGTATCATCAAAATAAAGTTGTTGCAATAGAGCATTGTCAAAGGATAAATGTCTCAACTGCAGCTCGGTGCCGGTTCTATTAATGCTGCTGGCTCACCAAGGTATTCTAGCAGGCGAGGGTAACTTCATGGCCTAAGTACTCACCCTGTACCACTATTAATTAACTCTTCCCTCTCCAGCCTGGGTGGTTGGTCTGTCTGATAACAAGGAAAAAGCCTGGAGCAGTGGAGGAGTTGAAGTAGTTTCTTTTCATCACTGTGCTGAGAAGTTTGTGCCTGGCCCTGTTGGAGTGAAAATGGGGGTGGTGGTGTGTGGAGCAGCCCTGGAGGGGCATTCACACACACACACCCCCTTCCTGAGCTCTCAGTTTTTGCTGTGATCTTTCTGGAGTAAAGTTGTTAAAGCAATGCAAAAAAAGGCAATGATTTAAAAAAAAAAATTGAACATTGATTTGGGGTATAAAAATACCTGGTTCTGCTCTATCCCTGCCCCAGGATGTGGCTTGGAAACAAACCCTGTAACCCCGGAGCTGGCTCTGCTGCTGCTCAGGGCGCAGCAGGTATGAACGCTGCGGGCAGATGGGGCGCGGGTGATGGACAGGGCATCCATCGGGGCTGGCGGGACGAGGGATGTGACCGCTGGTGTTGCGGAGCCGATTAACTCCTAGGGCTGGAGGGAGGCACTGCAGTAATGTCACTTCCAGCCGCCTTCTCCTGGGAAAGCAGCGCTGAGCAGTGAATTGCAAGGTCTGGAGTGTGGCCCAAGGGGATAGAGAGCTGCTGGAAGTGGCTTTCTGTTTAAAATCCAGGAGTTCAAACCTCTCTCTTGTGTTTTATGGCACCATTGAACTTTTATGCTGTCTGGGTTTGAGCCTCTGTCCCTAGAGGCTGCGGGGGCCTGGTCTGTGCAAGGAAAAGCCTCTTTGCAAACAGCAGAGCAGGATGCCGAGGCGGGCATGGGACCGAGCTGTGCATCTGCCCAGCTCTGCTCTGCAGGCAGGTGGGACTGAAACTGCAGGGTGCAAACAGGCTGGGTGGGGATGGACACCCAGCTGAGCCCATCCTGTGGTGTTCACCCCGCCTGGCTCCGATTTGCCTCCTCTAGGGAAATGCGCGGGCACAGGAAGAGCGCAGCTGCTTCTGGAGAACAGCTACCACGGAGGAGGAAAAGGAAAACTTCAATAAATCAACGTGTTTCAACAGCTGTCCCAATTCACAAAGGAGCAGAAATCAGGCTGTGGTTTGTGTAACTGCTTCGTCTTTAAAGAAAGGAGGAGAAATAAATCCGTGGGATGCAATTATTAAAGCTTCCCCAAGAAGTGCTCACAAAGTGAATGCCACCACCCCATCGAGGTTTGCTGCGTTGTTTACTGCGTGGGCCAGTTTGATAATCTTGAGCTTCACTAATGGTTTTGCAGAAATCTCTTCTTCGGTATTAAAATCCTTTCCAGTTGTGAAATCTGTTGTAGGTTCTCTAAATGCCATACTGGCTGTAAGAAAAAGCCCTAAACTTTCTGCATGGCTTTTTTCCCCTCTCTCTCAATGAAGAATTACTAGTTCCTATTCTGATTTTTTTTTTCCTTTCTCTCTTCCAGTCCCCATCTTACTAACAAAACAGCCATAAAGCAGCAGCGTGTTGTAGAGCCCTTAGGACAACGCACTCTGATTTGTACTGGAACTTGGGATGGTGAACAGAGTAACACGCTTCTCACTTTAATTAGGCTGGGTTGGGAAATAGGTGTTTCACTTATTCATCTCTTTTTTCCCCATTTATTTTAAAATGCTGTTGTCTTTATTTTCAGCAGAGAAAATCTGAAGTATTGTTGCAAATCCTGACTTTCTGGAGAGGTGGGCCTGTGTGAACCTCATGAGGTTCAACAAGGCCAAGTGCAAGGTCCTGCCCCTGGGTTGGGGTAACCCCCAGTATCAATACAGGCTGGGGGAAGAAAGGATCGAGAGCAGCCCTGCCACTGGAGTACTGCATCCAGCTCTGGAGCCCTCAGCACAAGAAGCACATGGAACAGTTGGAGCAGGTCCAGAGGAGGGCTACAAAAATTATCTGAGGGCTGGAGCATCTCTCCTATGAGGACAGGCTGAGGGAGTTGGGCTTGTTCAGCCTGGAGAAGAGAAGGCTGCGGGGAGACCTGATTGCGGCCTTTCAGTACCTAAAGGGGGCCTATAGGAAAGACGGGGAAAATCTTTTTAGTAGGGCCAGCAGTGACAGGACAAGGGGTAATGGTTTTGAACTGAAGCAGGGTAGGTTTAGACTGGATATAAGGAAGAAATTCTGTACAATGAGGGTGGTGAAATGCTGGAACAGGTTGCCCAGAGAGGTGGTGGAGGCCCCATCCCTGGAAGCATTGAAGGGCAGGTTGGACGGGGCTCTGAGCAACCTGATCTGGTTAGCAGTGTCCCTGCTCCTGCAGGGGGGTTGGACTAGATGACCTCTAGGGGTCCCTTCCAACCCAAAACATTCTATGATTCTTCTGTGGTTTAGATTATAAGCAGCTCCTTGGAGCCAGGGCTTGTTGGGCTGCTTTTGCGGGTGACCTGCTCTTCTGCAAACAGCACCTAAAGAGCTGTCTATGGGGACCACATGGGAAAACCGTTAAAGCTGGTCATGTTTTCAGTAACCATCTGAGAACCCCTTATAGTGATAGAGGGACTTGTGCCTGGAGAGCTGGCAGCTGCATTCAGTGGGTAAACCTGGAGGTGAAGTGACATGCCCAGGGTTACCCGAGGCATCGGTGCTGGGACCGAGTCCTCTGACACCTGCGTCTGCTCTAACCACGGGACTTATTTCCGTTCTTTGTCCTTAGCTTTGCAGCGCAAGGAAATTTTTGCTTAATTTTAAATGTTCTCCTAAATCTTGGTGACGGCAAATTGACGTAAGCATGTGCTGGATCAGGGCCTGTTCTCTTATGCATATGGATGTGTACACAGCTGTAAGCGTTTTCCATCTTTAGGCTTTTGCAATCCAAGGAAGAGATCTTCTCCCCCCTGCCCGCAGATGTGTCCCCCTCCCCTTGCACTAGGGGTGGCAGTGTTGGGCCCCCTGGCCTCCAGGGTGAGAACGTGGGGGTGAATTTGGGTAGAATTGCTGGTTGCTTTGATCGTTTGTTGTCCAGTGAGTTTGCTAATGAAGCCAGTGCATGTGTGCAGCCTCCTGGGACGCTCAGGAGCTGGGCACGGCAGTGGGATGAAAGCCCAAGTGTTGTGGTAGGATCTCCCTTGGACCAAGCGAGCTGGGAAATTCCTCCCTGCCTGATGCTCTTGGAGGTTTTGGGTTGTGTCTGAGCACATCAGCAGAGGATTAAGTGTTGGTTGTGTCTTGTCTTCCAGAGATTGCGCTGGGTCTTGCTTTTACTGGGTGTCACCAGCAGCTAAAACACATCTGCTGCCTTGGAGGTGAAAGCAGCAGCTCCCAAAAAGGGTGATGCAGACAGGTTGGGTTGGGTGGCAAGGCAAGTGGTACTCATCCCAGCTGGGCAAATGTAGATGGGGAAAGTCCAGGCTTGGCATCCTTTTGATACGCGATATCCCTTCAGCCATGCCATGGCCCAGATGCTCGCCCAAGAGAGCCCAAAAGGTACTTCCTCATCACTGTGCAGCTTCTGAGCTTTCCTGGAGGTCTCCATCCATTTACCAGTGTGGATTGTGCTCCTGAAACTCTGAGATCGTGCAGGATGACATCCTGATGAAACTCAAGTGGAAGATTTTAAAAAAAAAAAAAGTGGTGGGGAGATCAAGTCAGTTCATGGCGATTCCATCTTATTTAAATTAAAAGGGATAGTAATGTATAAACCATTTAAATATTTCATCTGTGGAAGAGCCCTGAACAAGCTTGTACTGTGTGTGTGTAATGCGTGAGCGGGGAGGAATGGCAGGGGGGATGCCAGCCCCACTCGGGCTGTGCTTATATTGGGGGGGGGGAGCAGCTGTGCCCCTCCTGCCCCAGGCTGGCTGGAGGGTTTTGGTCAAAGTGTTTTACTTAAAGAGGGGATTAATTTTACCCTGTAGTCAGTGAAAATTACGGGTGTATTAACAGATTTGGTCTGGAGGTGAGGGCCTTATCCTGCTCCTCTGTGCTTTCTGCCTGCTGGGTGCCCAGTGACTCCATAGGATGCTCAAAATAGCCCCAAATCAGAGCTCTGCCTGCCCAACCTTGTGGAAAGTCATGAGGTCAATGGTGTAACTGGGAGGAGAATTTGTCCTTCTAGCTTTAAAAATAGCCGTATTTTCTTTAATGGCGTTTTCCTTGGGGCAGCCCCGGAGCTCGCAGGAGTGTGCAGCCCCGTTGAGGTGCTGCTGAGCAGGAAGGGGTGCCAGGACACCCCAGTTAATCCCATTCCTAAAACGCATTTGACTCTACAAATGAACCAAAACATGCAAAACTCTGTGGGTTTCTTCTTCCTCCCAGAATATTTAATTTCCCTGACTTCCTATAGGCAGGTTGAAGTAGATGTTTCCTCTGTGGAAAATGCTCTCTGATATCACTAAATAGGATTCTGCAATTTCCAGCAGCTGAAGTGTTTAGTTAGGGTCCAAGGGGGGGTGTGTGTGTGTGGTGTGGTTTTTTTTTTTTTTTTTTTTTTTTTTTTTATCCTGACTCTGCCCATCCTTACCGAAGTGTGGGGTTTCTAGCAATGAGCGATTTGGGGCTTATTGCTGGGAAGTGCCGTGAATGCCAGGCCCACGCTTACACAGGGAGAGAAATGCATGAATTTTTCCACATCAGTAGGAGCTGAAGATTTTTGCTAAAGGTGTCTCCAGCTGCAAGGAGTGAGATACGTCTCTGCCGGAGAGCTCCAAAGAGGCAGAAACCTGTGTAGAAAAATTTAAATGGGGATTTCATGCCTCGGAAAACCATCTAAAGGAAAGATGCAGGTGCCGGCTGGCTCTTGGCCATGCAACAGGTAACTCGGGCTCCCCGATAGCAAGGTTGCTGAAGTATGGATGTGGCTGTCTTGACTTCTCTGATCCGACTTCGATGTTTTTTAGGCAGCCCTGGGCTGGCTCAAGGGCTGCGGCATTGCCAGGTACAAGTGGGGATGGGTCAGCGCTGGCCCTGCAGTCCTTCTCTGTGCTTTGGTTGCATGGGTTCCTGCTGGGTCGGTTGCTTCTGTTTTGATTTTTGTATGTAGAAGCTCCATTGCAAGCTGTCGTGGCCTGGGATGCTATGGTAACACTGGCTGCAGACGGACCTGAGAGAGGCTGACCGCAGCCGGGGCAGGGGTGGTCGGGACAAAGTTACCTTCCCGATTACAGCCTCTGGCAGTACATTCTGAAGGAAAAGAAAAAGCAATAAGTAAATTGAACCTCTGTTGTCCTTAAGGTCTGTCTGTTAGCTAATGAGGCAGACAGCTGAACCTCTTATTAAATAATACTACCTAGCACTTTTGAAGAGTTATAGGTAGTAACTTGGTTAAACCCAAGCTCTGTATCGACAAGGGACTGAAAGCAGCACCTCCTTTCGCTGGTGATTTGATTTCAGTGTGGAGGCTGTGCTGGGTACTGTGGTAACGAGGGCAGGTCTGTGCCTTGGTGAGCTCTGCAGAGCAAATGTACCCTGGGAGGGGGCATCACCTCCGCTGGGCTCAGCTCTCCGGGGTTTGAGCCCTGCAAGCACAGGGCCGAGCACTGCCTGTGCTCACCCGACCGTGGGCCGTGGCCGTGGCCACCATCAACATCTGCTTTGACCCCTCAACGCAGCAGTGCTCCGTTCGTGGGGTCCCCAGCAGCCCTCTGTGCCCCCAGCTTTGCCTGCTGCCGTGCGCTCCCCGTGCAGCGTCATGTCGGCTAACTCGCCGCTCTGCACTCCGCCTTGCCCCCCTGCTCGCACCCCGCGGAGCTGCCATGGGGTTTTGGTGCCCAGCACGTACCTAGTGTCTATTTGTAAGACAATACTTCAGCATTGCTTAGTGAGAACACAGGCAGCATTGTACAGCTGGTAGCAATATTGATTGAAGTGATATTTAATCCAAGGAAAATACATGATACATAGTCTAGGATTCCTCACTTATCCATCATATAACACAGTTCATGGGGATTAAATATCCCTCCTGTAAAGTTGTTTGAGATCAGTGTTGTTATTTGTTTTGCAAATGATCCTGACAGGGATGCTGAGTGCTATTGATTACCAATGGTTCTTTAAAAATTACTATTATGCTGCAAATTATGAACCTTGGGGGTATCCAGTTATATGATAATGGAAAGGCATTGGTGTATAATGACACATGCATCATAATAAATTTGCTCTTCCTATACAATGGAGATTGAAAGGGACGTGATTTATGACCGATAGCATTAGCTGCCTGCCATGGTACGTCCAAGGTAACATGATGGAATTGCCTGGTTGTTCATTGTGGCAAGAAGTACTAATGATTAGCAAAGCAATTTAGAAAAAACTGAAGAGAAAAAAGCCCATATTCTGAGCAAAGTCTCCTCTATCTTCCTGTTAAAATATGTAAACCACTCTTCTAATTCATAAATAGCTAAAATCCCTCCATCACTCTCCCATGCTTCTCTCTAGAAGTATCTGCAAAGCACTGCACAAATGAGAACCAGTGCTGCCGGTCCTGGAGGAACTCCTAGGTTTGCTAGGGAAGCCTTCACAGAGCTCCTGGCCAGGGCTGTGATGAAAGTGCAAATGAGAGCCCTGAATCAGCTGGGAATTTCAATGCGTTGGTGCCCTTGGAGACAATGGAGGACACTCGTATTGAGTTGTGTGCTCTCATTCCTGATAATGAACATGTGGTAATGCAACCACTTGTCTTCCAGGCTCTCCTGGTGATTCCGAGCTCCATAGCTGAGGACTGAACACTTGATGTGTCTGAGACGAGCCAAAGGGGCTACTTTGGGCTATGGTAGCTTGAGTGGTGTCACTGGAACCCTCCCCACCTTGGGGACAGTGCTGGGTACTGTGACCTTGCCCTGGCCATGTGCTCTGGGCAATTGAGAGGTGCCCTTGATTGCTTTTCCATCATGGGATGGTATGGAGGGTTTGATGCCAGGCCTGCAATGGGTAATATGTTCAGGAAGGTGTGAGCTGCGAAGGTTAAATCAGATGCTTTTTACCATGGCCGTTCTGTGCTCTTGGCATCCTGCTGCAAATACCAAATGACGGCAATGCAAATAAGCCTTTTCCTCATCATGCTGCTGATCTACAGTGGAGCCCACAGACAGCAAATGCCTGGGTCTGTGCTTCTATATTATCATGCTCAGCGGTCGCTGAGTGTAGAGAAATACATGTCCAGGAGCTGGTGTCAGCAGAAGCGTGTGTAAATCAAAAGGAAGGGAAAAACAGTTTCCCTTCTTCCTCTGGCACCTTCGCAGCATCTTTTGTCATCAAGTCATGTATTGCACTGAGAGTCACCGGGCTGCCACTGTGGAGACCTACCCATGCTCTCCCTGAAGCGCCCATGGGCAGGAGACCTCCTCCATAGATACTGATTTATTTTTGCCGTCTGTTCATTTGTTTTACTGTGCTGCAGCAGGGACACTTGCAGAGTAATTTCTTTAAAGAGACTCAGCACTTGATAACATGGCACTTGGGATGAGGGAAGAAGGAGGTACGTGCTTGTTTAGGTGTTAGTCTGGGAGCTCTGACATCTGAAGATCCAGCTCCAGCCTCCTGTAATCCCACCAGCTTACTTGGAAATGGGACAGAGCTCTCTTATGAGGACAGGCTGAGAGAGTTGGGCTTGTTCAGCCTGGAGAAGAGAAGGCTGTGGGGAGACCTGGTTGTGGCCTTTCAGTACCTAAAGGGGGCCTATAGGAAAAGATGAGGAAAATCTTTTTAGTAGGGCCACCTGTGACAGGACAAGGGGTAATGGTTTTGAACTGAAGCAGGGTAGGTTTAGACTGGATATAAGGAAGAAATTCTGTACAATGAGGGTGGTGAAACACTGGAACAGGTTACCCAGAGAGGTGGTGGAGGCCCCATCCCTGGAAACATTCAAGACCAGGTTGGACGGGGCTCTGAGCAACCTGATCTGCTTAAAGGTGTCCCTGCTCCCTGCAGGGTGGGTTGGACTAGATGACCTCTAGGGGTCCCTTCCAACCCCAAACATTCTATGATTCTATAAAAGGGAACTTGGAGCCTGCAGGGACTAATGGTGGAGGCTGGGTGCATCCCTGACCACGAGCAGGACTGTGCTGTTACCTGCCTTACCCAGAGGAATTATTCCCACTGCTTGAAGTAAAAATACTGTCCTGGGGTGAGGCTGCCAGACTGTGTCCTGCCAGCCCGGCTCCTCAGAGAAGGCTGGGGAAGGCTGAACACCTTCCTCCTAAAGCCATCAGGAGTAAGAGCTCCTTGAGCTGGCACCATGGAAGCACCATCATGGAGTCTATAACCCCCATCCCTTCCCCCTTGTGAGAATGTTATCAGTGGAAACGCTGCCCCTTGACTTGCAATAAAGTAATTATTTATTGTGCTGTTTTCTCAGCCCAAGTCCTCTGCAGGTCATTATGTTCTCTACCCTGTCTCGCGACCTGTTTTGTAACCGCACTGTGATTCAGGAGTAATAGACAGCTTCAGAGATGCTGTTTGTCATTGGGAAATGGTTTGGAAGGGACCTTAAAGATCATTTAATTCCAACCCCCCTGCCATGGGCAGGGACACCTTTTGCTAGACCAGGTTGCTCAAATTTCTATCCAACCTGGCCTTGAACACTTGTGGGGATGGGGCATCTACAGCTTCTCTGGGCAACCTGTTCCAGTGCCTCATCACCCTCATAGTGAAGAATTTCTTCCTTATATCTAAGCTGAATCTACTCTCTTTCAGTTTAAAGCCATTGCCCCTTGTCCTGTTATTACATGCCTTTGTAAAAAGTCCCTCTCCAGCGTTCTACAAGAAAGGCAGGGAAGAGTAAAAGTCCCTCTCCAGCTTTCTTGTAGGCCCCTTTCAGGTGCAGGGAAGAGCCATGCACAGAGGGGGCTTTGGTTTTGCAATAAAAATTAAATTCCAGGGTTTTGTAGATTCTCTGCTTGTAGCAACAGAGAGCTTTTCAGAGGAATTGCAATTTCAAGATTGTGGAGGAGGGTGAATCCAGGAGGGGAGATCACAAGGTGGGACTCGGAAATGCTGGCACAAAGAGCCTTTGGGAGCTTACAGTCCAGTTTCCCCCTTGAAGGAGGTCTTTTGCCAGTGGTGTACCAGGCTGGTGTTGACTTTAAGCAAGTCTTAAAACACTTCCCAGGATGGTTGTAAATGATGGGTTGGCTGCTCGGGTCCCTGCCTCCCTAGGGGAGTGGAGGTATTTGGTGGTACAGGTCAATGTGTTTTGTCCTGTGACTACATGGACCCAACGCAAGACTCTCTGGCACTTCAGAAAGGTAGGGGAGGACCTGGTCTGGAGAAGTTTTAGGAGATGGAGGAAAAGGCTGTCTCTGGCTGTTTGTTCATCTTCTTTATCATGCCCAGCTGAAGCTGGGTCAGTGTACAGAACTGGACAGGAGATGCCCTTATCAGGAGCGTGCATGACCTCTGCAGAGATGTGCGTAGATGTGAATATGCTGGGGAACAAGGTTTTTCCCACCATTACCTTTGTAGGTGACCTAACCTGATGTCTCTGATCCAAACCCTCCCAGGAGAGAGAGCTCTCTTCTAGGAACTCCTTGAATAGCAAATGCTTTGCAGCGATACAGGGGAGGCTGGAGTGGGAGGAAAAGAGGAAAAGAGCCCTTATCTGTCTCAGCTGCACAGGGTTGGGTGGGCCTAGAAGTAGCAGGTATGAATGCTATTGGCACTGTCATTACCTTAATGCTCTGTGTCACAGCTGTAGTGGGATACTGTCACACATATGGATTCTGGGAGGTCTTTTCATCCAGCATCACAATGCATTTTGTGATGAAAATCAATGTAAAATGGTTGTGATGGGAGCGGCGTCCTTCAGCCCAGTAACTGGCTGCATAAGTCAGTCACCAAGTCAGTTTGCACAGCAGCACAGCAATGCATCATTCAGGAGGGATCTGAGTGGCACAGGGGACGTTGGGGCTGCACAGCTGCCACTGCATTGTGCAAAGCAAGCTGGTTGGGGTGAAGGTGGGGAGTCCTCTCTGTCCCCCCAAATGCCCTAGACAGAACCTGAGAGACCAGCGTCACTGGGGTTGTGTTCCATGAAGGTGACCCACAGACTAGGGCAGGTTTTGCTTGTCTTTGGAAGGATTTATCTGGAAAATGTGGATACATGAGCGTTTCTTCATTGACCCCTCCCCACCCTGGACCATTTCCAGTCCTTACAGAAGTGATTGTGTGTGTCGAGCAACACCTTCCTACCCCAATAGCATCCCCCTTGCTGGGGAGAGTGAGAGGGGCAAAGAGGGCCCCAGGGGCAATGTGGCTGGGGTTTTGAGAAGCTTGTTTGATCCTAGCTTAGGAAAACTTCCTCCTTCTCTTGTGTGCTCGCGTTGACTTTCAATTTGTTATTTTCCCTGCTGTCATAATGAATGTCCAAGTGCCACACAACTGCAGAAATCCTGACATTGGAAAGCAGCAGTCAGCATGCACTGTTCCTCTGGAAAAAGGGATCCATCTAAATGGTTCCTTTATGTCATGCTCTAATTTGCCACTGTTGGTTTATTTTTGTTTCTGGCTTCTTTTTTTTTCCACTGTATTCTTAAAACTTCCCTTTCAGGGCTTAACAGCTTAACCATTTCAAAATCATGCCAAGCGGAAATGTAGCATACGATTTTCTCGCTAAACATTGTGCTGATTGCTCAAATGTATTCTGGATTTGTAGAAAAGCTGCAAAAAACTGGGCTGAAAGAGGGTGCGAATTAGCACTCAGATGAGGAGCCAGGTCTTTGCATGCTTAGGAAAGATCTGGGTAGGCAAATAAAGCGCTCCTTACCACCTTCTTGCTCTGCTGCATCTCATGTTGGTATGGCTCACAGCAGTATTGATGGACAGGAGGGTGGGTAGATGTGTGCTGAAGCACAGGTCTTGGTCCTGAGGCTGGTACAGTCTTTAAACATGGGTCTTGGTCCTGGTGGTTGGTCCCCAATATCTGAATTATGCTCCAGGCTCTGCTGCTGGATTCTTCTCTGGGTTTCAGCATCTCCCTCAGTCTCTTGGGCCTCCCTCTCTTTTCCGTGCTCAAGGGATTATAGTGCCAAAAATAGCCTGTTTTCCAATGAGGGGCTCTTTGTGGCTCTCCTGAACACCACCTAATTCTCCCTGTTCCTCCAAGTGAAATACAAAGGAGATGTGATTCACCGCTGATGTGCCAGAGCCAGCAGGATAATGTTACTGCTGGCATGCAAAGGACGCTTTGCATTTGCACACGTGCCCTTCTGACACCCTGAATTTCTGCTGGGGTTGGTGGCTTCCCGCTCTGCTTGTCCTGCTGAGATACTGGAAGACTTGAGGTAGAAATGGCCCTGCTACTGGTCCCCTGCCCCGGTGCTGATGGAGCACCTCTGATGTGAGCAGATGCTGCTTTTGGGAGGCGAGATGAGTGTTACCCGCTTACAGGGACAACCCCATCCCCTGAGAACTCATTTGTGAAGGGTCTGTTGTAACTTCTGTTTGGCTCATGCTCCTGTGAGACTGTAAAGAGCTGCATTTTCCCTGAGAGGAAGACTGCAAAGAACACTCAGGCACTGGAACAGGCTGCCCAGGGAAGTGGTAGAGTCCCCATGCCTGGAGGTATTTAAAGGACAGGTAGATGAGGTACTTAAAGACATGGTTTAGTGGTGGACAGGTACAGTTGGACTCTATGATCTTAAAGGTCTTTTCCAACCAGATGATTCTATGAAATACAGACTTTGCCTTAGAGCTAAAATGGGTTATCGTCATCTAACGACTGCTGTGACATGGGTCACTGTGCAAACCTGGGCTCTCGGGGTGATGATATGGGTGCAGACGATGACGCAAGACGACCACTTGGTGTTGCAGGGCTGGGAGGTTGGTATGAGTCCTTCTTCCCAAATGGAGTTATTTCTCTGCCATTTCTGCTTTTTATGGTTGTTCATGTTAGAAAACCTTTGAGGTTCCTCTCTGGTTGAAGAAAACACCCGTGGCCCTGAGCTGCAGAGTTGGGCTCTGGATCATGGCAGCCTCCATTAAAGATGCTCTGAGCTGGAATTTGCTCTTTCATTATAGCTCTCAGACTTGCAGGGTGAAGTGAGGGGCAGCTGATGATTATTAGTAGCTTTAAAATTAATAATGCTCTTTACTACATTTAATCTTTCATTAATAATATAATATATGCTGCGTTGTATCTAGACCAAGGAATGCACAGGTTCCTGCAGTACTACAGTTTGGGCAGCTGGGAGCTCCATGTTGATGTGAGCAAGGGGTTCCCCAAATCAGGCCTGTTCGGTAGAGGGTGTGGGGAAGGGCTCAGTTTGATTTCCACAACTCTCACCTACGTAAATCCTGGTGCAGGGGACAAGGCGGATCCTGTGCCCTGCCAGTGTTGTGGGCCTTTGAAGCAGCTCCAAGTCCCTCCTTACATCACCAAGACCGAGCCGAATGTGTCCCTGTGATTGATTTATAATATTCCTAGGGGGAAGGGGAGGTGAAGAGTACAGCGTAGATAGAAACTATGGAGTGATGGTGCAAATCATGGACGTGCAGTGAGGAGGGCGTGTGTGCATTTGCTGCTTACAAACCCTCTGGCTGTTTGGGGCACAGGAGAAGGGAGGGATTCCTCGGTGCCTCTCTCCGCCTTGCCCAAGTAAATCCCTGCTGGCTGATGGGGTTGGCAGATGCAGAACAGCTTGGCTTGGTGCTTCAGTGGATGGTCTCCAGCCAGTGCAATAGTCTGCTCAGAGCTGGGAGGTGGGGAGCATTAAAGAATGGGGGGGCAAAATCTCTTGGAACAGTAATGAAGAGCACTTTCTGATGGTGTTTGTGTTACAGGACATTTTCCCCTGCCCTTTTCAATCAATACCCATCGGGGGAAGAGACTTTCCTAGCTTGTAGGGGAACAAAACTGAAGAAACCAGTTGCAGTCATGTTGTTGGAGAGTCTCTGGCTCCACTTGAGTTGTTTTTCCACTATTTGGGTAAATAAGTTAAGACAATAAGAAGGGCTGCTGAGATAGTTGGCAGTGAAATGAATCCCCCGGGAGATGGGGGTGATGTTGTTTGTTTGGTGGGGAGCTGCCTGCGTGTGAGGGGACAGTCTTGCAGTTATGTAGAGAGAAGGGAAACAAACGGTCTCTGTTTTAGCGCTGGGTTCATTGCAAGGAGATACGCCAAGGATCATTAGTGCCACAGCCATCATTATCTTTTGCTCAGATTAGTTTTTTTCCATTTTTCTTTTTTTTTTTTTTTTAAGGCAAAAATAATGGCTGGTTCCTGTTAGATCAGATACGGGCAAAATAATAGCGGTACCACGAAGATTGAGGTCTGCAAGATTAAATTTGAAAGGGAGGAGAAATGATAGCGTTGGCCCTGCTTGCCGTTATACCAGCCGCACGGATAAATGACTGTATGCAGATATGCAGGGCAAAAATAAAAGGGATGCTCAGGAAGAGATGTTAAGAAAAATAGGAACTAATCAGCGGATTCAACCACTGTAATAATGCAGTAAACATGGAAAATTGCATTATATTAGCTCTTCTGCTTCTCATTGTATATATTAGCCACAAAGTCATCGATAGGCAGTTTGCTGTAAAGATGCAGCGCTGCAGATATCAGCGCTCCCCCCTCCCGGGGGAAGGCATTTGTGATGCTAAAGGGAAAAGTTGTCTTTCGAACTGCGTAAGGAAGAAGTGGCTCAAGTGGAGCTGGAGAAATGCTTGCAGCTCTGTGAGTTAAAAATCTGCTCTTGAGAAAAGGACGGCCGGTCTGTTTGTCCCCAGTGCCCAGGCAGCAGTAGCAGTACGTGCTGAGGCATGGCTTCCTTGCAGTCCTGGGATGTTCCCCTGCTGCGGGAGAAATTGGCCTGCTGCAGGTTTTTTTTTAAATATAGATATATTCTTTTTTTTTTTTTACTAGTGAACTTGATTTCTGTTTTGTTCAATTTCTCACAAAGAATGACAAGTAGCCACTGCAGCCTTTTCCCTCAAGTTCAAGTAAAGCCAGCATGTAACGTTATTTGCAAATTAGCTTCATTCCTTTGGCTCCCAGTTAAAGTAGGAACTACTCAGTCCGGGGTTCCTCTCAAAATATCCATTTAAGCCATGTAATGATTCTGACTCTCTCATGCATAGTAGATGAAAGAAGATACACGATTTATTTTTAAAGCTTTGAACCCCAAACATGGTCAATCATAGAAAAAAAAAAAAAAAGAGATTAAAAAAAGAGAAAGTCATGCTAATGCAAAGCTGGAAGAAAAGCAGCCCTACACTTCACAGTAAAATCCATTTTCTTTGCACTTTTGTATTAACAGCTCCAACTATGATCAGTGCGTAAATCTACCTGCAACACAGGATGTTGGAAAATTACCGAGAGACAGCAACGTCCTCCTGGCTGCTTGGTGAAAAAGGAAGGATGCACCTTCAGGTATGGCCTGGTATATGGTTTTATCCTCTGTTCCCCGTTTGCATTGTGCTAAACCCGCTCCTTGCATTGGCCAGAGGGGGGAAATAAGGTGTTTGCAGGAGGGAAACTTCAGAAGTGGTTCTCTAAACTTGTCTCAAGCCATGGATAAGTTGTCTGCCTGGGACCAGCTCTTCAGGCTCTGCCTGACTGGGTAGAGGTGGTTAATGGTTGCATTTTGTCCTGCATTTGCTGTTGGTCTTAGCCTGCCCCTGTGGAAGTGTATTGTCCAGCTCCTCTCAGTGCTAACGGGGCTGGAGCAGCGCTGGGTGCTCCTGCAGCTCTGCTCTCCCCCCTGCAGCAGCACTGGGAAGCAGAGCACATGCTCTGCCATTCCCCCCTCCCTGGGTCAAGGCGAACATCGCACGTGAAATTGCTGCTTCCCTGGTGCTGTAGCAGCTTCTTAGAGATTGCACAGAGGGCTGAACAGGATGAAGCCACGCTGGCCGCTGCTGCAGAGCAGGCTTTTCAGCGTAGGAGCAGAGCTGGACACTTCTCCTGGGCTTTCTTAATCCAGCCTCAATCTATGCACTTCAAACAGGAGCCTTGGTTTAGGGTTGTGCTGAGCACTCGAGTCTCCCAACAAGCTCTCGTGCCTGTAAGGGACAGCAGGAAGCCAAAAAGCCAGTTTGCCTTTGCTTTGAAGAGGATGGGGATTGCTCCCAATGAGCAGGGGAGGATGGAGGGGAGTGGTGGTTCCCAGGAAAGGGAAAGGGAGGGCTGGTGACTCTCTGAACATGGATTTTCTGACAGTTCTCTGACGCATCGGGCTCAACCCTGATAAGGCGCTGTCCCTGAAACACTGACCCAGCACGGCAACTGGATTGTAGCCATCATGTCCAGCTCTCTAGAGAGAAAAAAGGGGTTTCCAACCACAGAGACCAGTTTAAAACAAGCCAGCTTTCTCCTGCGTGTAAGGTGATGATGTGCTTTCCTAAATATGTGGTTCTGGAGAACGCAAGTACCTAAGAACCGCTTAATTCTTGGCAACTGGTCAGTGCTGCCATGTTGTGGGTTGCATTTTTTCATTTATCTGGGTTGGTTGGTGGCTTGTTTTCTCTCCTGAGCGAGTGGTTTGAGGCAATAACATGAATTAGCCTGTCTGTCATCTCGGTGTTTATAAATACATGTCCAATGGGACTTGCTGCTTTCAGTAAAGCCCTCTCTTTTCATGGTGGCCCTCACTCCAGTCTGCATTTCCCCATTGCTGCACTTGTGTTTGCTCTCTGCAGCGACCATTTAGGACTCGCAGTGGACAGATAGCTCTTGCTGGGGCTGGGTTTCACCCAGGGCCTCTTAGGAGACAGCCATGTGTGAGCATTGGGGTCCCCAGCATGTAACGTGGGCTGCAGAGGAAGCCCGAGGTGGGACCTGTGTCCTGACATTTGTGTTGGAGCGTGGCCATGCCTGTGGGTCATTGGGGTGGAGCAAGATGTGCTGGGGATCAGAAAGAAGCTGCAGATTTCATTGCTTGAGTAGGTCGTTGTTTCATAGATGTGTTCCTCATCTGTGGGAAGGGCTGGGTATCTTAGAGAAGCAGCTTAGCTTGAGTTGCGACTGCTGAGGGCTCTTGGAGTGGTGTTGGGTCCTGGATTAGCTATACCGGTACTCTTATACGCATTTTCTAAAGAAAATGATGAGGTGGCAAAATAGGGGATAGGTGTTAGAAGCGGGGTGGGTGACAAAGGTGCTCTCCTGGCACAGAGTAACAAGTAACTGTTGTGCTGAGCTTTCAGCTCGTTTTCCAGCTTTCTGCTGCTTCTGCCTCGGCCGTGGTACTTCCTCAGCATGCGTTTCACCATGGCGAGCTCTCCCCAGAGCTCTTCTGCAGCCAGGGCTGGTTTACATTTTCCCCTTTAGTCTTCTCTGCACTGGAACGTGCCACGGCACAAGTGTCAAAGCCTGACACCGAATGCCCAGGGGTGCTGCGAAGGTGGGGTTGGCTCCCTGCAACCTGCCATTCCCACCCCGTGTTTCTTGGGAGAGCTCCGGCATCCCACCAGGACCACGGTGGAGTTATTTTTTCACCCTTTCCCATCCTATATGTGACCCCTCATCCTGCAGCACATCTGTGCAGGTCTCCCTCGCCCTGGGGAACCCCACGTTAGCACAGGGAATCGTCGGGTGATGCTGCACGTTCAATAGCTTGCTCCTCCAGAGTGAGACAAGGGCTGAGCGTAATGCCTTTTAACATTCCTTCTCCTAATTATCCTCTTAATTACTCGATGAAATGCCCAATAAAACAAATTGCTATAATTTCTATTTTATTCTCTGCCTTTCGCAGTTTACTTAAGAGCGCAGGACCCATTAAGGAGGCACTTTCTCATGAGGGAATACTTTCCAATAGATCATACTTACAAAATGGTTTTATGTTCCTATCCTGTGTTTCATCCTCGTTTTCTGTGCCAGTTTGCTTATTACTGGAGACGGTGGTGGTTGGGAAGCACTGCCTCCCTTGCTGCCCATCCCTGCCGTGGTGAAGTCACAGCGCTGAGTTTGTGACATCCCCATGGCAATGAGTTTGTGACATCCCCATGGCAACGGCCTGTGATGTCACTAGCGGGGATTACAACTTTGCGAAGCATCCAGGCGCCGGCAGTGGGGCTGGAACTCTTGGGCTCTCACATGTTTTTAAATAGTGAGGAATTAAAATGCGGGGAAGTCTTTAAGAATGCTTTAGACCTTCTTTTTTTTTCCCTGAAGGAGGGAAGGGTGGTGACTTCAAGGCTGCCACCAGCATCCCCATCCCCTGGCCTGCAGCAAGCCCAGCCCCCTCTGCAAACTTGGGGTTTGCTCGGGGGGAGCTGAGCCCTGCAGTGGTCCTGGTGCAGGATCCTGTGGCCAAGGGCTGGTGCGTTGGGCATCTCCCCGGTGTCCCTGGGGGCTGCAGGTGTCCCCCACCCCACGCAACCCCCTCTCTGGCTCTGCACTTGTTGGTGATACAGTGAACCTAAAGCAAACGTGGGGGCCATACCCCCCTGCAGCCCCCCTGCCCCCGGTCGGTCCAAACTGCCATCTCTGTGGCTTTCTTTAGTGCTTTTTGTTGAATACTCACAGTATTAACATAATAAGATGCTGTTCATGCGTGGACAGCGAGGGAGGAAGACCCATACGCGTACCTCTCTAGCAACAGGAAAATCACACAATAATGACACTTTTATTTTTCACCTGGGGAGGAAATCCAGCTCACAGGGCTGGTACCACAAACTGCGCAAGGCGTTTAAACCGACGGCCCCAAAACTTACACGGGAAGCCACCTGACTGATATTTATGTACCTTATTTAGCCAGCAGAAGCAAATCAAGGAGGCGTAAGAATCAATCTCTTTATTTTAGTTTTTCTAAGGTAGGAATAAAAATGATCTTTCAAAGGCCGACATGTCTCAGCTGAGCGGCGGTGGGGAAAAGCAGGCGCCGCAGAACATACTGTCCTGTCTCCCGGTTTCTCAGATCATAACTTCTAAGCTGGATTCAATAGAAATAAATGTTCAGTAGCTCCAGTGGTGGCCTTTGGAAACGGAGCTAATGGAACAAGACAAAAAAATCGTTATAACATTTTGACAAGCTCTTAAATATTTAACGCTATGCATGGCACAGCCCAATTGCGGGGTAGTGCACCTGCAGGAAACCATGCCCTTCGTTTGTGAGAGATGGAGTCCTCCTGTGGATGGGGGGAAATTAAGCAAATGCTATTTGAGATGTGCATTAGCAAACAAGCCAAGGGCAGCTATGGCTTCAGCAGCCCCACATCGTGTGGCAGGTGAAGGGCTTGGTGGCATTTCCTGTGCCAGGGACCTGTGGAGGAAGAGGAGGGAGAACAGTTCTTGGAGAGAGCCGGCAGAGAACGTGTAACGTTACCCCGAGCCAAGACGGGGGAGATGAAGAGGCTGCAGTGATTAAATAGGGTCTGCTGAAATCCTTCCAAAGCAGGCTTAAGAATTAAGAGCCATCAATGTCACATTGAGGGTCACTCTCTGCAGGACACCTCCGGCCGGCGCCTGGCTTCCCCCCGTGCCTCTGTTTAGTCCCATCCAAGCGTGAGGAAATGCATCCTTCGTTTTGGAGCCTGCTTGGCTGTTCCCCTCGGCTGCAGAATGGTGAATCTCAGTGAGGAGAGCCTCCAAAAAGCAAAGTTGTCCAGAGGGGAAGGATCAGACTGTGCACACCGAGATTTGCTTTGAATATGGGTGATGTTAGGAAGTTAACGATAGCGGAAGGTGATGGGGAATGAAGGCAGTGACTGTACTAGCTGGGTTCACATCCCCTTCGTGCAGAGGGCTGACAGCTGGTCTCGCATCGGCAACAGTGATGGAGACTAACCTGAAGAGGTGGCAGCCGGCCTGCGCTTCCTGTGCTTTGGGGACGGTGTGGTTTGCTTGCTCAGATCCTTCTTCTCATGCCCATGGGACTCATGGTGAAGCCACTGTGCTGCAGCTCCAGGCTGGGGGTGCTGGCCGTGCCCTGTATCCCTCCAGGGCTGCATCCCCCCTCCTCCAGGGCTGGATCCCTCCCCCCTCCAGCTTGCTGCGTGTTCTCGTTCAGAGGAGTCGTGGCCTTGAGCAATGCTCTAGCAGCACAGCTGTGCCGTGGCAGCCTGCACACACCTGCAATGTCCTGGTCTCAAATAATAACCCCCCAACACTAGCATGGGAGTACTGGTGGGACTGGCCAGAGCTGGGATGGCGCCCACCATGAAACCTGCAGGAGTTCCCTGTCTGGGAGTGAGCTGCCACCGTGGCTTGGATGCTTTGATCCTGCGTTGGCCACGCTGACCTGTGGCAGAGTGGGGGTCCCCTTTCTTTCATCTGCCACCACGGAGCAGAAAGTGCCACATACACATGCATCCCCATTAGCATTGCAAAGCAGGCAGCGAGTGGAGCCCTGGAGGGACTGTCCTGGGTGGCAAAGCTCTGTCTGATCTGGGACTCCCACTGGAGGAGGTTTGTTTGTTTGGTTTTTTTTTTTTTTCCCCCCTCCCTCCTCCTTTCTCCTTATTTTCCCCAGCCAGGAAGGACTGGTCACAGCAGGGAGATTTTCACACATCATTAGAGCCAAGTGTCCAACTCCACACAGCCATCAACCCCAATCAGAGCGATTTAAAAGGCAGCGCTTCCTTTAATCATCCAGGGATGCTCAGATTTGTTAGTGTGAACTGAGTGCTCCTGTACGCATGGGGAGAAGCAGGGGGATGGAGTGACAGGAAATGATGCTGAGCTGAGACCCTTGGTATTAAAAAGCATCAGCTCCTGGGGCAGACCTGGAGGATTAGGCCCTTCACTTACTCTCTCCTGACGTTTTCCTCCATGGATGACTGGAGGTGGCCACAGGTCCGTGTCTGCATGAGCAGGGCCTGTGGAGGGGCTGCTGTCCGCAGCTGAGACCTCGAGCAAGAGGTGACGTACAGAAATGTTCATAAGCAGGAGGAAGCCTTGGCACCGGCATTTCTGGCTCACAAGGTGGAAGCATCCCTCTGCGCAAGGACCTGAGTATTGGAGGTGTCAGAGAGAATCGTGGGCACCGCATCAACCTGCGGCTCCGCAAATCCCTCCAGAATGGATGAGTTACCTGAAATTTGGGAGCTGTGCTTCACTTCTCACTGTCCCAGCCAGGAACCCTGGCCCCAGACAGCTGTAAAAGTGTGTCCTGGGCTTCATGAAGTGATGCAGCTCCGTGTCTGTGCAAGCACTGGGAGACATGTGGGCACAAAGTCCATCCTTTCTAAATTACATCCACAGCCCTGCATGCCTGCAACACCATGCAAACATGGCACTGCGATGTGCATGCTGTATTTTTTCCTAACCGTGTGCAACCACCCAACTTTCTTTTGTGTAGCAGGCATGTACAAGACATGTAAAAACTCATCTAGGTGAAAAATCTATATAGAAAAGCCTCCTAGAAAGAGGAGGAGAGGACCACGAGGGAGGGATTGAACCTTTGGAGGAGCAGTGCAAGCGCGGAGAACTCCCTGGCATTAGCAGAGGGGTTAGCAGCAGAAAATGCAAGTGAGGATTAAATGTGGATTATGCTGCAGCGATGCTGAAACATCGTCAGTGCCGAGACATCTAATGAAGGGCTTTTATTTCTTCGGGACAAGAACTGGTGGACCCAGTGCAGTCCTAGATATCATTCTTCAGGTGTTACCTGTGACGAGGTGGTGAGGCAGCAAGTACGTTAGCTAAGGCAGCGTGTTGTGGCATCTGGTACCTCCAGAAGCTGTTGGTGATACGGGCTGGTGGACCTGCTCCTCAAAGCCACGTGTAATACGTGGTTTTGGCAACCTCACCTCCATCAAAACACTCCTTGTGCTCTACTAGGTAGCAGAAGAAAAGGTTCGCTTAAAACCCTTCAGTGCTGTGCAGTGCCAGGTAGAAATGAATTGGTAACACTGGAATTAAACTGGTTGCTGTTCTGCTAGCTCCATTAACATCCTTAAAATCATCCAGGGCCTTTGGTGTATGGTGCTCTTGTCTTACTGGGATTGAGAAAGGATGTGGTTCATGACTTTTTGTCTGTTCTCAGCCAAAATGAAGGCTTACATGTAGGAGCTCCTTGGGCTATGCAGTCAGCCAGTCTCAAGGCTTTCTTGGTTTTGCAGTCTCAGCTTGAACACCTCCACGGGGCAAGCACCAACTCAGATCAAGCTTTGGCATGTAGAGGTGGATGATAGGGATGGATTGACTAGCTCAGACTGATTGAGATGGCAGAGGCCTGGAAATTAGGACTTCACTTGCCCCAGATCCTGCCATGCTCAACATACGGCGATGGGCAACTCTGACCTCCTCAACCTGAGCGTGTGGATCACGCTCTGCTTGGGCATTTGCAGCCTTCTGTGCAGACTTGTCTGGTTTCCTTCACAAGCTGAGACCCTGCAGGGGTGTGTGCGGGAAGGGGATGAGCCTTCTGCTCCATAACGCAGAGAGCAAGGCAGCCGGGGTGCAGCAGTGGGGCACCCATAGGTCCCCTGGCAAGAGCCCTGGGGCTGGGAGGAGCAGGAGGCTGGCTGTCCATCTGTCCGTCCTCTCCTACCACGTGAGCCTGAGTTAGCCTCAGCTACTTTTGGCAGCCCGATTCCCCGCTCCAGCAAACGCTGGGCTGCTCAGGAGGCGGCAGGGAGAGGAACACTCTGTTCAGCAGCTGCACATTCCATTAATTTAATGAGGATTTTTTTTTTTTTTACAAGGCAGATGGTAAAATAGCTATTTTCTGTTGTCTAATAAATACCATCAGCAAGGCAGAAAATGTGCAATCTCGCCAAGTCTTTTCTGATTCCTCGCCCTCCTGTACTGATGCATTTCCCCGTTCTCTGCTGGCAGCCAGCAGAGCTGGGTGGTGGGATGGGAGGGAGAGATGGGACACCAAAGGCAAGTCCAAAATTGCTGGTGGGACCCGTGCGATAAAACGGCAGCTTCCCCTGATTGGGCAGAGCCTCTGTGTCCTGCTGGGAGAACTGCGCCCTGGCAGCCTTTGCCGATCCAATTCTCACTTCATCTGATTGCAGTAATAACAACTCGCACAAATTTCCTGCCTCAACCTGAAATCTTCCAGCTCTGCAATGCAAATAATATAATGTGTGATGAGGAGCCCGATGACGGGGATGATAATAATAATAATAGTGATGATGCCTTTATTCAATGAATGAGTGAATCAAGCAAGCAAAAATAAATGGTATTCAGAGCCTGAAAATCAATAGGAAGAGAAATCAGGAGGAAATGCAAGGGGAATTGCATCTCTGGGGGAGTGCTGTCCTTAGGAATGGCATGAAGGAGAGATGAGCAAAGCCCTTTTGGGCTGGACGCTCCTTGTCAGCCCGTGCCGCTCCCGGGCTCACTCCTCTCCTGTGATGGTATTGCATTTGCTGAGCGCACCGCTGCTCTGTGCCTGGTCCTGGCCTCTCTGTGATCTCTTTGGCCCCCTTGATTTACGGCTCTCGTGGGCTCTCTGAATGTGTCTAAGCAGTTGGCAAGCTACAGACCTGACCTGGGGCTGGGTAATAACTTGTCTTTTGTCCCATACCCAGGAGGTTGGCCATAAAAAAGCTCCAGACATCAATTTTCCTCTCCATCGGGGTGGAATTGCGAAATGATGAGTTGGTCTTTGCCCTCATTTATATCTTCTTTCCCTTTCTCCTCCTCTTTTTATCTTTCTCTGTTCTCCTTACCCTACTGCTCATTGGTCTCTTCTTCACCCCCCTTCCACTGTCTCTTCCATCATTCATCAGCCTCCTTCCCCTCTCCACATCGCTGCTTCTCCTCTCTCCCCCTCTTGCCCTCTTCTGCCTGATTTTTTGCATGCGTTTCTTTCCCATCTCAAAACTTCTGTGCTTTTTCTTGCTGTGCATAGCAGTTTGATATCCTCACCTGTAATAGCCTGCTAATACAGTAATTCTACCAGAGACCCTTTAAAAACCTAAAGCCTTGGCAGGCAGTAAAACTCACCTTTTAACTTGGCTTCCTCTTTATCAGGGATTCATTTCAGATAGGATTTCCATGTGCACAGCTCTGCCACTCTCTGTTAGTAAAAAAAGGATTAATTCCTGCAACAGGTGAATACGTTTCACAGCTCTGATGAGCAGGATGTATTCCCCACTTCCCGCAGGTACATGGGGGATTTAATCATCCAACACGGTGCTTCTCTTTGTCGAGCGTGTGTTTAAAGGGTTGTGTTACATCCCTGTGCCTGTGCAGAGACCTCCTGGGGAATGCCCTCTCTCACCAGTGGGGTATTCCCATGAAATCTTTGCGTTATCCAAGGGATTCGTCCTCTCTCTGGAGAGATCCCATGTAGCAACTTTGGAGCTGACATCCTGCTCTCTTAGGTGGGGCTGGCATGGGTTGAGGTTGCTAAATGCTCTGCCCCGGCATCCCTGCTCTGAGCATCTCGGATGCTTGGACCCGACTGCTGAAGCCTCCCATGCCTCCCGTCTGTCCCTCCAAGCAATGCTTTTTCAGGCGAGGGTCTGGCACAGCTCCTGCCTGGCAATGCCCCTTCTCCGAGCTCTCAGAGTAGTGTCTTCCATATGCATAAAGAAAAAGGACAAGCTCCTCCTGCCCTTTCCTCTCTAGCCTCTTTTGATGGTGTCTGCAGCTTTGTATTATATTTAAATCTATGCAAATCTGTTAGTGGATAAAATATGAAGAAGGCAACACGGGGAAATTGAATCTGGCTCGCAACTCTGCTGGGAAGAGGCACTTGGTAAATTGAATCAGACTTTTCCTCTCTTTGCCCCAACACCTCCAGCAGGACCTGCTGTAGGGCAATAAGGAAACATCAGTGTCCGGAAGTCCTCTCCATCTCCACTGCAATATGGGCTTGGGGGTGGGAGGGATGAAGAAACCAGGATATTCTCCTGTGTTGCAAATATTGCAGAAGGACTGACCTCCCCTGGGCCCTGCCAGTGTCACCCAGTCTCCCTGCTGGTCCCCAGGTGGGGGTGGAATGGGCAGCATTGGACGTGGCATGCGATTTCTCTGCAGTAGCGGCTGAGGTGGTGGTGTCTTGGGGGGAACGTTGAGTGTGATGCCAATAGGCAGTGAGCAGCCCCTGGAGCTTGTCCCAGAACAGCAGGGCATTGGACGGGGCATGCGATTTCTCTGCAGTAGCGGCTGAGGTGGTGGTGTCTTGGGGGGAACATTGAGTGTGATGCCAATAGGCAGTGAGCAGCCCCTGGAGCTTGTCCCAGAACAGCAGGCAGCAAGTTTCCGACTGCCAGCTCCTGCTTTGGGGTTGCCAGCTCATCCCAGGACGGAGAGCAGAAGTTCCGTCATCTCTAGTGGGTTACTGAGCAATGGGGCAGGAGATGGCACTGAGTGGGGAGACGTGACTTGCAAATCTTCCTGCCAGGCTGTTTTCTGGACAGCACAAATCTGGAATAATTCCCCTTGCCAGGCCGCCAGCTTTAGACACAGGAAATAAGGTAGGAGATAATACAGCATGTCTAGTGCCAGGTATTCAAGAATTTCTAAGTACGTTGCAAACAGGGAGCTACAGGGCAGCACTGCTCTTTCCATTTCACACACAGGAAGGCCCTTGAAAAGTGGTGAAGTTTCCTGCCAAATCACCACAGGGACCATAATCTCCATTTTATATTTACAAAGCTTTGGGACAATGGTTCCCTGTGCTCTACTGGAAAAATAGTAGAAATTATTACTCTTTTCTAAGGGAAGAGAGCCTAATCTAACAGAGATTTCGCTCCGGACTAGGTAAACCTCAACAAAATGGCATTTTTCGACAGCAAAAGCTGGCCAGCTCCACATGAAACAGGGTCTTCAGCAAAGAAGATGACCAGAGCGTGAGGAGAGAGCCTGCAGATAGAAAGGAAAGATATCAAAAGGTTGCCTTGCAATCTGAGTTGTGAGGTGCCTTTCATGCATTGCTGAATACAGCAGTGGTTGCCATCTGGTCCATCTTCATCATCGTAGTGATCCATACCACCGAAACAGTTGTGAAGGGTCAAGGAGCCCTGTAGGAGGGACAAGTGCCTGGGCAGAAAGTGGCCCAAGGAAGTCCGTGGCTTACTTTATAGTTTAACGTGGTGCCAATATTCCCTTCACCAGCAGTGTCAGACCAATTTTTCAGGGCATCCAAAGACTCTGCATCCTGATGGCCAGCAGAATCCAGGTTTGAAGAGCGGCATCAAATAACTGCAGCTGCTTGGACAGAGCTTGCAAAGATGATGGAGCCAAACTCTTCTTAGTGGGAGTAGGCGGCCTTACAGGGGGACAATGGGCGTGAAAGCGGCTTGGGAGGTTCAGGTTCAGGATATTTGGAAAGAGATGCATGCTGAAAGTGTGGTGCCGCATCAGAACAAGTGGCCAGAGAGGCCATGAGATCTACATCCATGGAGGTCTCCAGGGCTCAGCAATGCTAAACCATGGCTGGTCTAACGTTGCAGATAATCTTGGAGATTACTCGGAAAGGAGCTCACTCCCTCATCCAAAGGACGGGGGACTTTCACCTGCCTTTCTCCTCAATGACACGCCTGGAACTGTTGTGTACTTGGGTGTTGAGAAAAGAGCCAGGCTTGACATGTCTCCTCCTTGCAGCTGATAAGTGAGGTTTATTATGGAGAAGGACGTCTATCAATCTCCTTGCTCCTGAGGGGACTGGCTTGCAGGAATGGCTGGGGGATTTTAATGAAATTAACTGAAATTTCCACCAGGGAGCTAAGATGTTGGCATTTAGCTGAAGAGGAGAAAACATGTAGTTTTCTTTTAGGAGAAAATCCCTCAAAACTCAAGAAATGGCATTTTCTCAGAGTGGAAGGAGCTCCTGCCACCTTGGATCCCTGCCTGAACAGAGGCTGCGTGCCTGGGATGGTACGGACGGTCTGCCGGGGTTACAGCAGATGGACCAGTGCTTCCCTTTTGTGGAGGGTGGTCTGGATAATTTGTGAAGGAGATATTTGTGTGCATGTGATGCAGGGGTGCCTGGGTGTGTTTAGGCTGTGTAACATCAGTTCCTTGCTTGCAGATAGTGTATTGCATTCCAGAGATTTTTGGGGCTGATGTGCAAAGCGATGGTGACTGGTCTATGGTGACTGGTGTCCCCAGAGAAAGAGCAACGGGTGCACCTCAGTAAATACATCCGGAGACTCCCGCTAGCCGCTCTGTCAGAAATGGCACTGCTTTTCACTCCCCGCTGGGAGAGGGACACACATGCTCTGGTTAGTTGGCTGCAGCCCATTTCGTAAGCGTGGAGACACCAGGCGTCACTAGCACAGCAAACCCCAATTAGTTCTGGAAGCAGCACACGCAGGATTGAACTTGCTCCTCAAGGCGACGGCGGGGAAAGCAGGTTTGAAAAGCGGTCGTTTCCCGGGGCGGGTGCAGAGCGCGCAGCCCTGCGCCCCGTGCCTGTGCTTGCAGAGCCCTGCGGCTTCCCCGAGAGGAGCGGGGGCTCCAGCCTGCCCGGGGAGGGTGTTTCTTTGCTAATAGCTGGTTCAAGAGATGGGAGCTGGCAGCGCTGGGATGTGATAACTCCACGGCTGTGCTGTAGATGCCAGCAAGCTCTGTCGATTAAAATCCCAGCCAGGTCCCAAACCAGCTGTTAAAGCCATCTCCAGCAAGCCCCATCCTCCTTCAGATGCAGATACCAAAGCCCCCATTTGCAGCCACATCCCCACCTTGACCAGCTTGCCCTAGGTGGGCCGATAGTAGCTTGCTAGCACATCCCTGGTGGCCAAAGAGCAGGTTTTGCTGCTGATATGGAGCTGTGCACTATCCTTGCTTCCTGCCTGGCTGTCCAAGGTTACTCTGGGTCTGCCTATGAGAGCTGCAGTCGCTACCAGGACAGGCGTGTTGACTGACCCTTAGCCATGAGTCTTCTCCTTCTCTCACCTGGGTGTGAAACCCTTCCTCCAAATCAGCCTCTGTTGTCTCGGCTGCGATGGGAGCAGAGAGGATGCTTAGTTATAGAACAAATCCCTTACTGGGAGGCAGATTCACGTGCGGGTGAGATTTCAGCAAATAACAGTGAACTTCTGTGTTAAACAGCATCACCCAACGGGGGATGTTTTGCTGCAGATGCTCCTTCCCCGCAGCGAGGGTGCCCACCTGAGCCCAACCCCAGTCCTGGCCCAGCAGCTGCTCTGCCCTCCAGCTCCCCGCTCCAGGGGCTTTGCTTCATTAACTTTCTGATAAGTTGAGAGATCATTGCTGAGTCTTGAGAAATTGGCAATAATGCCAAGCCTTCGTACAAGGGTAAAAATAGCCCTAATAATTTAGGCAATTAGTTAATTGGCCTCATTTACTTGAAAGCACAGAGTGGTGTGGGAAGACTTTTCTACTGGTTTTGTTGTGCTTTTTCCATTTACTTTGTTTGCTTTTCCCTTGCCCTTTTCTCTGCTCCCTGACATAGATACGGACTCGAGGCACTTTAAAGTGGGGTGTGCGGGCAAGTGAATGCAAGTCAGGGCAGGATGCTGCACAGAGCCAGGGCAGTGCTGCGGGGAGGCAGGACCACTTTGGGTACCGGGGCGTCATGGGGCATCATGCCATACGGGGAAGCAGGTAGCTTCTTTCCGTGCTGTCCCTTCCCGTCCCTGATCTCTGACCCTTCATCACAGGTAAATGCTGTGACACTTTCAGGATGACTCACAGCTATTTGCCAAATATCTAAGGGGCCACACTCTGCACCTCGCTGTTCATAGCATCCCCTGTTTGTACCCAGCGAGAGCAGGCTGTATTAGCCCCTATGTAGTCCTTAGATTAGAACTGACTGACAGGCGAAAGGAGGCAAGATAAAATAGGTATTTACTGGAGGGTACTGGGGTGCTAGAGTGGCTCAAGGCGAGGGGACTGGGTTGGTCCTTACCTGCGCTGGCAGAGCAGCATCCCGCTGTCACCTGTACCTGCCAGCCCCATGGTGACTGCATCCTGTGGTCCTCACTGCTCCCACCCAGCCCCTGTGGACCACATGTGGCCTCCAGGCAGAGCTGCTCAAAACCTTCATCTTTGCCCCTTGCGTGGATGCACCAGCTCGCCTGGTTTGGGGAGAGCCGGTGGTCGGATCCCCTCCGCCCTCCTCTGACTCACACGAGTCCCATTCATTATTCACCTGGGGAGCTGAATGAAATCTGTCTTCCTGAATTATTTCTGAAGATATTAGATCTTCTCAAATTGTTCATCTTCCCCAGAAATGACAGCTCGCAGGCTCCTGGGAATAAATGGTTCCTTGGAACAATTTCATTGTTTCTATTCCAGGCAACAGGAATTCCTCAGATCTCGACATCAGTCCCCAAACCCTGGTGTGTTAGCATAACCTCCAGACAGCTATGAGCTTCTTGACCCAGAAAAAGGACGAGATTTATTATGAACCCTGGGAGACCGGTGTCCTTGCAGCTCGTGTACCCTAATGGTGTGCAGCATATTTTGCGCTCCTCTGGCTGGAATTTTCGTGTCGAAACAGCTCTCTGTCAGCAAATGCCACTTCCACGAGATGGGCTTTTGTGTGTGAAATCAAATCAATGTTGATTAATTTTCATTTTGGAAAAAAGGAAAAAAAAAACCCTATTAAAAATGTCAAGATGCCTTCTCTTTTCATTCTCGCAAGAAGGGCTTCAATTCTTTATCTCTTAATGACCTTTTGTTTAAAGCTTTTGTGTTTTGTAAGAAGTATTCAAAAGGGATGAAGCAAAATGAAGTGTTAAATATCTTTTGAAGCAAAATTTGTGCATTTCCATGAACTTTGTTTCTATTTAAAGGGAGGTAGGAATTGCACTTCTTTTCTCTCTAATTTTTTGCCTTTTTGTCCTAAACCGAGCTGACTTTCCAAGGCTCCCAGCTCTGCCATGTGCCAGCCTCTCCCACTACGCTGCAGGGACAGCTCTGACTCCTGCCTTGACCCTGCTCGCATCATCAAATCTCCCCCGAGGTGATGGTGCTGGAGCCGAGCCTAGGGTTCAACCCACTTAGCCCTGCTCGAGGCTGCCGCCGCTCTCTGCAGCATCGGAGCGGCTGCGGTGACCTGCAGGCGCATCCCCTCTCGGCTCCCCGAGCTGCTCTGTGTGGTTTTGTCAGCTCGGGCTCCCTTGCCGCACCAGAGCGGGATGACGGCATCCCAGAGCTCCGGCGTGCGGGCACAGGCACGGTCACGCTGTCAAAGCCTGGCTGCAGCCTGCTCCCCTTCGGTCAGCAAAGCGCCCAGCCATCCCGAGGAGCTCTTAGCTTGGACCGCCTCTGCCTGGCAGCCCATCTCCTCCCTGCCTTCACGGGGATGTTATCTCACGCTGCGTGCAGCATTCCCCAGCAAAAAGCTTAAAAAAAATATTTTTGCCTTAATTGCTCATTACTTTTTTTTAATGAGTGTTTCTCATTTGACTGGATAAATTGGACCAGCGTCTAGCACAAAGGCTCCTTCTTTTCTGCAAGCTGGAGGTGATGTATCAGCATGTGGGTAAGACACCGAGCTCGCTCACCTCGCCCTGGAGTTCTGCCTTCATTAACGGATGCAGGGCACCCGGATCGCGTGGTGGAGGATGTTTTCATGGAGAGAAGGCATTTGCACTTCTGCAAAGTGAGTGTAAATTGTCACGGGCCGTAGTGCAGCCCTGGTTGCATGCTTCAGCTTGCAGGAACGGCAGGAGAGGAGCGCAGGGCGCTCGAGGCAGGAGAAGGTGACACCAGTGCGCAGTCAGTTGGGGCAAAGCTTTCATCGCTACGGTAGCTTATTTTTAGAGCTGGTCCACATTGTTTCTCACACATTAAGGGGTTTTGTTTGGTTTTTTTTTTATCCTGGCAAAAAGGTTTTCTGACCTACATAAAAAGGTTTGCATAAAGCTTTTGCATCCTTCAAAATAATTCATAAAACTTTTTTTTAAAAAAAGAAAAAAAGTTGTTTCAAGTTATTTGAAACTAATGGGAAAAAGTTCTGTCTGATTTTGTTAGTTTTGGTTCCCTCATTTCCTTTTTTTTTAAACTCTTAAGTAAAAAGCAGGGTAGTGGGAGAGAAAGGAGAGAGGAGTCATTAAAGAAAACGGAACATTTCTACTTTCCACTTGAAAGAACTAGAGTTGAACTGGAAAATGTTCTTTCAACTTAAAGAAAAAAAAATCAGGAAAAAGTTTTGGCTGAAGGGTAAATATAAACGTTTCCAATGAAAATGTTCTGAGGGGAGAATGGTTGTTTTGGAGCATTTCTCCTCCCCGGCCCCATGGGATGCCCTTAGTTTTACACTTAAAAACGTGAGCTGCACAGCTCGCAGCCAGCGAACGTTTGGGTTCCTCCCTGGGGCTGTGACTTCCCTGCTGTTGCTTGGGGAAGCAAACTCTGGATGAAGGTCATGGGATTAGCCCTGCTTTGCTCCCAGGCTAATGGACCCACACGGACAATTTTAACCTCTGGAGCTGGAATTTCGCCCATCAGCAGGGCACTAGCACTCGCTCTCCTGGTGAATGAAATCTCCTGTCCTAATTGAGGCTATGAGGGACACTTTCAAAGTCATCGAGCCTTTATTAAATCTGCATCTCTTGCTGTTGCACAGAGCAGAGCTCTCAGTGCACGCGTCGCTTTTTGTTTTCCTGGCACCGCATCCCTCTCTGCCTTTCGACACATATGTCTCTCACTGGAATTTCTTCTCCCAGCCTCCAGCGCTCGAACAGCCGAGCAGCGTTCGTGTGTCTCCAACAAGTAGCCGCTGAGCCCGAGAAATGCATTAGCTGCCTGACCTGGTTCCAGCCAGGTGTGAAAAGATGCAGTGGCTCTGGCTCCGCTCCACCTTTTCCGACCATGTGAGGAGAGGCAGAAGGCTTCTCCTCTCTCCACCAGTTCGCATCATTCAAGTCTAAAAAAAAAGGCAACGGGATAGGAGTGGTGAGAGGATAGACAGAGCCAATCATGGGGAAAGCTGGGCAGATTAAAAGGCATTTACTGGGCTTTCTGTACTAGAAATGAAAGTAAAACCCTTCAATTAGCCGTCTGCCCGAGGAGCTGAGCAGGAAGGGATAAAAGCTGAGATGCTTTTGCCGGAGCAAAGGGAAATCACCAGCCACAAGACGGTTTGTGGGCTGTGAGTCAGGTGGCATCAGAGGGGTGTTCAGCGTGTGGTGCTGCAGAGGGAGGACCTTCCCTCGGAGGGAGGCCACAAGGCTCCGTCCAGCTTTTCTGTCTTCCTCTGCTTTCTTCTGCAGCTCTTCTTCTTGGGGACGACCCACTTCTGCAGTCCTAAATTTGTGCTCAGAGCATGGGAGCTTCACCTTGGCAAGGGCTGGTGCTCATGCCTGGAGCAATAAGGTTGCTCGGGTGCCCGGGGAGGTGGTGCGGCTGCCGGGCAGCGTGATGACATCTCACCATCCTCATCCTCCAGGGCCAAGGGCTTCCTGCCCCCATACCTCCACGTCCCATATATCAGCACACCCGACCCCTTGGCCAGTCCTTTGGGTGCCTTGTCACCATTTTGTGAAGAAAATGGGACACCTGGGAAGGGAAGAAGCAGCTGTGCTGCTTCCTCGGGCTTCAAGCATCCACTCCTTGCACACACACACACACAGAGGCTCCCTTTACCTAACAAACAATTATTTAACAAAGTATGCAAATAGTATAATTACTGTTATTTGTTTAGCTGTTATAAGTGTTTGAAATGTAAATGTCAACGTTGGGATTTTTGCAGGGTACATGTGTGTTGTTGTTGGCTTTCTCTCTTGCGTGTGTTCTCCCTGGATTACAATTTGATGAATTTCTCCTTGTCCTAGAAAAAAAAGCGAATGTGATTTCTCTGCGATTACAGCAGAAGATGCTGAAGTGAGGATTACTCACAGTAACTCCTCTTACTTAGCAGATCTGAGTGGGAGGCAGGATTCATTACACCGAGCAGAGAAACAAAGAGGAAATGTCTTTCAGCCGACTGCTTGTGTCTGCCGAGGCAGCATCCTCGCCGGTGCCAGGGCTTCCCTCCCTGGAAGGCAGAGGGTCAGGCAGGGCAGTGATGGCGATGTTGGGACCTTGGCAGCGGGCTCACGGTGACCTGTTCCCGATCTGCCACAGCTCCTCCATGCACAGGAGGAGCAGTGAGTCTGAACTCTGGTTTTCTAGGAGGTGATTTTTTTTTCTCTGCAGGAGACTGGAGAAATAGAAATCATGTTTCAGCCACCCTGGTATGAATCTACCCCACCGGCATGCTCAAAGCAGAGCCCTGGTGCTCGGGTACAGTGATGTTTCCTAAGGATATGTCCCACCATCATCTGTCCCAGATGGCATTCAGTATAAATTGAGCACTGAGAAGATGGTCCTCGGTAGATCACAGCCTGCAGTTCATGCAGTCGGTCTAAGGCTTGTTACCATGTGGGACTGGGGAGTCGGTCCACGCTGTAGATGCTGTTGAATGGCTTTTGCAGTCCAGTCTCAGCAGCCAGTCTGTGCTGGGAAGGCTGTTATAGACAGGGCAGGGCCTCTGTAACTGCAGCACCTCTGCTGATGTTTCACAGCATCCCATACCCACTGGGGAGAACCCAGCCGTGCTTGGACTTGAGCGCTTTCTCAGATGCACAGCTCCAAGATGAATCCAATTGGATTCATCAGCTGGCAGCAAGCCTGGCACCAGCTTTCTGTTCAGTTGGCTCAAAACCCAGCTTGGGAGTTGGCATGAAAATGGAAAGGCTGCATCGCTCCCCTGTGTCCCACCCTCCATCCCCTTCGTGGCCCCCATCCGTGCGGCGTGCCGGGGCGGAGCTCTTGGTTTTCATGTGAATCCCAGGGCGGGAGGGAGGGATAAGAGGTTTTCATCTCCAGTGTGAACCGGAGGAACTGGGAAGAGCGAGGTGATAAACACAGCTAACAGCTCAGCTCCTGGAGGAGCAGGGAGCGCTGCACCCCCAGCTCGGCACCGCGAGGTGAGCCCCGGAGCGTGCTGCGCAGCCGGGGCACTCGCTGCTTGTGGCAGGAGCGGGCTCAGGGCTTGCTAAATGCTAGGAGTTGGTGCATGGCTCGGACATGTTCACCTCCTAAATGGGGCTGCCCGTGCTCTCTGGGCTTGCCTGTCAGTGCCCTGCTGCCGGTGCAGGTACCTACAGCCGTCAGCAATGCCGCTGGTCCCCAGACACTTGCACCAGGCAGTAGGGCCATGGGGTGAAACCAGCAAAGCCGCTTGTTTCTTTATTGCAAAGATAGGAATCCAATGGCCTTTGGCAGGTTTCGTAGCCCAGCAGGCTTGCTCCCTCAGTCTCTCTTACTCCCTCTTTCCTTCTTTGCGATCTCATTCTCTCTCTGCCTCCCTCTTTTACCCTCTTCAACCGCAGGGCTTCCCAGTATGAAGAGCTACCTCAGGATCTATTCATCTTTGAGGGATTTGTTTTGTCCCTCACACTGTTTTCTCCATTTCACATCCATTATCCAAGAAAACCTCTTTCTTCCTGTGGCCAGACCTGCATCCACCAGAAAATTCCACCTCATTCCAAGAGTAATAAGAAGTTGCTGTGGTCAATATCCCCAAAGCAATCATGAGCTCCAAATCCCAACTTCCCACCCCTGTCAGGTGAAGGTTGAAACGACATTATCATTTTTATTTAAATTCCCTTGTAGGTGGCAGGTTCAATGCTATTAACATATTTCAATTCAAGCCATTCTTATTTTAATTAGCCTTAAGTAATTAGTTCTAATTCATTGCCATTTTTTGCTCTGCATATTTTGGGTTATTTACTTCCCTTGCTAAGTAACAATTTGATGTAATTATGTGCTACTCATTCTTTCTATTTACATATGCTCACTCACTCAGATTTCCTCGTTGAAATTTCAACAGATCCTTTGAATTCCCTCTTGAATTGTTTTCTGAGTTGTCAGCGGTGTGGAAATTGTGGGGTGGAAAGAGAATTGATCCTCTTCTCTGGACATCCCTGGTGCCAAAGGCAGTGACAGTGCATGTGAGCACCTGGGCTGGCAGTGGGCTGCTCTTGGCAGGGAAGGTCCATTGCCAGGCTTTGTTCCTGGGAGTCTGGATTCCCATATGAAAGGAGTTTGGGGACCATATCCAACTCTGTCTTCCTCTTGGGCTGCTTTAGCCCAGATGCCAAAGGGACCAGGCACTGTTGCCACTTCCCTTCATTGTCTTTGTGCAGCCAAAGATGCTTTCAAATGGCTTGGCTTCCCAGAAGTGCAGCGCCATTCCTCAAAAACCCTGCACCCTTTAAAATGCTGTGGGGTTTTTTGACATTTTAAGTACTCTGAGCAAATTTGCCACATTTGTATATGGCACTTTCTTATCTGGAATGTACTTTTATCTAAGCAGCCATCTTCCTAAGTCCTCTCATCCTCTTTCCTCAAGTATTGCCCTTCTCTTAGCACCTTCTCCGCAGCTGAGATTCTCAGAGGATCGTGGTTCATCCATCTGAAGCTATTTGCTGATCAGCTGCTCTGAATCCATTTTTTCCCTCCCTCAAAACTTGATTCTGAGAGGCCTTAACATGACTTCCTGCAAAAATGTGGATTTCATGCTCACGTGGAGCGTGTGCATACCTGTGTGTATATGCCTAGCAACTTATAAGTGCATTACCCAACTCCAGCCAAATTTGATAGAGGATAGCAGTCTCAAAAATAGCAAGTTCCCTCAAGGTTTGAGCAGACAGGCAGAGGTAGAAGAGAGATGCCCTACTTCTACTGAGGAAAAAGCTGCCATTTTGTGCTGAGCCTTTATTTGATGCTGGCGAATTCATTTGGGAGAGAGCACGCATCTCGGCACCCCACCCACAGGAAGGACTTCAATCAGCACGCGCACCTTCTCGGGCGCCCCAGTCAATCAAGCTCAAGGAAATCAGGATTTCATAGTTCTGGTGCTCATGGAACTACTTGTTTTTTTCAAGTAGCTTTTTCACTAAAATCTTATCAGCCCTTTGAATCCATGTACCATTAGCGAATGCTGCTTGCTTCATGAATATGCACGTTCACAATGTGTAGCATTGGCTTAACTGCTCCCATTGAAGTTGATAATAAAACTCCTGCTGACTTCAAAGAGAACAGAGTCAGTCAATGCTGAGTGCTTTGGAAAATCCCACCCCTAGTTGTTATTTTATTTTTAACACATCTACTCAGGAGCTGTGGGATAGGGCTAAATACTCAGGAATGAGTAAAGAGGAAAAAAAGGAAAGATCAAACAGCCAAAAATGAAAATCCAGATTCTGAAGTAAATATTTAACAGCCTGTCCTTGGACCCTTTTCACAGTGGGATCAGTTCTCCTTTTGTGTGAGGAAGGGTCGCAAAGTGCTGCCTCGGGGCACGAGAGAATTGTGATGAACCTCACTCTGGCCTCCATCCATGATCTTCTCATGGAGGCCATTGGTAGAAGTTTAGATCTGAACAACACAAAGCTTGGGACCTTCAAACTGTGTGAAGGCTACATATGATCATGGATCAGAGTGGAACTGAGTCCTTAAATTCTGACCCTGCACTTGGTTTTCCATGTCTAGGAGGGGCCAGAGAGGGACTGGTCCCCTCTGTAGGTACCAGGACAAGGCAAAGACCCAAAGAATCCCAGGGGTCATCAACTCTGCAAACTAGCAGACCACAAGTCTCTTCAATCCCATCTTAACTGATCCATTCCTCCATTCCTCTCTTGCTGTGTGTTGTGCAGGAAAAAGGCACTGCAGTTTTACAGCTCTCTGGTTTGTTTTCGGCTAAATGACATTCTCAGGTCTCTGTTTTCCCCATACTTGGTGCCATAGCTTCCAAATTGCCATGGGAAGGTGAAGGATCCCTACTACCACCCAATTTAGCAGAGCACTATGCGTCCAATAACGAAGTGCATGTTTACCTGTTTTGCTGAATCAGGGCATGTTCTCCTTACAGGGACTTTGTGTTTTAGCGTTGGCTGTTTTGGTATCTTCTCCTAAGATTATTTCCCGTGGAAAGAACACAGTATTTTTCATTCCAGCAGTATTTTTGGTAACAGTTACTATTTCCTGACAATATGTCTGTATTTTAGGACAAAACCAAATTACATGTTGGAAGCTCCTTTCCTCACTGCAGTTTCTCCAGCACTACTCACGAGCCAGTAACATCAACACCAGAATCTGGAAGAGGCACAATAGGCGCTATATTAAGTTTTCTACAGACTTGCCATCAAATTACATGTGATAGCCACTTGATCATGTTATACCAATCCATTTTTACCTGTCCATTTGAAAAGCAATTGCTTTTATCTTGATGGCTTATTTTTTAATTCAGACCTTGCAAGGATTTTACCTATAGTTTTTGTCTGATGACAGCAGAATTCTCCTGTTCCTCTGTTTTAGTACAATATGATGATGTTGTTGCATAGTTGTATGATAAGGGGTGTAGGCAAAAAGGACCCTAACGCTGAAACTCATTTTAGTTTTTTTCTGATTTTTGTCTTTTATTATCTGTTCATTAAAGTGAAGTCTATAAAAATCTCAACAGCAGTTAGAACTCAGTAAACCAGCCATGCTAAAACCAGTGGCAAATATTTTTTTCTTTTGCTCTCCTGCCTGCCATGGTGCTCCAGAAGACTGTAAATTTACCATCAAACTCCTGCAGAGTTAGAACCTGTCTTTGCAGCTCAGTAGATCATAAGTAAAATTCTACTCCCTGACTACACCATATAATCGTTATTACAATACAAATCCTAAGTACTTTGTGTGATCTTCTAGGCTGTTTTCCTAATAATCAAGTGCTTTAGGAGAAAACAGGAGGACTGTAATTGTGGCAAGTGGTATTCTGTTGCATATTTTGCCCATTCCCTTAGATCAGAAGGGTTAATTTTCCCTTGCTCTATGCCTTGTACAAGCTTTGTAACAGTACAATTAACTCAATTTGGTGCAGGTCAGCACAGAATAAGGCGACGCCTTATGGTGTTATCTTACCCTACAGATTTTTCTTGATGGTCAAGTCCTTAAACGTGGTGGCGAAAAGACCTACAGAGGTTGAAAGAGTCTCTGGTTTGAATTCAATACAAATTATTCCTAACTTCCATCCCAGATATCTGTTGTTCTTCTGGTCAGTACTTTTACTTGAAGCTTAATACTGGTTTGCTCTAAAAACAGTTGTGAAGAACTATACTTGACTCAGTAGGTTTTATTATTTTAAAAAGCCTGTAAAGTTATGGTTGTGCTTTTTTTCTAAGTGCCAAAGAGATCTTGGATCGTTGCAGAAGTAACCCGCAGGACACGTAGAAATGAGTTCATACAAATGTTGCATTACCTGCCTAGTTGGAACCGGCATACTTTGTTCTAGATTGCAGTTTTGTTCTGAAACTTATATAAAAGCACCTTATGGGATGAAACTTTTAGGTGTATTAAACCCAGCCCATAATGTTTATTTTTGTATATGGACAAGAGATTACAGCTTTTGTTTTGCACTTCCAAAGTCATCATCAAAAGCAATCGTTACTTTTTTGAATACTTACTTTGTAGTCTGGTATCTGGCCTACACTAGTTAATTCATGTAAATCTAAAGAAATGGTTGCAGGCAGGATGGCATCAGAAATATGGAAATATAGCATCTGGGTAGAAAGGGTTGGGTTTTGCAACATTTCCATTGAAATTATTTTTTTCTGCCAGATGAACAGATGCAGTGAAAACAAACAGTCTTATCTGCAGCCTTTCTTTTGGGGAGATTAAATGAGTGAATCATCTATCAAAACATTATTTTATTTGATTAAATAAAAGATATTTATAGCATTTCTAAATATAAACCAAACTGAGACAAAAAAAAAAAAAAGGGAAGGTTCACAAGGAATGGCCACTCTACACAGTCAGATGCTTTTTCTGTACTCAAAAGTATTTTTAAATTCCTGCTGCTTCACTTAGGTTGGGTGAACGCAGTTCACTGTGCACTGAGGGTGTTTAACGGACTACAATCCTGAGGCTCATATTTTGGTCTGATTCTGTGGGCTGAAGACAAGTTTGCTTATAGATTTCCCCTTGTTTCACATTAGAATAACGACAACATACCTCATGGCTTTCAGGAGTCTGCCTTTTCCTTATGTTTTGATATGAGTTCTGGAATAGATACCTGGAAAGCCTGAAAAATTAGCAATGAGATGATAGAAGAATTTTTATCTTGCAGGAAATGGTAAGATTTTGACATTTGTTTGCATTCTGAATAGAATATTAAGTTAATATTAAAATATATTCAGGTTAATTTTAATGTAATTTAGTTATGAATGTTTGAAGATTTTATTATGTGGTAAAAACAGAAATGAAAAATTCTCCTGAAGTCCTGAAATGAAATGTTTGATTTATCAAAACATTTCTAATTCTTTTAAAATGTGATTTTTACCAGAACTAATTCATGTCAGGAGAAATTTCAGTTCTGCTGAAATGCAGCTTTCTGATGAGGAGGTGCCCTAACGTCTCACCAGGACTGCCTGACTGTAGAGCCAGCTGGTCACAGCCATTGCCAGGAATTAAGTGGGTTTTAGCCCTTTGACCATTGGTATGATACTGTAGTCTTGGGCTTTTTGGTTTTTGTTTTTTTCCCCGACTGAGCTACATCTTCTTATTAAAGTAATTCTGCATTTGTTCTGAAAAATTTCCATATTTTTGTAAATATACATAAACTCCCTTGTAAGAAGACAAGCCAAACTCTTTTATCTTACTGTCCCTTTCATGGAAGCCTCTTTTGGGCATTTTTTTTTTTTTGTGATTTTGCCTTTTCCCTTGATTGTGTATTGAGGTTTCTGTTAAACTTTTTAGTGTTCTGCCTTGCTTTTGGTTTACAGTGTTCATTTTTGGCGCCTGAAGTCTTTGTATTTCTTTGTCAATGGAGGCAGGGTTTTTATAACTATATTTTCTTTACATTGTTAGCAATTCCAAGAATTTTCCTGAAATAAGAGCCTTCACTGCTTCTTGTAAGATATCATCATGAGTAATCCTGAGTCATTTAATTTTACATATTCTAAAATATCTTTCTAAGATGGTCATACTGACATTTGTGTTCTCTGTCAACATAGTATTTAATACTGAGTCTAATGCTGTGTTTTCCCTGCTTTCCAGTGAACGATTTGAACCAAAAATATACCGTTATCTGAATGTTTTCGATCAAATATTTAAACACTGGTATGGAACATGATTATTGACTTTTCAGTTAAATGATGTAGTCTTCTGCAGAAATCAATTTTCCTTATATATTCACCAGCTGTATTTAAGAACTAGCATTTGGCTAGTACTTCTCAGGATTTAAAATAGAAAAATCTCTCATGCGGTGTCTTCCCTTAAAAGATCTCCAACACTTCACAGTGACATTAGCCTGGTTTTAAATACAGGAAAATTGAGGCACAGTGGTAGAAACTTGTCCCAGGTCACTCAATGGCTGAAGAAGGCAGAAAAGGACAGACCAAGACATTAGTGCTGTATCCGTCCTGCTGGACTGTCATGCCATTAAGTAAATCTGTTCGATTCACAGGAGTCTATTTTATATCCACTGGGCTCCAAGAAACGCATGTGTCATGCATGTGTGTATGAGCCTAGATAGACAAATAGATGCACAGTTCACACGTCTACGTTACTGTTGATATCTCACCGTGAACTGTGGGTCTCTTGAACACATTCCCATGAGCACTGTGAACATAAATAAGTATGATCCATCTTGATTTTCCAGATGAGTCAGGACAAAACACTGGGTTTTGTCTGATGGGCGTAAGCCAATTGGTATAGAGAACTGAAGTCTCCAAGGCAATTCCCTGGCCCCTAAGGAACCCCTTGGCTTCCAGCCATTGGCTTTTTGTCGTCAGCTGCGTTCTGCTCCTGGCAGTAGTGTGCCCCAGGAAAGAGCACAAATCTTTCTCCTTGTAAATTAAAGCCCACAACTCTGGGTAGTTAAAAATCCTCCATCTTTGTCTTTACCCTCATTAATTTTATTCCCACTTCTCCTGCATGTTTGTTGGCTATGGAGAGGGGTCCTGACATGCTTTTTGTAATTTAGCTGCCCTGTTCAGAACCAGTTGCAAACATTTCCTTCAGAAAGCTATTTATGGATGGCAGCCTGGCCTTCCTCTGGTAACTTCTCCTTCCATTTATTTCCCTATTTCTAATTGATTTTCTCATGCTGAACTTTGAAGTTGCAATGTCTGGTTTTCCTGTAGAGGTCCTGGATCTCCAGTCCTGGGCTTTGCACAGATAACCTGGCCCATGTTGTATCGCAGGAGTGGAAACTGGAGAGGTTTGGGCGTGATGGCTCTGAGAGGTGTATAGATACTGCTTTTCTGAGAGGACTGAAATTGGCCCCCACTGAAGCCATGGCAATAATATTGGCTTCTGGAAGACTCAGAGCAAGAAGCCCTCTAAAAGACAGTGGGATTATTTTTGCAGTGTGGGTCAGTGGCATTGACTCCCGAGTATGGCAAAACTGAGTCATGGAGCCTTTTGTATACAAAATAGTCTCAAGGTTGTCAGCAACCTTAAAATTGCAAGGCATGGCTGCTCAAAACTGAGAAGATGGGTAGAAAAATAGAGAAGATTTTTCAGGACTAAATTGTTGATTTTTGGGTGGTTGGGATTGCTAATCTCAGGAAAACCCAACATCAGTAAAAGGCTTGATCTTTTTGAAAGGCTACACTCAGTTGAGAGACCAGTCCCTGCATTCCACCCAGGACTGCAAAATTAGAACTTTCAGGCCCCACTTTGGAAGGAATTGCATGTAATCTGTACTTTTTGCATGACATAATGAATTAGAGGAGATGATCAGGCACCAGAGTGTCCTCAGGTCTCAGTTAAATATTGAGATCACCACAGTGTGTGCCTATGATGAGGAGAGAGGATTTGTCCTCATCCGTCTCCTGCCTGTGGAGAGCACTGCTTCTCTTGTGTCTGTTCACTGTAGGTGTTGGCCAAGGGCTCCCAACCTATCATGGCTATGACATTGTATTGCTACTACTTGGGTTGCTCTCACCAGTCGAGCACTGCCTGTTTTAGCAACATAAAGATTAAGTGTCTAGGCTAAGTTCATAATCTAGAATCCTCCAGAATTGGTGGAGAAAGTTCAGCACCTCCAGAATGTAATTCATCCCATCCAAAAATAGATGTCTAAGACAGGAAGAATAAATTACTCTCTGGGGGTTGGTGCGCATCTCTCTGTTCTCTGATGATAAAAGAAGTCTAGACAATTACCTTAACCTAGACATCCAGCTGTAAGACACCTTCAATTGTGTGAGATCTAGCTATGCTTTCAGGTCCCTAAAGACAGGTTTCAAACCCCCCGTTCAAATGTGAAGTAGCTTTCTGTTTTCCTTCAGCTTTCAAGCTGAAGTAACTTTTGACAATCAGACTTCTTCTGCCTCAGTGAGACACATATGGCAGTTTTACCATAACTGAATAGCTTTTTAATGAAAGGGTTTTTACCTTCAGTCCCATCTGGGAGTTATCCATGAGAAGTTGATGATGGTTTGAGGAATATTTCTTTCTATTACTTGCTGAATCATTGCCACCATTAAATATTGCTGCATAATTTCCTCACAAGGAGTCTGTTCCATGCAGATAATATTCAAAATGTGGTCCCCATTGGTTACTTTGATTGAACATATGCCACACAGCATGTCCTCCATGAGCAGGAGCACAACTCTTCAGCTGGTTGGTTGCAAACACTCACATTTGTGAGTTCATTTCTCATGGTCCAAAATTCTTCTCTCATCCTCACTCTTGCGTTCCTATGAGCTCATCTGGGGAAAGGCAGACAGGGAAAGGCAGTGGATGATTACAGAAGGAAAGGGAAAGGCAGTAGAGTAACAGGAATATAAGGAGGTGCAGTGCATCCATGGAGCCCCGGAGAAGGAGGCTGCAGTGGAAGCAGCTGAGAGGAGCAGCCTCTCACATTGGACAAGCAAAGGGCTACCATGTCCACCATTGCAGTTCTTCATGGCCCACCTTGCCCCATGGAGATGATCGTTGCAGGAGCAAAACTAGCAGAGCAGCCTGGGACACTTGAACATCAGCTGCTCCCATTTCCAGCCCATGTCTTAGAGCAAAGCCACCTTCAGCTGGTGTTTCCAGGAAGAGAACAGGCAGTGAGTGGAGGCAAGCACAACGCAACCCCAGCTCCAGGTGGTTCTTCTTGTTCCCACGGTGGTGATATTTGTTCCTGTTTGGTTGCAGAGTAGATTAGTGAGGATGATGAAGATTCCAATCGGACAACATGGTTCACCAGCAGAGGTGGGCAGACATGTTGCTCCACGGGCAGGGTGGACCACTGGAGGGGGGACTTCAGGGTGACAGTTTGTGTGTCTAAAGCTTCTGTCCCAGGCAAGTTAGAAGGAGGAGACTACTCATCTTTGGTGGCTCCACAGAGAAGAACATCTCAGTTCACCTTGAAATACATGAAGACTTAATTCCTTTCATTTTTGCTTTTAGACTATTTTTTTGCCCTTGTCTCATTAAAAAATTCAATTGAACATGGAAGCGTAGTCTTCAAGGAAAATACTGAAACATTTTGACCACTATGGTTAACAGAAAATGTTCCCTTTTTCAAGATGCCTTTTGTCCCTCTTTTTGGGGAGAGGACAGTAAGTTTGGATGAATTGTGAAATGCTTTTTTTTTTTTTTTGCATATGTGAATTTTCTAGTTGCCAGAAAAAATAATTTGCCCAGTGATGTGACAGGTGTCTCTTTGCCTCCTGTGCCAAGACATCTGCCCACTGCTGCCCGCGGGAGCCCTCGGTGGAGTCCGAGCTGAAGCGATGGATGTGTTTCTCTCTGGGAGTTCCCTGCTTCAGTCCTTGCTGTGTCTGCTCGGAACACAGCCTGCCAAGATTCAAGTAAATATTCAAGAAAAGGTTGAGGTATTCACCAAGCTCAAACTATTGTACAAGAAATACCCTGAAGCAAAAACAGAGCTGTGAGACACCATCACACAGAGCCGCTTCCCCCACCCCGGCAGGCACCATGCCGTACCAGACAAACTCCTCCAGATAGGATCCAGGCAGAGATGTTTGCTTAACACAGCAGCTCTTTGAAAAGGCAAATAAATGGACAGTGAAGCTACACAGACATGTCACTGTGCAGCGATTTCCGTTTAGCATTTACGTTTAGTGCCAGGAAACCCTGACTCATGAATATGAAATCAGAAGGAAGGGAAGAAAGCAGTTGTTCATTATTAGAGCTTCGAATTGGGCATGTGCTGGAAATTAGCATTAAAAAACATGTAGGTTAAAAAGAGAGGGGCTGGCTCTGCTGGTCCAGGAGGCTAGAAGACCCCAGCTCTGTGATCAGGGGATGTGCTTTCATGGGGCTCCCTCTGTTCTCAGGGTGTTACTGCTATAGAAGAGCCCTGAAGCTCAGGGTTACCCCTGATGAGGCTCTTGCTCGCCTAGAGGTGCGGGAAAACAGATCCTGAATATTCTTGGAAATCCTCCAAATTTACAGTGAGGCAATGGTGAGCAAAGGCAGGGAAGAAGAGCCACATAATTATCAGAAATTAGAGAAATAACCAAGAGCGACCTCCAAGGAAGAGGAACAACCTCAGATAGAAATCTTGAGGTCCAAAAAAGAAAGCTCACATTTAATTGAGACTTGGGTGGGTCAGAATGAAGGAGCCCACAGCCCTGGTCCTTCTGTAGGTGGGATGCCCGTTTCTGCCCCACACCGGCGCTCTGGAGCTGAGGACAGCCTCTGCGAGCCTGGCGCAAGCCTGGCTCACTTTAACACGAGCTCTCTTTCTTCCAGCCGTGTCGCTGGGATGCCATCCTTCTTTCTGCACCTATTTCCCCTTGGGAAGGATGAGCTTGTTCTGCCTCGAGCTCCCCAGTGCCGGGCCCCGGGGAGGGATATGGATCAGAAGAGCGGATGCTGTCGCAGCAGATATTTTTGATGGTACCGGGAAGGAAGAAGTAAGTAGAGGCATTGCTGTAGGGTGGCAAGGGCTTGGTTTCCAAAGCAGCATTTTGCATATAGCCCTGGGAGCAGCTCGAGGAAGCGTGCCATCCCTGCTATTGTCTTCGACCAAAGCCGCCCAGCTGTGCTTTATAAGTACCCCTCTATTTCCTTGCATCTTGGTAATTTCCAGCGCCCTTAAAATATTATGAGAGCTCATCTACCAGCATGGGGCACAGCAGCTCGCAGCAACAGCAAAACATTCAGTAGATACTCTGGGCCTGGAGCGTGCGAGGTGCTGTAACGGTGACCCCAGGGCAGGCGGTTGATGGTGGGTTGGGTGGGCAAGCAACTGTGCATGAGATCTGCCAGGGTGCTCCTCACCCGAGTGCCCCCGTGCTACCTCTGTCCTTGGTGACAACGCCTGATCATGGCTGTTTTGCAGACCCGAGCTTTGCCCTGAGGCCGGGCCATGGGAAGCCGCCTGGCAGGGCTCTGCTGCACCCTGTGCTGGCCATGACAGCTTCAGCGAGTCGTTAGCAAGCAACGCTCGCTTGATGTGAATAATTAAAATACCTGCTGTGCTTTTAAATAGTCCAGAGCCAGCCTTGGAACTGCATGTGTGAGCGATGGCTGCTGTCTTTGGAGGAGGCCTAAGGAAAGAGGAGAGAGGAGGGTTGATATCCAGTGGGAAATTAAGGGCTCGATGCTCCTTCTGGCAGGGGGAGGGATGGTGCTGGCAGCTCCCATAGGGATGCGGGCAGTCCCTACCCCTGGGCAGAGACCGGCGGCTGACGCAGATCTCTTTGCTGATGAATGGGCATCTCTCGGTGCAAACCCCTCCAAAGCCTCCTCGCTGCCAAAGGTTTGAGAGGCGACTGAGCTCAGCAGCCGCCCTTCCAGCTGCCCCAGGGCTCTTGCACTGGTTAAGCTCTCTGAAACCGCAGGATGAGGACGTGGGGTGGGGGCAGCAAGTGGCTCCATCAGCGCAGGCAGCGTGGGGCACTTCGCCTGAGCATGCACAGGCAGAGTCTGGGGAGGATGCGCTGTCTCTTCCAAAGATGCCGTTTCCCCAAGATATCAATTAGACACCGAAATGAAAACAGTTTCCGCATGAACAATTAACAAAGAGTTTCCTGCAGTCTCTCGGCGGCCAGACTCCCTCTGTTCCTGCCATGCTGTCGCTACCCCCAGCTGCCTCCGAAATTTTATCACAATAGCACTGAAGGGCCCCGGCCCCCACCACTGAGGAGCTTCATGCAACGGGGAAGATATCAAACACCACGTCGGTGTCAGTGCCGCTGGAGCGTGGCGCTGGGAAGCTGTAAATCATCTCTTCTTGCAAAAAAATGGGTTTCTAGGCAGGGGATGGAGGGAAAAATTACATTCCCCATGAGTTAGTTTCAGATTGAATTAAACAATTGGTTGACCACAGATATATATATATTTTTTTCTATTTTGCCGTGGAGAGCCTGGGCAATTGCAATTTGGGGTCACTGTGCAGTGATTTTTTTTTTTCCTCCAATTTTTTTAGTTCAGCCAATGATCCAAAAAATCGGTTATTTTCATAGCTTTGCCATAAATACCTCCAGGGCAGGCGAAAGCAGACTTCCTAGTAGAGACAGGAAAAATAGGCCGTTTGGGGACCGGGGCACGGCACGGTGAGGAGGGAGGGAGGGAGAGGCGTGCGCCAGCAGCTTTGCAGCAGCGTGCGGAAGGCATCCCGCTGTTTGGTCCTGTCCCCGGTCTGACGTGGGGAGTGGGAGCTGCCGCCTGCCCCCCTCGCCCGTGGCCCTTTGCCCGCGAAGGGCAAGGGCTCCCGAGCTGAAGATCAGCACATTAGTCTTCTTCTCCCCCTATTGCAGAATGCTATCCGTTTAAAGATTTCCTTTAATTTAGAGCTGTGTAGAGTTTGAAAAGCCCTTCAAGTTCACTTGGGCTGATGAATTGGTAATTGAGTGTACCTGGATGTTGGTTCCGTCTTTGCCTCTCTCTGCATTTGTATCAGTCCGTGTTTGTTTTCCCGAGCTGTAAATCACTCGGAGCTTGGAGAGGCTTTTATCAAATCGTGCTAGGAGCCAGTTGCTTTCCCTTTCGCAAACACGTTGCTAATGCCACATGGAACCCACTGGCTTTGCTGCTCATTTAAAAACAATGAGGATGTTATTAAATGGAAAAAAAAAAAAAATTCCTTAGCAACGAGGGGAAGGAGGAGGAACAGAATTGCTCCTGTCTCTCCGGTGCTTGCTCCTTCGGTCTAATATCTGTCCCATTGATCTCCTAATATGCTCTGCTTTGAAAGCCTGATTTATTGCTCCGCGCTCTCTTATCTCCCTGCGTGTCTCAGTCCGTTAGAGCACACATTGTTCTCGGCTTCATTAGCAACCAGGCGGGTCGGCTGCTGGCCCTTGGTCCAGCCTTATGTGAGCAGCATGCCACCTCTTGGGCTGCAAACTGCTGTCCCTCTCTCTGCAGGATCTGGCCCAGCCCTGGCCGGTGCTGGGCATTGAGGGTTAAGCATGCAGTTTAGGGCAGTCAGGCTCTCCATCTTAGGGTCTCCACGTTCTCCAGCATGTCCTTGGTGCCCACCTGACCAGTGGCCTCTGAAGATACCTGGCCCTCTCCATCAGCTGTAGCAGGACCACAGCTGGCTCTGTTCCCATGTTACCCATAGCCATGGCTGGTATTCAGTCCAGTGAACATGCTCTAACACTGACAGGTTTGGCAAAAGGGAATTTCAATTGAGGGAGGTAACAGTCCTGATCTGCAATTCTTGGAACCACTCCGGTCCCTCACCCAATGGGGGAACTGAAGGAGCACCACGTGGCCAGCATAACCGATCAGCACAGCCTACGTTTTGAATATAGATTGTTTTCAGTGAACTGTTACGGTGCTATTTGCTTAGGGGAAAAAAATAGCAAGTTATTTCCATTAACAAAGAAATGTGAGAACTTTGCAATCTGCGTGTGAACGTTTCGTGAGCATAAAATGAGGTGAAGTTTGCCAAACAGATTATTCATTATGAATTGTTCATTCAGCTCTAATTGCTCGGGTCTAGCTGTTGTTAGAAGGACTGTGTGATGCCTTTGTAGTACGTTGTTAAGGTCAGAAAAGTGTTAGTAGAAATGACTTCAAGTTAAGTCAAGCTTTTCCTTGGGTATAATGGTACTCTACCTGCTTAGCTTAGCAAGAGAGGTAAATGATGCTGCCTGAATTCTTGTTGTCATTGTGCAGCCTGGATAGCTAATGGAGGGCGAATTGTGCTTTATTGACTCCCACTTTATCTGTAGAAGAAATAATTAAATTCACCTGCAGATTCCCCATCTTATGCATGGCGGTGTGCAACTTCCCTGCATCTTAGCTAACTGGATTAGAGATTACTTGTGCCAGGATCACTGATGAGAAAGCACAAGCTAGAAAGGATCTGGCTTGGCTTTACAGATCCCAAGTGGTATTTTCAGGACTTACACTTAGGAAAAGCATCACTTTTTTTGCTTCTGACCTGAGAAACTTTGTCTGGAAACCCGGAGGAACAAGCAACAGGGAGCCCCACCATTTGTCTTTCAACAGCTCTTTCTGAAATGGAGCTACACTTTAAAGTCTCGACAGTTCAGCCTTTTGCTTTATAGAATATGTGCCCATCTCTAAAATACCAGGTTATTTTTTCTTACCCCCATAATATTCTCATCTGACATTCACTCTCCTGCAATCACCAACCCAACATTCGCCTACCCGCATTCAAATGCCTGTCATTGTTCTTGTGCCGCTGTCCTTCTCCTTCCAATTTAGAGATTATATTTCATAACTGACCTCCAACTACCTATTGCCTCCCTGTGACACTTCTCACCCTTGTCTACCTGATTGATTAGCCTGTTATGCTCTCCACTCTCCCGATGACTTACAGATTGCCTGGGATCTGTCACAGGCTTGCTTTTGTTCTGTAATATTTATTCTTGGAGTTTTTCAACGCCCTCCGGCTGCCATCCTCTCTCCCCATTCACCGTCCTCCGCCTGCCTCTCTGGTGAATGTCTAGATTGGAAAAAGGAGAAGAAGTGTTTTGCGAAAAAAACCAACCCCTACCTGCTGTGAGTTCACACATATGCTGGTTAAACCCCACGTTTAAGACGCTGTCATTTTCAATGGGGCTCTTTATTTTCTTTGCGCCATTTGGAGGTAATAAAATGTCACCAGATCAGAGTGCGGTTGGCGACACGGCTTGGAAGGCAGCTTTTTCCAGAAAATTTCCTCACCTGCATAAGTCAGTGAAACAGTGACAGAGCCGGGAGCAATGTTGTGTTTAAAGATGCGTGTAGGTAGGAGGGTTCTGCCTCCGCCGGGGGAGAGGTCTGGGACGTGTCCCAGATCCATCCGTCTCCCTGCACTTGTCAGAGGTTGTCCAGCTCTCTGATATTGTTCCAGGCTTGTCCCAGCTCTGTCCATCACTCTGACGTTTAATTAACTGCCCTGTTCTCCTGGATCTTGCACTGGATTTGTGTTGTCTTTCTGAAATACCTCTTAGGTCATGTCTGAATATTACTAACAGGAGGAATAATAAAATGGTTGTCACTAATATTCCTGTTATTGTTATTATGTTGATGATAATAAAACAAGACATTGAATATCACAAAGATGAGTACTGTTACGATCAGTGTCACTTCTTCTTGCTATACTGGTTGTCTTGCATTGCAGGGAAGTGGGAGCTTGACAGCAGTGGTAAGCATAGAGAGCCTTGGCCAGCCAGGCATCCAAAACTAAGAGAAAAACAGGGAGTGGGTTGGAAGTGGCCAATGAGGACAATAAAATCACACTTAAGGTTTAAAAACACATCTATGAGACCAATCCCCCTGTGTAAGGATGATTATGAAGCTTATTATTAAAATCTGCTTGTGCAGGGTGGCTGGTGCCGGTGGTGGCAGTGGCTCCTCACTCCTCCAGGAGCTCTGCATTGATGGCTGTCTTGTACCATCTGCCCTGTGCACGCCCAGAGCTATCCATCTTCCCTGCATCTCTTTCAGACCCTGCCTGGCATTTGTCCCATTCTTCTGACTTCAGCCTCAGGTCCCCTTCCAGTGTTTCTTACAGTCCCTCCTCCGCTGGCGGGTGGATTTCTTTTCCCTTTTAGTTACTGTGTTGAGCAGCTGATCTCATTTGGACATCCCCTTGGTCCTCTTCCCGTTCACATCTGGTCCCTGCACCTCTGTGTCTGATCCATGACTCGAGTGGCTGCGCTGCTGTCCCGGGGTGGCTCTGTGTTAATCAAGCCATCAATCAATCTTTCACACCTCCTGATGAAGCTCCCTCTTATGCTTGCTTCTTCTTCCTTGCAGTTCAAATACTGGGCTTGGTGACCGTCCTGCGGGATCCCAAATGCTGTGTCCAGTGTGCCTCCCAGCCCCTGCAGGCAACAACTAGGAGGCGTTCATGACTGTAGCAGGAACCAGCAGCCAGACACAAGTGCAAAGGTAAGGGGTGGCCTTTTCAGTTGCATCTCCGGGGTGAGAGAAGTAGCTGGTGTGAGCCAGCGGACAGGGATGGTGTGGATGGAGCCAGTCCTCTGGGGAGGGTTCAAGCACCTGGAGATCCTCCCCAGGTGTGGAGTGTGAAGGGGCACCTCGTGGCATTCATTTCCAAGATGGAAGAGGCCGGTGCAGACATGGTCAACGGTCTAGGGTTAATGTCTCACATCGTTGTTCCTGGGGTGATCTCTGGTGGGCCTCTTCCCTGAGTGCTGGACCTTCCCAGGGAAACCCTGAATGGCTGCCACTCCTCACTCCTGAAAGTGTGGTGGCAGTGAAAGTTATCATGGTTAGGATTTTTATTTTTAAAGATTGAATTCATATTCTCCTGTTAAGATTTAAGGAATATGGAAAAAATAGACTTTTTTCCCCTAGATGAGCAGTGCAATATGTGCCTCCATCCCAACTTCTACAAAATTGTGTTTTACAAAGCAGAAAGAGAACATCAGGTTCATGTTGGTGCTGTAATTTAGTTTTCTAAGACCAGAGTTTGCCATGTGTTTCCTGTTGAAATGGCTGGCTGTGCTGGGCACTCAGAAATTTTCTCCCTCTTTCTCATCTCCCCCTTGACATTATGAAAAGGGTTTTCATCAATCCATCGAAAGAAAGAGATAACTTTTGTATAAAAGTGTGCAGTCGGCAGGGTTGAGTTTTTTGGGTAGTGTATAATTTTTTTTTACACTGTTATTATTTAAAATATGCTTTTTAAGAGGACAAAAGGGAATAGTTTAATGGAAACAAATTTCTATAGCAAAATGTACAGCTGGATAAAAAAAGATTATTTCTGTTATTGCTTGGGTAGACAGGTGGATTTGGAATTTGAGTACAAAAGGTGTTAAAAAGTGTGCTTAAACTTCTCTTCAGTGTGCTGTTGAGATTGAAAAGAGTAATTTTCGGAGAAAAACTTTTCTCCGAGCCTCCATTTCCAGCATTGTCAAGTCTGTAGCAGCGGCCTTTTCCTACAGCTATTATCATGTTTTCACCTTTTCTTCTTCCACCTCATTTGTCCTTTTTTGAAGAAAATGTAGTGCTGGTGAAAGGCATGCGGGTGCACGGGCTGGAGCTCATCTGGAAGGGAGGAACGGCAGTGCTGGAGGTGCACGGGCATCTCTGAAGGCCAGATGGGATGGAGAGGAGGGAGGGAGGGAAAGGTGGACAGCTGGCCTGGGGGTAGTCATTTTGTAAACACCTACACATCTACAGCTCTTAAGACCCCCTTTCCAAAGTGACTTTTAACCAGATAGGAACCCAAGCATCATTGAAGATAAGCAGAGCTTAGGTGCTCAGGTCCCTTCAGGCAGGCACAAATATCTCAGCCATGCAGACAGATAGACAGCGTTACCTGTCCTGATGGATCCAGACCCAGAGCCAGGCGATGAATTACAAATATAAGTGCCAAAACAGCAGGCTTGGGACACAAAAGATGAAAGACAGTTGTGTTATTTGAGCTGATAAGCCCCGCATCTCAAATACGCTTGCATCGAAGGCTCCTGCAGGTTTTTCACAATTGGGTGTTATACTATCCAGTTACCAAAGATGTAAAATGGGACTTGCAGAAAAAGCTTCATTCCTGCCACAAAGGAGCAGAATAAGAGTTTGTTTTGAGAACTGTTAGGCTGAATAATTTGGGATTGGTCTCTGTGGACACTGTGAGATATTGCTCCCTGCAGAGCAATGATTGCCATTAATGTCTCAGCTCCCTTCCTCCTTCTCCCCAGCCTCTGCAAGGGCTGGGTCAAATGCTGCCCAGCCACCATGAACAATATTTCCCCCTTCTTTGGTGATTATTGTCCCTCCTATTCATTTCTCAGAAGCCTTTTCACAAGCAAGAGGTATTTTCAAGGGTTGTAAGCATTCATCTCAATGTACATTTTCATGGCTATTCTCCTTGGAAGAACTGGAGAGCTAATTTACTTTATTAGACCAAATGAAAGGAGCTTGTGAAGGTAGCCCATGCAGCATTGTGCAGGGGGTGAGGGAGCTAGAGAGGAGAGTCCTCTGAGATTGCCACTGAATTTCTTGGGAAAGCTGAAAAGTAGGCGTTGGTGTCTAGTTTGGTGCTGTTCTTCTTCACATCACGTAGGCTCTCTTTCAAACAGCCAATGCTGAGATCTTCTGCGTGGTCCCATCACTGGTCCAGCCACAAAGGCTTAAGAGCAGACACATTTGTAGGGAAGCGTAATGTCTTTGGGTTGGTAAGCCTGGAGGTAGCTGTGCTTGCAGCATGGGATTGCTCATTCAAGGAGCGGGTGCCCAGGTGACTCTGGTGAAGGTCCATGTGATGGGGAGTCCCAGCCAGACCATCCCTGATGTGGGCAGGTAGCCGGCGACACCCAACTGCGCGGACCCTTCTCCAAGAGGCTTCATGCAATGATCTGATGACTACAAATCATCTCCTGGGCAATTCACTTCATTCATCAATTAAATTGTTTGCTGTGAACAGTTTGGCCCCATCCAGCTCCAGGATTTCAGCCTTGTAATTTAGCTGGCAGAGGACAACGGCGCCATGTCCGTGAAATCTGCCTGCCAACTGCTTCCCCTGCTAAGCATTTTCTAGGCTAACGATCCCGAAAACCTTGCCAGCAGCCCCAGCTCTGTCCCTTTCAGGGCAAGCCACTCATTTAAACACGAGCACCTCTAAATGACTCCATCTGCTAAGTGACGTTAGTAAAGGAAAGATTATAGCAGGAGTTATTGCCGTGTCCTCAGGTTATAACCCTGTTATAAAACGGGCTGGAAGAACAAGGGGACTGTGAGGAGCTGAGGCTCAAAACCACCTGGGTGACTGTCAGCTTGATTTATTTTCTTGCTCATTAGATAAATTAGAAAACTGGCAAAAGAAATCATTGCCCACTCTCAGCTGCTTGGTAACCTGCCACGTGGCACGAGATGCTGGTCGCAGGGAGATGTGGCTCCTTCCCACCTCCCTGGCCCCTCTTCCCCAGCCACCCCAGCACTGGGCAGGGACATGGGGTGGAACCTGGGGCTGCCAGTGCCACACGTCTCCTCGGGGGTCCTGTCATCCTAAACCACTTCAGTCACCCATCTGGCCAATTACTGGCAACCACTAGAGTTTTGCTTCTCTCTAATCCTGTTGCCTTTTGAATAGCGGCACTTCTCTAGGTGAAAAGAGCAGTAGCAGTACAGCTTTGACCTCAGAACTGTTCGTTACCTTCATTTCACAAATCAGACAAAACTGAAGCAAAACAGCCCAGTTTGTGGCAGTATCGTCAGCCAGGATCTGCTGCCCTTGAGAGATGCTGGTCAACGCTTTGGTCTTTGGTGTTTGGGTGACTTGCAATCAATCTGCCTCCAGCAGCCACGCCTCTTACTTATGAATCAGGCTAATTTTTGTCTTTTCAGAAGGATGGAGCTTAATGGTCAGACTTGCTTTAAATCCCTGGGTAAAATTCACTATCCAGGAGGTCAGACTACAGTTACAGTGCCTTCTAACCTAAAAACTCAATGAAATCTTCAAACTCCATAAATGTTAAATTCGCATCATTTAAGCCATCTTTCAGCCTGTTTAGTTGTATCCGATGCACTTCCACGGTATGAAATGAGGCCACTGCTATACACGTAGTATTTACATACGAGGAAAAGCTTCCAGCCAGGATGAGCTACTAAGAGACTGCAGTGCATTTCTCAGCCAACGTGGAGGAATCCCCACTGCAAACAGATGCTGAAGCTGGGAGAGAAACAGGGCAGGGATCTCCCCGGGGTGGAGGGAGAGCAGCACAGCACCTTGGAGGTCCAGCACTGCAAGGAGGTGGGGACTGTGGTTGGAGCAGATGTTGGCTGCTTCCCATGCCCCTTCTTCTGCCTGTGGGACTTCTGCATTGCCAGCACAGGGTCCTTGTCACCCTGCCTCCGGCAAGTGTCGGGACGCGTGTGTCCCCACAGCTCAGCCTCCCGCCAGGTGTGTGCCCATGTGGGCGAGTGCTGCCGGGCGGCACAGAGCGGAGGAGACGGGGCTAATTCCTTCCTGAGACTCGCAAGGAATCGGCTTACGGCCTGAAGCTCTGATTACTCTTATCTTAGCCTGCGTGATGGTAACCACATCCTGAAATTACCCAGCTTTTTTCAAAATCCAGGGGCTGGTCTGGACTCACCTGACCGGCGTGAGCAAATTCCAGCCCTGCTTTCACCCACAGCGGCTTTGAGGGGCTGTGAGTCAGTGCAGACCTGGGACTGGACTTGGGGGAAGAGGTTTGAAACTCCAAATGCACCCAACGGGAAGTGCCTGGGTGCGATGCCCGACCCCACCTGCCAGACCCGACGCAGCCCAGTGCAGAGCAGCACCGTCAGCCCCTTTCCAGCCGCCACACTGGAGCTGAGGGCTGAGGCAGACTGGCATCCTGGCGGCCAAGATGCCTCTGAAATGGCAATGAAATATCCGTATCTGAGGGATAGATGCCATCAAGTCAAAAAACGGACTGAAATGTTTGGCTGATGGGATTAAACTGCGAATCCCATCCGCTCCTTCCCTCATCCCCCCCCCCCCCCCCCCCCCCCCCTGCCTCTCCCCGTCTCCCACTGCTGCCTGCCAAGCCCACCCCGCTTGGAAATTAAAGTGGGGAAATCAAAGCCCTTCTCCCCCCCTGCTCCTGCTGTGCCTCTCAGACGCTGACATTAACACCGAAATGGCTGACATTAGCTTTGAATGGATTTTAATAACCCCCTTGTGAGCCCGAATTACCCACGCAGCATGAGGTCCGGTGTGCGCTTGGAGACCTGGCGATGAGAAGGGCATCGGGGGCTGGATTGGCTCCCCA
>NW_009260180.1:0-53973 GCF_000687185.1 Egretta garzetta | reverse complement strand
CCTGCTGCCAGCTGTCCTGCTGCCGGTGGGTCTGCAAGGGGCTTGTGAGCTTCCCAGCATGGGGGATGCTGGTCCGGGTGGACACTTCCATGGGATATTCTCCACTCTAGGGCAGGGTATGGGCTGCTGCGGGGCGGTGGGAACCCCCCTGGTGCCATGAATGAGAGTGGCCCCAGCTCCTACCAGCACGTGACACAAAATAGCAGCCTTGGTTTAGCAGAGCCCTGTGGATGGGATGCTAAATGAGATCATGCCTGGCCCAGCTGAGACTCTGGACTAGTGTATGAAAATCTAGCAAGAAGATTAAAAGGTGTCCCCAGGCAGAAGAGGGTATTTATTCCTTTCTTTGCGGCTGAGATGCGCGTGGCGTGGGAGTCACAGGGCTGGTGGCCTCCCCTGAGCACTTGCACGTGGGCAGCACCATGTCCCCAGGGGGAGCTGATCTTGGGGACAAGGCACTGGCCAGAAAAGCTGCTTCTGAGGTGCAGGCGGACACGTCAGATTTCCCCTCCCGCACCAGGGAAGGTCATCCCACCCGGGCTGCGGGCTCGACATCTTCACCGCCAGTCCTGCAGCTCCTCCACAAAAGGAAACCCCCAACGTTTTCCTCCTCTTTTGCAAGAGGGAAAGCTAAGAAAGATAGTCAGGTGGTTCTCACATCTTCTGGAAGATGAAGGGCTTGGAAACATGCTCTGAAGTCACTTTTCCTCAGTCAAAGGTCCCAAGATCCTACTGAGCGATGCAGCCTCCTTGGCCGGTCACAAAATCTCAGCACGGTTTGGGTGAAGAGTGATGGTTTCTAAGTGCCATCGAAATCCACATGTATTTCCAGTATGGAAACAGGAATATTCAGAGATAGGAACACTGGCCGACAGCTGGGGTGGGCCAGCAGCTACTCCAAGTCGGACTCAACAGGGGCTGTGAAATCATCAGGCACTTTAAAGAATGGAGGACTGAAACCAACTCCTTAAAAAAAGTCCGTGATAATGATTGAATTATATTTAAGAGGCTCATTTGTACTAAGTAAATGCAAATAGTTTACATGGAAAATATTTTCCATTAAACTCATTTCTACATAAAATGCTAACAGATTGAAATTATGACTCTAATGATTATTTTTATTGCTGGTTTGCATTTAAATGGCATAAATTTCCCCCTACTGTTCTCTCTTTGGGTTAAATCAATAAAACCTATTAAGAAGGTTCGTCTTCCTCTAAGATTCCTCCCTCTCTTCTTTCTGTCTCATCTCCACTGGTGCCCTTTTTATCCACCCACCACCAGAGATTTTTTAGAGCTGCCTCCACGATATTGGTGCCGAGGACTAGAAAATCCCCTTTGGCAGAGCAGAGTGGATCCGGTCTTTGCCGAGACAGGGGAGTACAGAGCAACTCAAGTGCTGTTTCCTCTCCTCAACTTGGGCCATATTGCACGGAGATGCAGTTGGAGTCAGCTCTTCTCTCCTCTTACCCTCTCCCCTCCTGTTTTAATGGAGAAGCTATACCTATCTCTATACCTATTCCTCCTCCGCTATGGGTGCTCTTGTTGCGCTCCTTCAAACAGTGGCTGTGGCTCGCTGAGCAGATGCTAGGTTTCTGTTTGGAGCGGAGTTATCCTGGTATATATACAGCGAAAGCCATTAAGACGCTGACCTTTAAATTGGGCTTCTTCCTGCTCATGTAGGGAGGAGGTGGGTTGAGTGCCCAAATCTTATTCATTTTAATGACAAATCCCTCACATGGAGGCTTTGAAATGCTCGGCTTTAATGCAATTTGCCTCCCTCTGCTGCAGCTTGGCTTTCCTGTGCAGGGGATGTCTCCGCTTCCCCTGCACAGTGACAGACCCTATAGATTTGCTCCATTACTGCTGTGCCCAGGTACCACTGGGTATGGATTTATGAGCTTAGAGCCGTGCTAGCACAGGGACCTCCGTGCTCCTTAATCAGTATTGCTGACCTTTCTTTCCTCTATTACTCTCAGCATCACCTTTTTCTAGCTTAATTTGCATAGGTTTCATGTTATCCATGTTTTTGCTTTGTCCCTGTTATCCCATTACCCTGGATAATCAAAGTTGGCTGTAATAGAAACAGCAGAAACAATTTGCTTACCCTCCTATTACAAGATATTCCCTCTACTAAGTCTGAGAATACCTGCAGTTCTGTGGTAATGCTAATTAACTGTGCATACATATAGAAAGTAAAGCAAACGGCACCGGGATCCTCTGGGATGGTGGGGATTAAAGAAAGATAAGATATTATTCTCCTCTTTCTCTGTGCTTCAGTGTCCCTACCCTCAATGGAAATTTCTTTACGCTTACAGAATAAAATGTAATACATGGTGGGGGGAGTCACTGACTCTGCAGAGAGGTGGAGTTGGAAGGAACAGATTTCCCTGCTAGCAAACCCACTGTGAAAGTAATCATAGAATCATAGAATGTTTTGGGTTGGAAGGGACCCCTTGAGGCCATCTAGTCCAACCCCCCTGCAGGGAGCAGGGACACTGCTAACCAGATCAGGTTGCTCAGGGCCCCGTCCAACCTGGTCTTGAATGTTTCCAGGGATGGGGCCTCCACCACCTCTCTGGGCAACCCGTTCCAGTGTTTCACCACCCTATGATCCTCCCTGATGTAATACCTAATGATCCTTCCTGATGCCTTGCTCCTTGCCCCTATCCCCAGAGTGGGGTAGGATGGGGCAGTCTTTACCCCGTGCTGGCCCCCAGACCTGAGAGCCTGGTGGTGCTGAGCAGGGTTGTACACAGGCACGGATTCCCCAGGGCTGCAGCTCTCCCCCAGAGCTGGGCTCCAGCATCAGACCGCTGGAAAAGCTCCTGTCCAGCCTCGAGGGCTGGCTGAAATAGTGGCTGTAAATGTGAATGCCTGTTGCAATGGAGGGTACCTGCTGTTGGCTGTTGCATCCCTCAGGATGCTCCTGTATCCTTCCCACATCTTGGACAGCTGATGCAGTGGCAGTTTCAGAGCAGGCCAAAGTCCTAAGGAAAATGAGGAAGACAGTAACGAGAGAAGGAAAATCCTCAGGAGAGGGGAGATGCAGTGGCAGGACGGGTTGCTGGTACTGCCCCAGCCCCCCCTCTTCGTTTTGCACTGCACAGTGTTGTGGGCTCAGGCTCGCCCCAGCCCGTCCATGGGGATATGTGGGGCAATCTCCCACCCCTTGCATGCAACATCCTCTATTAAGTCTCACACGAGGCTTTCTCCTGAGTGTCAGCTAAAGGAAGAGTGACTTACGCAGCCAGGCATGCGTGGAGGACTGTCAGAGCTCTCCGTGCAGGAGAAATCCCACTCAAGTCCACCCACCAGCTCCTCACTGAGCTCCCCGGCTCCTCTGCCAGCAGCATGGACAGACACCCTCAACGCACCCCCGTGGAGCATCTGAGGCTGGCCCTGGAGCCACAAGCACAGGCACACCGTGTCCCTGGGTCTGGACCCCACGCTGCTGCCACCCCCCTGGGACGAAAGCTGCGGGAGGGTGGGTAGACAGCTCTAGCTCTCCCCCCGCCCCCGAAATTGTGAGGAAGCTGTTATTTATCTGTGCTCTGATAATGACTGTACCTTTGATGTAATACTCATGTTTGGGATTTTACCACGTCTCTCATCCTCCAGGTCTGTCAAGGAGCTTTACGCAGCCATGATTCAGAGAGAGGCGTCAGTGGAGAAAGTCTGTAGATATAGCCAGCAGCTGTCATGTGGAGGGTATAAATAATGTATACGCGCATATGTATGCATGACCTACGAGCTCAGGACCTTCCTGAATGGTAGCAACTCCTTTAAAGGATCCCTGCATCATACCATGGCTCTGGCCACACCAGAAGTCTCAGATGACACAGGCGTTCCCCATATCTGTCCGAAGTATATGGGGATGGGCAATAAAAGGGCTGAGAAGGGGTGAGGGCTTACTGCTGCAGGTCCCTCCTTGCCTGCTCGGAGCAATGTAATACCTCCTTCCTTGTTGCTGAAACCTTCACCGCTTATTGCTCACCATCATTTCTCTGTGCATGAGTATAGGTACCAAAGTGCCTTGCTCTGCTCACAAGCCTTATGGTCAGTAAGAAGCTTTGAAACTGCACCCATGGTATTCATCCTATAAAGCAACCCAGGTGCAGGTGGTTGGTACAGGGAGCTGCAAAGGGCTTTTAAGGTGCTTGGGTGCTCACCAAAGAGGTTTGCTGGTGCAGTCAGGGCCCAGCGGGCTGCACACCGAGGGGCTGACCGGAGCCGTGCTGCACCCTGCGCTGCAAAGATGCAGGTGCCTCATCCCAGCAGAGAGCTCAGTCCTGAAATACCTGAACCTCAGCAGAAGAAGTGGGGAGACTCAGATTTGAGTGCTGGCTGATGTCAGCCCCTCAATCATAGAATCGTAGAATCACAGAATGTTTTGGGTTGGAAGGAACCCCTAGAGGTCATCTAGTCCAACCCCAAAATCAAGCCCTTTGTCTTATTGCCTCTCATCCAAAACATTTTGGTCCTGATCAGGCAGCGTAAGCTTTAATTGTAGGAGTGGTTTAAAAATGAAAATATAACATGAGTTTGACTCATAGGATGGGATGCTTGGGATAGGAGATGGGACAGTGTATCACTACAGATAGTTGGGAATTTCTTGTTGGTTTTACATAGCTGAGAAAAAGGTAAACTTCCTATTAACTTCCCTGAGAAAGTTCATAATAATTTGACCCTTAAAATTAAAGATCTGGAGCTAAGCAGCAGGACTACCCACTCCACTGCCAGTGGAGTTCAAGCAGCACGCTGAAATAGCCAGCAGCTTTTGACAGCAATTGCACTCAGCGCTGTTCTGTCTCTTCAACTCCTGACAGCATTTGGGGGAAAAAAAAGGCAAAGGTTGAATTCATGGGCTTTGTTTCTCCGCAGTTCAAAGGAAACAGCCTGGATTTTAATTGGCACTGAGTTCTCCGGCTGGTACCCGGGACAGTCCTGAAGACTGACGCCCAGCCAGGCAGGCAGAGCGCTGCACCCTGCGCTGCAAAGATGCAGGTGCCTCATCCCAGCAGAGAGCTCAGTCCTGAAATACCTGAACCTCAGCAGAAGAAGTGGGGAGACTCAGATTTGAGTGCTGGCTGATGTCAGCCCCTCAATCATAGAATCGTAGAATCACAGAATGTTTTGGGTTGGAAGGAACCCCTAGAGGTCATCTAGTCCAACCCCAAAATCAAGCCCTTTGTCTTATTGCCTGTCATCCAAAACATTTTGGTCCTGATCAGGCAGCGTAAGCTTTAATTGTAGGAGTGGTTTAAAAATGAAAATATAACATGAGTTTGACTCATAGGATGGGATGCTTGGGATAGGAGATGGGACAGTGTATCACTACAGATAGTTGGGAATTTCTTGTTGGTTTTACATAGCTGAGAAAAAGGTAAACTTCCTATTAACTTCCCTGAGAAAGTTCATAATAATTTGACCCTTAAAATTAAAGATCTGGAGCTAAGCAGCAGGACTACCCACTCCACTGCCAGTGGAGTTCAAGCAGCACGCTGAAATAGCCAGCAGCTTTTGACAGCAATTGCACTCAGCGCTGTTCTGTCTCTTCAACTCCTGACAGCATTTGGGGGAAAAAAAAGGCAAAGGTTGAATTCATGGGCTTTGTTTCTCCGCAGTTCAAAGGAAACAGCCTGGATTTTAATTGGCACTGAGTTCTCCGGCTGGTACCCGGGACAGTCCTGAAGACTGACGCCCAGCCAGGCAGGCAGAGCGGCAGCCGGGGGGGAAAGCTGTTTGAAGTGCTGGGTGCCTGCCACCCATCTGCAGGTCCTCAGAGGTCTCCTCGCCAGCCTAGCAGAGGAGTATCCAGGGGCAGAGAAGCGTTGCTTCATTTCTGATCATTAATGCAAAAGTCTCTTCTCTGGTTTCCTTCCACTGATCTTCTCTGTGCATGGTCCGGGGGGAGCCACATATTGAGTGGTTTGTGCAGGAGATCACAGTGCAGAGATAACGAAGCTATTTTCTTACCCTTCGCGTTTCCTGACGGTGCGGCTCAGCCTGGTCTGGCGCCTCTGCCCAGCGCTGGGTCCGGAGCCTGCAGGAGTCGGTGGGAGGCAGATGCTCGGCAAGCTGCCGACAGCGTGGGCTGCGTGCCCCGATGGAGAGGAGCAGCGGTAGCTCAGGCTGTGGTCACCCTTGGCTTAACCCCAATGCCTTGGCCAAATGGAAGTCACCAGTGCTGACATGGTAATGGACGATAGGATGAGGGGGAATTGTTTGAAGTTGCGCCAGGGCAGGTTTAGGTTGGACATTAGGAAAAACTTCTTCACAGAAAGGGTTGTCAGGCTCTGGAATGGGCTGCCCAGGGAGGTGGTCGAGTCCCCATCCCTGGAGGTATTTAAAAGAAGGATAGATGAGGTGCTTAGGGACATGGTTTAGTAGTGGGATGGCAGGGTTAGGTTATAGGTTGGACTTGATGATCTCAAAGGTCTTTTCCAACCAAAGCGATTCTATGATTCTATGACATGCAAACCTGCTCCGGTCTGCGGAGTGCAGGGAGCTCTTGGGACGGAGGGGGTGTCAGCTGGGGCTGTGAGCTCCTCCGGCAGCCGAGGGGTGGGCTTTGCGAGGGGAACCCTGGGAGGTCAGGTCCCAGCTGGTGACAGTCCCCACCCTCCAACAAGGGTCACGGGGAGATGGTGACGCCGTGCAGCGATGCACGAAGCACAGGTTCATTTCCAGCACAGGTAGGGTGGGGAGCAGAGGAATGCACTTCGATAGCCACAGTCACCTTCCATCCCGATGGGGCCTGGGGCTTTCCAGTCCCTTCTTGAGCTCTGACAACAGCAGCTTTCCCGGCACCCTTCTCCTTTGCCCGAGGAGCAGTAAGGCTCTCTGGACAACAGCTCCAGCTGATGGTTTCATTAATGCTTAGAATGGGGTCCCACCTGCTCCTCTCTGCAGGTTCAGCATCGCTCCCCCCTTTCTAGTTGCCTGCTTTCCTTGACCTCACCTCTCCTTCCTGAGCTGGCTCATGGCTTTGCATCCTGCAGGTTTCCTTGTCCTTCCATCTTCCCTGCTCATCTAGGACTTAACCCCAGGAAAGCATTTTTACACGTGCCCTCTGCTCCTCGTGCCCCATGCAAATACCTGCTTTGCCCCCGGAGCCTCTATCATTGCCACCAGCACAATCTCAGCAAGTCCTGTGCAAGACAAAAACCTCAGCAAAGCACTGCCAGCCTGCCTGTCCCAAGCCAAGCTGTAGCTATCATCAGTCCCAAAAGCCCAGTGGGGTGGATATAGTTATTGCTCGGAAGCTTTATATTTACCACGACCTTTCTGACATTACAGTAAATGCATTTCAGAGCCCGAGAAGTGTAAAAATAAACTGCAAGGAAATCAAGACAGCTAATTAGCCAAAGGTTACTGCTGGGCTCCGTGACTGTCAGCCCTTTTGAAGTTCTCCTTCACACAGGCAGATGTGTGTACAATGCTGCTGCTCCTTTGAATAAATGTCTTGGTTTCCAGAGCGGGTTCATAGCTGGATGTGACTAAACACATGTGAGGCCTGTCACAGCAAGCCCGGGCAGGGTGCTCATGTCCTTTAACCTCGTGCTTTTCCAGCGCTGAGGAGCATCTCATCTCGTGGAGTGGCTGATCAGTGTTGTGCTACCTCCCAGCACCTCGTGAGCAGGGGTGAGCTGGGAGGTGGGGAGATGCTCCTTCGCCTCTGGCGTTCCTGCTCTCTGCACTGTGGTCACAGCAAAGGAGATTGCTGGTCTGCTGGCTCTGGCTGGGCTGAGGGCTGCATCGGTCATCCAGGGTTTGGATGGTGCCATTGGGGTGCTGCCTCCTGGGGATGAGGAGCCTGGTGAGTGCTGGAGCACATCCCCCAGAACATCATGGTCTCACCCCACATATCCATTGTTCTTCAGTATCTGATATTTTTCCTGATGATAAGCATCTTGTGTGGAGTCACAGATACCCCAAACACCACGAGAGGAAGGGGTGAGGGGGTCCTAGCTGAGCCGAGGGCTGGGAGAGGGGTAAGGTTGCCATACCGAGAGAGGCTGAGCAGGTCATGCTGGAGGCCTAGGTGGACTAGATCATGTGTCCAGAGGGATAGGGACGTTTTGTTCATAATTGGGAAGGAGAACTCTGGAGCAGCAAAGGACCCCTGAGACTTTGAGCCTTGCCCCTCCAGCCCAGCCATCCCCCAGCCATGAGCTTTCTTTTCCCATGCTCTGAACTTCTCTGCATAGGGACTGGGGAGAGTTTGGGCACAGCGACCTTATAGGTAACACCAGCATCATTCGTGCTGCCCCATCCCTTCTGCTTTTGGATTTTCCTCCTTCCCTTGTTCTGCTTATTTGGAGCCCCGTTTCCCCATGGCAAACCCTCTTGCAGCTCCCTCTTCCCTCTCTGCAGGTTTCTCCTCCTTCCCCCTTTCCTCCTGCTGCTTCACTCCCTCCTGCTTGCGGCTCGTGCCGAGCGTCATGTGTTTGCTCAGCATCGCTCCTCCTGGAATGTTAATTTGCTGCTCGTTTTCCTTACAGACGTTACACCACGAGCTGGGGCTTTGTGTTCATGTGTGTGTGTGATTCAATTAAACAAAACACAATAAAATCAGGGAAAACAGAGAGAGACACAGACAGACAGCAATTCCCCGCTCTCTGAGGGGTAAGCCTGTCTGTCTGTGAGCTCGGCCCCAGCACAGCTTGCTCGTGTCGCCACGTGGGTTTGCTTGTAGCAGCCCTCTGGATCTCATGCTTGGGGTTTCCATCCCTCTGCGGGGACCCGGGGACGGCAGCCACTGCTGCTCTGCTGTCAGAAATCGGGGCTGCTCCATCAGATGAGAGGTGAACCTCGAAGGAGCTGGCTGTTCACTTCAAATAAGCCCTGAAATGCTGAGGCGTCTCCAAATGCTCAGCCTCCTCCATCCCTCCTTTCCCTCTGCACAGCTCAGTCCCCGCCGCCCTCAGGATCCTCCAAGACTCCCCTTCCCTCCTTCAAGCCAGCAACTTCCCTGCTCCCTGTCCTGCCCTCCCATGTCCCTTGTCACTCTCCCGGTAGCAGATTTTCCCCCTACTAGGACCAAGCTTTCTCCCAAATCACACATTCCCCTTGCAGTGCCACCTGAAAAACAGCAGCCATGCCATGGTGGGGTTCATTTCGTTGGCTGGCTGGTGGGCTTCCCTCCCACTGCCCTGTGCCCCTCTCTGCCATGCCCTTCCCTCCCTCGCTGCCTTCCTGCCTTGTTTGCTTTTCCCTTTCCCCCTCCAATCCATTCACACCGCAAACATATACTTTCTTAGCATCCTTTGCTCCCTGGCAGGTTTCTCGCTGGTCCCCATGTGCGCAGGTGTGGGTGTCTCTCTCCTGGAGACTCTTTCTGCTCGCTCCTCCCTGGCAGGCTTACGGGCCCTGGAAATCTATTCTGGGAACGCAGCCCCTTTCCCCGGGCGAGCCGCTCGGCTCTAATTCCGACGGCTAAAGTGGGACAGTGCAAGTGGCAGGAGGTGGTCCCGGGAAGGGCAGAGGGAGAGCAGGCGCGAGAGGCCGCCAATGCCAGATTATGGGGCAACTGGGAGAGGAGAAGGCGAGGACAATGTTCTTAAAAAGTGAAGGTTTCAAGGGGTTTTTTTAAATGCATGAAATGCGATTAATGAAATCTTGGCACTCAGTACCCTCTCCTTAGCAAAAAATAATGACAGCAGAAGTGACCCCCACTTCCTGGCAGCCCCCACTGTGCAGAGCCCTCCCAGAGATGTGAAATGTTGTGCCGTGCCATCGTCACTGACTTTAATGTCCCTCTGAAATCCTGGAAGAGGCCTGGGCCACTGAAACACCCTGGAGGAAGGCAGACCCTGATTAATGCGTTGGGGCTTGTGCCTGTTCAATGGGGCAATTGCCTCTTGCCCAGATACCCACCAGCCTCCCTTGGGGTGGACTCCAGAAATGTGGTAGAGACAGACTCCATGCTTTGAGCCTTGGTGTCCTCAGTCCCTTCCACGTAATGTCAGAGCTCCTTCTTTCACATTTGGAAGGCTCCTTCTAGTACCAAGGGGCTGTCCTTATCTCTGGCTGATCCGATGCTCATTTAAACAGCGGGAAGAGGTGCTGCCCCTGTCCCTGACTCCTGTCTCTGGTGACTGCGTGCCCGGCAGAGGCAGGATGGATGTAATAGCATGCCCCACCGTAGTCTTGGCTCCTGGCTTTCACAGGCTGAGACTGTCCTGTCACTTGGTCAGTGTGGACCTCCTTGCTGAGAAAAGTCAAAAGATGAGGTCAGCTTTCCTGGTGTGAAAACCCAGGCCTGGAGAGAGGAACGCGAGGAGCTGCCTTGTGGAGCAGGGACCCAAGGGACCATTCATCTTCCTCCTGAGCTTGACCAATGCCTGCACATGGGGACCCATGGTCCCCACACTTTTGTCCTCATGGGCCACATGTGTCCACAGCACAGGAATAAATTTTAGCTGACAACAGTTCTGCAGAATTTCCCGTGCATGCAGCCAACACACCTGGAGCCGTTCCCAGATGTCTCTCCTCATTAATGCCCCCTTAGCAATTTTCTGAGGACCAGCCTCCATCTCCAGCATTAAAAACAGTCCCTTCCTCTTTGATTTATGGATATTAATCCATGCCAGCAGGCAAGAGGCATGACATGTCTACATAATATATTCATTATTAAATTGGTTTTGTTCCCTTCCTTTCTCCTCCACCTCCAAGGCTCCACCTTTCCTATCTGTCTGTAACATTTGAACCTGCATGCTGCACTCAGAAAGACAACTTCCAACATGGAGCAGTCAGCATCACTTGGTAGGTCAACCTTACAAGTCCATGCTTCCTCCCCAGAGGCCACACTGAAGACTACCGCAGAGAGAAGACCCTCTTAGCCCCATCTCCAAGGGTATGTCCACTCCAGCTCTGTGCTTCGGGTAACTGCTGGTGTGGCCAGGACGGTGGGATGCTGTCAGTCCCATGTCACTGGTTCTGGTCATAACACCGGACAGGCCAACTGCATGAGGCTGCTGGCAGCCATGGCTGAAACAGCGCCCAGGCAGGGATCCAGCGAGCGTGTTTCTTCTGCAGTCATTCAGATGCTGGATCCAGATCAGTAATGGCGAATGCTGTCCAGCCCTCTGATTAAGGGACCAAAACCCAGATAAAACAGCATTAGCTCCACCGTCTCCAGTCTCTCACCTGCTCAGGCTATGCACCTGGCTCCATGTCAGTGGCCACCTTCACAGAACGTTGCTGACTTCTGTGGTGCCATGCTGTTCCCGAAGTGTGTGGTAGATTAGATTTAGCAGCCAGCACTTGGCTCCTAGTGATCGCACTTGCTATGGCCTTGGGAAGAGAGGAAAGAAAGATCTCAGGACCTTGGCATGGGGCTGCTTTCATTTTCCTTTCCCGTGTCTGTGCTCTGTGAGAACTCAGCCTGCTCTGCACCCTCTGGACAGCCCCTGGGCTCCTTGTGGTGCCCAGGATGATGTTCCTGCAGGGCAGAAATCTCAGCCCACCACCCTAAGTGCAACCTGCCTCAGGGGCAGCACCCTGCAGGAGTGATGGTTATCCCCATGCTCAGCTGCTGTGCTCTCTCCCAGCCCTGATGCCTGGTGGCAATGCTCTTCATCCTGCTGAGATGCTCCCTGCTCCACGCGGCAATTTCTGCAGACCCATCTCCCTGCTCCAGTCACTTGTTCTGGTCAAGGAGTGGAGGGCAGGCAGTTCTGGGGACCCCATCCCTCTACTTCCAGGCCCCTCAGCACATTCATTGCCCAACTCTGGACCTTGCTGTTGGCAGCGCGGCAGCTCTGATGGGAAAGTGAGGTAGGGTTATCTCAGCTGTCCCTCTTGATAAGCCAAACCCAAGAAGTCCCTGCAGCTCAGACGCCTGCCCACCAACCTGCTGTGGACCATACTCTCGGCACGGTACCTCCCCAGCGGCAGGTGCCCACTGTGTGCTCATAGGTTCTATGCACACCAGGTCCTCTCTGGAAGTTGTGCTTTTCTCCTTTGCTTGATAGGAACTGAAAGACAAGCTTACCTTGCAACACAGCCTGTCCCATCCCCACTCCCCAGTGCCACCCAGGCTAAGCCACTGGTTCCTCCAGCTCTCCTGTCAACCTGCCGTAAAACAGCACTTAGAGGAAAAGAGTGCAACTGAAAACCAAGGGCATCTCTCTCTTTGCTGCCTGGCTTAGACGAGCCTCCCCCAAAGTACCTCACTCTCTCTCGCCTGCAGCCGAAGGGATGGTCCCCCCCCTGCACTGCCCACACGACTCTGCCCATCCCCACGCAGCTCCAAGCCTCCTGTGGCTCCCCAGGACAGAGATGAGGGGAAGCAGCAGGACATTAGCAACTTCAGGAGCTCAAGAGCAGCTTGAAAAATATTTGTGTTCTTTTGGTAAAAATGAATCCGTCCCAGTGGTAATAAGGCTGCTTTTATTCAGCAGGCTCTTAGCAGTGATTATTGTTGTTTTTCAATTTAAAAACCAGACGGTCTATTTATAAGGTATAGTATGTGGACTGAGATTTTTTTGTTTTCTTTAACCAAGCCTTTAAAACGCGGTCTCAGTTCCACTATTGACAGTCCACGGAAGCAGAGGGGGATCTATCACCTGCAGACCCCAGAGGTGAAATGATAAAGCAAACCATAGTTAACGGAGCAAGGCTGCAGCGATGCTTTGGGGAACCAGTGGACATTGCCAGGTGGGTGAGGTCTGGGGCTGTAGCCTGGAGGTGCTTTCGGTGGTGTTGGAAGGGCTCTGGACACAGGTGCAGAGCACTTGTAGTATCCACAGCCACACCACTGTCTGTCTTTTTCTCTCTTGTCCAAAGCAGAGGTTGATCAGAGCTGGCATTGGCACCATCCGCAGTGCCCTCAGCACAGAGACCAGGAGAAAAGCCAAACTCTGATCTTTGGCCTGGCACTGGCTCCAAGTTGGCAAAGCCCTCTGAAAAGTAACTAATGCCCATGGGTGCTGAGGTGACGGTGAGAAGGACAGCGGTCCCCAGGGTGCATTAAGGGATCCAGCAGAGCACTGCTGTAGGTTCTGGCCTGGGCTGACAAGCTCTTGCATACGCAATGTGAACATCTCTACATGCTTTGGGCTTTGGCTCAGCATTGGCCTGGCATGGCCCCTTCCAGTCTAACAGCGTGGATTAGTCTGGCATGCCAGCCCTGAGCGCCAGTCAGCTTGCAGGGCTTGCTTTCGTTTGCCAATGCAAGACATTTGGAGCATCCTGGCCAAGGATGCTTTAGCACAGAAATGTTGTAAAACGCAGGCACCAAACAGCTTCTTGTAGCAGCGTCGCAGGCACTGCTTTGGGTGCTGTTGAATGCTCCCCTATAGGGCATGGGCTGCTTTGGCACCTTGGTGCCTTGCTTTCCATGCATCACCACCAGGACTGAACAGGAGGGAAAATTCACACTTGCATGTGAATGACCCGGTCCCTGTTGACCAACCTTCACTCATCTGTTGACCGAAGAAGCTGCTTGTGGCAGACTTTGCTGTAGACAAGTCTTCCTCAGGCCAGGTTGCCTCGAGTTCACGGCCAAGCTGCCTCTGCCATGCTCCCCTTCTTACTGCAGCTCATCTGACAGTGTTTCTGTCTCCATTTCCCCACACAGCCCCTTTTACTCCCACCGTTTAGTTATTTTCTTAATTAAATATAGATTATGGCACTGGGAATAAGGGATTATTACTTATTCATAAGCTACTTAGATTTTAAAGTGTGTGCAGAGCAGGGCTTAATAAACGTCTGTGTCTGCATCATTACCAAGTCAAGGGCCAGGTGAGCTCCTATGGCTGCTGGGACTTCACCCGAACCTCACTCCCCTTCCCTCCCCGTGTTCTCCACAGCCGGAGGAGCTCTCCCATCTCTCCCGTGCTGTCCCTTTTCCAGTTGAGGCTTGCCAGCCTTTTCCCAAGGAAACCATTTTCACTGCTGTCTCCCAAGCTGTTCCGGCCCCTCCATTACACCCCTGCTTTGCCCCCTCCCCAGGTTTGTTTGCATCTCTCCCAGTGCTTTCCCCAGCCCTCCCGCTGTGCCTGCAGCTGAAGCTCAGCCGTTTCGCTTGCCCCCCGTGGAAGAACAGGGACTTATCAGGAGGCAGCTCTGCAGGAGGTGCTTTTTTTGTGAAGTTTTCTAGGAAATTCCTCCCAGTATGCGGGTAATTGTTGCCTGAGCTTCAGCCCACCCTAGGGAGCAGGAGGAGGAGGCAGGGGAAGGTGCTGTTGGCAAGCTGGTGGGAGAAGCAGAGGAAGGAAAGTGGGGTGGGAAGGTGGGGGCTGTTGTACATCCATAATGCTCTCCCAAAGCCTTGGGCTTCTTCAGAGTGCCCAAGCAGAAGGGTTAGGAGCTGCTCCCTCCACCCGGGGACAAGCAGCAGCTTCCCAGGCCTCTTCCTCTGCCTTAAACAGTGGAGCACTCCAACCTCTGGGCAGCACTAATAATAATAATAATAATAATAATAACGACAACAACAACAACAACAACAACAACAACAACAACAAGAAAAACCTCTGACCTGGTTTGTGCACACCAGGATGGACTCCTGTCTCCATCTTAGTCCAGTTTTTGCTGTCCCCAAGTAGTGCCATTAATGCCTGGTGCTGCAGGGCTTCTCCTGGTCCACTCACAAGCCCCCAGGGCAGGACGGGGCAGCTCATCACACCCTGACCTGAAAAGAAAATGGGAGCATTAAATCCCAGTGCTCATCTCCCCTCCATCCTCCCGGCTCCAGTGCTGGCCCCAGAGCTGCAGCAGGGTCCCAGCATTTTGCAGCAGGGAGCACCCCCCCCTCACCCTTGGGGGCCCATTAGCATTTCCATCATGCTTGTCGCATCTCCTCCTGTTGCTTCTGCACCTTGCATGGCTGAGATGGCAGCGTGGGGCCGTTTCTGTCTGAGCCAGCCTGCCACCCTCATCCTCTGCTGTCCCAATGCCTCCCATGTGGGTGTCTCTGACTATTTTAAGGACTAATGCAAAGTCCTGGCTTGATAGCCCAGAGGACTGAAGACCCTTTGTCAACAGAGCAGATTCAAGACAAGCTGCTGCAAGATTTCTCAGAGCAAAATGATCTTGATAAATTGGAGAAATGGCCTGAAATCAATACACTGAAATTCAATAAAGTCAAGTGCAAAGTGCTTCACTTAGGAAGGCGATATCAAAATCACAGATATAAGATGGGGAAGAACTGGTAAGCCAGCGGGAGAGCGTCTGAGGCTCGAGCAGTAGAGTAGCCCTCAAACTGAGCATCAGACAATAACCTGATGCTTTAGGAAGGGCAAAAAAAGGCACATCTTGCCCAGAGATGTATTAATAGTTTCAGATGGAAGACAGCAAGGTAATTTATTTGGCTCTGTTTAGTGCTAGTGAGGCGTCAGCTGGAGACATATATCTCTAGGCTTGGGCATCACAACTTTAAGAGAGAGTCAGACAAATTGAGGGAGTTCAGAGAGTTTGGAAAACATGCCCTGGGAAGATGGACTGAAGGAGCTGGGTTTGTGCTCCAGGATACAGATGACTGAAGGCGGGGGGGGATGTGTGACATTCATCCAGTGTGGAAAAGACAGTTATAAAAATGATGGTGATCAATTGGTCGAGGGTTGGACAAGCTGTAATAGGCTTAAATTGCAGCCAAGAGGCCTTGGGTCAGATGCTCAGGAAAAAGCTTCCTAAGAGCGAGGTTGGCTGTGAGCCAGTGCAGGCTGCAAAGGGTGTGTGGGAGCCCTGTCCCTGGAGGGCTTCAACAACCAACTGATGGAGCATCGGGATGGAGGTGACCTCCATGCAAGGCCCGCTCTCTCTCCCACCGCAGGGATGAGGTTTTGCCAGCACTTTGAGCAGGATTAGCCATGTCCTTGGGGTTACCAGGCTGAGACAAGCAATTTGCTTCATGCTGTCTCATGTCCCCTTACCAGCCATACCATGCCATGGCAAACCTCCTGGTGCCTGCAGGGGTAATGTCCCTGGTGTGCTCAATTCATCCACCCACCCAGAGTCCCGGTGGCTGTGTCCCTCACGCGCCTGGGCAAGATGCTCCCAGCCACACTTCTGCTCCAGTTTTCTTCTGCTGTTGGACCACAATTTCATTGCTGTCCATTGTGGAGATAACTAAAGAGGGGAAGAAGATGGAGTTGAGTGTGACTTTGCAGTGAGCAAATTACCAGGTTGAGTTGTTCCTGTGCATACAGTACCATCTGAGAAGGGTCTGCACCAGCCATCCCTCTGATGTGGCCGTGGTGACTTCGTGCCTGATTATGCTGAAACCTTTAGGATTTGGCCAGGGCCACCTAGATATATCTACACACACATTAAATTTATTCACTCCTTTGACTTACACCATGGGCTGAAAAAGCCAATAAAAGAAACCAGAGGCTAAAATGGTCAAGCCAGGGTGTCTCCAAGGATGCTTTGCTGTTTGGATCAGCCACACATCCCCATGGCCTCAGCCCCACTGACTTGGTTTTCGGTAATTTGGTGGCTAGCTGCAGCCCTCCTCCAGATCAATCCCTCTCAATTGCATTTTTTTGATCATAATTAATGTTTGCTGTGTAATTACATTGATTTTTTTAATGTACACTGAGGGATGAGGGGAATTCATAGCCAGAATGAGTGAGTGAGGGAGAGGGTGCGATGTTGGAGCTCACTGAGCCGAAGGGGAGAGCAGCAGGGGCTGCACCAGGGGTGTGCAAGGGGAGGATCTGCTCAAATACCCCATGTTACATGGGCTTTACTGAGCTGCCACGACAAAGGGCTGGGCATGGAAGTGTTTGCACTGCTGCTCCTTTTTGCCCCCTGGCCAAACCACTCCACCAGCCCCTGCTCTCTACCTGCTGGCCCTGGCAAAGCCCAGGGAGGGGAGGGCTGGCTGGCTGCCGCCCTGTTTCCACTACCAACCTCAGCAGGGAATGGGCTTTTATTTATTTACCAAATCACAGTGGGAAGAAGGATTTCAGGGCCGCCTGAGCTTCCCAGAGCTGTGACGAGTGGATAAAACCTCCTCCAGCTTTGTACAGGGAGGCTCCTGCAATAAGCAACCTCAGCCTGGGCACAGCCAGGGCTGTTGCCTCCCCTGCTCCTCCCTCCCTCATGCTACCCGCAGCTTTGTCACGAGCGTGTATAAATGTAAGAGGTACCTGTAAGCCTCCCAGGCTCCCTTGTGCTTTCTGAACAGCCGAATTGCTTATAGCCAGCACCTGCTCAGTGTGCCCCAGGAGATGCTGCAAGGAGGCAGCTTTCAGTAGGAGCTGCCTCAGCACTCAGAGCTGTCAAAACCATGAGGATTTGGGTGGCAACACCAGCAATGAGCTTAAGGATCCTCTTAGTCATGGTAAAAACTACCTGGGGGTGCTGGTGCTCCAGACCTTGCGATGAAGAAGAAGGATTCTGGGCTTTTGGCCATCCAGGGTTGTCTGCTGCCTTCTGCATTTGCTGTGGCAAGGTCCACAGCCAGCAGGCTTGCAACGCCAGCGCCCCAGCGGCTCCCTGTGCTTCGTGCAGCAGCATGGGCGGTGACGTCCCCCAGCCCACAGCTGGGATGCTGCAAATTTGGAAATGTTTGTTAGAGCACGGATGCATGTGGCAGGTCCCCGCAGCTATCACAGAGCTGCTGTGTAAATGGCAGAAGGGCGGTTTGGATGCACGTTGCTGACAGCCCCCTCCGGCTCAGCAAATACCAGCGTAGTAAGTCACTGCCCATGGCACAAGCTGCTGTACAGCACTGGTGTAGGGGGGGACACAAGCTTTGCCTGCAGCCTCAGCGGGGAGCAGGCAGCTCCTGGGCAGGAGCTGGGGGCAGCCACAAGGTGGGTGCCACCAAGGAACTGGGGTGCAAATGCTGTCCACAATGCTGATGGAAAGGCCAAATCCCGACTGCACCTGCCCTGACCATAATACCAGAGTTGGGTTGGCAGCCCGGCTCTCCACACGAGTGCCAGCCCATGTTTCTTTGGAAGAGGCATTGCAAACTCCTCACCTGCTCATCTCCAAGCTTTCCTCTCATTAGAAGGGATGTCTCTCGTATTTTTTTTTCACGGCATCGGGGGCCCAGCCACAAGGTGGGTGCCCACTAAGGACTGGGGTGCAAATGCTGTCCACAATGCTGATGGAAAGGCCAAATCCCGACTGCACCTGCCCTGACCATAATACCAGAGTTGGGTTGGCAGCCCGGCTCTCCACACGAGTGCCAGCCCATGTTTCTTTGGAAGAGGCATTGCAAACTCCTCACCTGCTCATCTCCAAGCTTTCCTCTCATTAGAAGGGATGTCTCTCGTATTTTTTTTTCACGGCATCTTGTTTTGCATCGCCTGTTAATTACGTGCCCTTGCCTGAGCAGTTCAGAGGAGGCCACGTAGCACCGAAGTGCTATGCTCAGCAGAGACAAAGGAGCGAGGCGTCAGCAGCATTGTGCTGGGCATGCTTGCCGCTCTGGGGGGCAAAACGCTCAGCTGGTCAAACAATGCGGCGGCCGAACATCTGCGGGGACTTTGTGTTACAGTGCTGGGGCGAGGAACATTTGATTTCTGCATTGGCGAGGGGCCGTCGTTCCTGCAGCTCCCCCCTCTTCGCCTGGCTGGCACTGGGGAGAGGTAGGACCAGTCCTGGAGCTGCGGGTGTTGGCGGCCGCTCCTCACATTTGGGTGGATGTTGCAGGAATTGGAAATTAGCCCTTTAAGTAGGCTGTGAGCCCATTGGTATAACAAAAGTTTTGTCTTTGGGGTTTGAGAGCTGTGGTGCATGGAGGTGGCTCTCCCTTCTGTGTTGTGTGCGTGCCCTAAATGCAATTATTTGGCTCCCACCATGTCTGATATTATTATTGTTCTTGCTATCTTTGGTGCTTTTATGGCCCCATCACCATAGTAACTGAGCATCTCAAAACCCTGTGAGGAGGGAATAATGTTATTCCCATTGTAGAGTTGGGGGAAGTGAACAACAGCAAGGCGCAAGGCTGGAGACGCAGGAGGACTTGGACAAGTCCATCCATGGCCCGGGGCTTGGGGGTCATACTGCTGCTATTTCCAATTTTAAGCAGTCACCCTAACTTTTTCTGGGCAGCCCTGAGCCATGTTTCCATCCCACTTCTCTTCCTCCTGTCTTGAGTAAGGTAAGTAACAACCTCCTGCCGGGAGCTGCTCCCTCCTGGGCCCTCTCGCTGCCCCCCTGCCCTGTGGACCGCCAGCCGACGGGCACTGCCTGAGGCAGGGGAAGCGTTGGTTTGCTCTGCTGAAGACTTTTCATTTTGCACAGACTATTTGAATGCATCTCAGGGCAGCCCCTGCTCAAACGCGTCTTTAAATATTGAATGAAAAACGGAGTAGCGTCAGAGCAAGACATGTCAGATTTTCTTCATCCCTGACCTATTCCAGACTAATTTCCACCCTGGGGGTTTAGCTGTTTTTCCTGAGAGACAGCTGATAGAGATTCAGAAAGAGGGATTTGAAACAAAATCTTCTGCAGCACAAGTGAATGATTCAACAGGTAAGGGTAAGCCAATGTGGTGGCCACAAGTCTGACCTGGATGTCCACCTACCTGCCTCTGACCAGGCTGCTCTCCCCTTCCCTGGGCACCTTCTCCCGGCGGGATGAGGCTGCTTCCTCCCCAGCTTCCCACACTGCCAGCTCCCGGCTTGCGGCATTGCCATCACATTCCCCAACACGCTGGCTCCTCGCTGCCTTCCCTGCCTCGGGTTGTTCTGGAATAAAACAATCTTCAATTATTCCTCTCCCTTTTTTCCCCTTTTGTGCAATATATCATTTTTTAATTAAAAAAATGCCTCGTGGAAGTGTAACGGGCTATTAAATGTTTTGGTCCATAATTAACATCAAACCCCTGACTTAAAATCTTTATGGATTGAGTGAGCTCCATTAGCTGCTACATGAATAACGCTGCGCAACTCTCAGAGGCCCACGGGGTCCAAATCACCCCACTTCCTCTGCAAAGGGGGGAAAAAAAAAAAAGAAGGTCCTCACTGGGGACTCACTGCTCGTCTCCCTGCAGCCACCCTGGGGCAAGCAAACCCCTCCTTGCACCCAGCGCCTCCCCCCGGGAAGGATATTGGGGCCCCGTGACGGCCGGGAGTCCCATCGCTTTGCACAGGGGAAGGCAGGATGCGACCCTGGAGGAAAGTTATCTCCCCGCACAAATCGCTCCCTGGTAAATACAGCGGCGGCGGCGCGAGCAGCAGGGCGAAGATAACGCCGCGCTATCTCTCATGGGGATCGGTGCAGTGAAGGCAACCCCCCGTCGGCAGTGACAGGCGCGGCTGGGGGGGGGGCTCTGGCAAGCGGGCGGGAGTGGGCATGAGTTATGGGGGACTTGCAGCGCATTCCCCACCCTCCTTCCCAGCTCCCAAGGGAAGGATGGGAGCTGGCAGGTTGCCTTGTGGTTTTACGGTCATGCCAGCAGGTTGGAGACAAACTACCTGCATGGGGGAGAAGACAGCAGGGTCCTGTGTGTTGTCCCTGCAGCACAAACCCAATGGGCACCACGCTTGGGCTTGTGCCAGAGCTGGCCCCAAATTGGTGCTCAGAGCAAGCTGCTCCCTACCTCCAGCCCGGGTGTAGGGTGCTCAAAATGCAGGTTTGGGGCTGCCCAACTTCAATGGGTCGATGATCATCATTACTGATGCATGTCCCAGACATACGTTTGCTGCCTTCTCCAGAGGACTTGGGGGTTGAGGAGCTTTGAATCCATATGATTCAAATGACGATTCTCAGCATTTGCTGTAATTAATTGTATTTCATACCCCTGGATCACAGTCCGGCATTGGCTCTCGGCAGCAGTGACACATCTGCTGGGGCTGCTGGCAAATTTCAAGCGTTCTCACCCATACTTTAAGGTGGAAATAACATTGGAGCTGAAGTACTGGTCGTTGATACTGCTGGATTATGGATGACCAGCTTCTGTTTGAGCTGATGAATGCACATGCCACCTTGCCAATTTATGGTATTATTCCTTCTGGGCATCTCCACTGGCATGTTCGTTACAGCCGTTGGACACAAATTGACTCACTTCTGTGGTCTTGGCTTTCCAAACGAAGCTGGAGATTGGAGATGCTGGTGTTCTCATTAGGTTTTCGCTGTGTACTTAGCTATTAGCCCGCTCTTGCTAAGCGGCTCTGGACTGTCTTTTGGGCTTTGCCTGTACATGGAATGAGCTGTCAATTCAAGAAGCCTTGACTGTATTTCATAGCCTGGCTGTCACTCAAACACCTCATAACAGCGAGGATATCAGACGCAGACACTCTCCAAGGTATGAGAAGACGGTTGGCTTTCAGCAGTCTTCCGTTTTCCCCTTGAACCTAAAATGAATTTTTCCTTGAAGTAAAGGAATCTTGGTCCATCCAGGACAGGATCCCACTGCAATCCCCAGTGCCACACTGGCATGGCAGCTTGGCAATCCTCCGTGACCCACCTTCTCCTTACAGCTCCAGGTCTTTGATGAGGAGGAGAGCCTGAGGACAAAGGCCAGGCTGTAGCACTGTGCAGGAACCACTCATCTCCCAAGCAAGAGCTGCCTGGGACAGCACTGCCCCATGAACACGACGAAGCCAGACATGCTGCCATCGTGCCCAGAACCTCGGCTGTGCCACAGGCACAACTAAGGCAGTTGCAACGTGGGAAAAGAAAAGCAGAAGCAGGCTTGGCACCACGGGCTATGTTAAAATTAGTCCAAGTCCCTGCGTGCCTCCGTTGTGGTGTAGGAGGGAGCTGGGGCCATCTTCCCCTGGGCAGGGCTTGCCTTCCCTGAGCATCCGGGGGGGAACCAGAGTGATATTTTAATAAGCTAAGTATTAGCTGCATCCCCAGTCCCTTCCCTGAGACTGATGCTGGGCAGTGAGGCTGAAAATTAATTGCTTACAGGGTTTTCATGTTTTTTCATTATTTCTTCTTTTTCCTTCTTTTTTTTTTTTTTATTCTCATCTCAGCTGTATTGAACTTTAAGTCAACAGAATATGGGCTACATGGTAGGGAGTCTGCCAGCTCCCTTCTGCTCTCCTCCACTTCACCAGCCCCAGCCCTGCAGGTCAGCAGCAAGGTTTGCTGCACGTAGCCAAAAGCCTGTGGAGAAACCAAAGCCAGGGGAGAGTCCAGTTACTGCTTCTCCATTTTCAACCCTGCCCAGGAGTGGTATAAACTCATATGGGCACCGCTTCAATCAAGCTTGCTTCTGCTGAGTCAACTCCATTTAAAACTTGGCCTTTCCAAAGACCGCAACTCTCAGAAACCCTGGCCAAGGTTTTATGGGTAAATATAAAATGAATTAAGAGGCAGGTTTTACAATAAAGGATTGCTCTTGGAATCCAGTGGTAATAATAATTTCTCCCATGAATGCAGAATCTCTTAATGTTTAGCCCAAAGGTGCATGCTCAGCAGTGCGGCAGAGGCGCTGCCGAGTGGAAGTGGATCGAGGTGCTCGTGGATACCTCGGTGGATTCCCCATATTGGCCACTGGCATACTGGCTGCTGCTGGGTTGGAGGGAGCCCCTTTTTTGTTTTCTTTTTGCCTCTCTGGTAGCAGCAATCCTCCGAGCTGGTTGAAAAACATCTCAAGGCAAGTCTATTCGCTCAGAAACTGGTGATTCAACTCCACCTAATTGTTTGGAGGGGAGAGATTGATTTCATTGATGTTTTCAGCAAGAACATTATCAAACAGGTTTCATGTGGACAGTTCATTTGGGCATTTCAGTTTGCCTGCATGGTGTGGCTGGGATGCTCTGTGTTGCAATAAAGCAGCTGCAAGAGATGGGTGGTGGTGGCGGGGGGAGAAGTATTTCTTCACTGCAAAAAACAGAAATCCCAAAATGTTGACTTGTACCCCCAATCTGCCACAAAATCAAATTTTGCTGTCTTGGAAGTCCTCACAAGCTGAAGTGTCTGGGATTCATCCAGCCAGCTGGAGCGATTGCTGCAGGACAATCTTGCTTTGGACTATCCAGGAGCACCAGACCTCATGTTGAAGGCACCACAGGGACATGGAGAGGGCGCAGTCCTGCCCCAGCACATCCCCTCTCCCTGTGAAAAGCCTAGGAGATATTTGTCAACCGGTCCCCAAGCAGTGTTTGTGTGTTTGTAGTGACAGAGCCCCTCCGCCTCCCAGGTAACCCACTCTCATGCTGCACAAGCCGTTTTTGTCCTGATGTCTAGCCTGATTTTTCTTGCTGTAATTTAAGCCGATTATTTCTTGTCCTGTCCACCATGGACATAAAGAACAGATTATTCTCTTCCCCTTGGCAGCATCCTTTTAAGCACTTGAAGACTGTTATCGCATCTCTTCTTCCATCATCTCTTTTAGGCTAAATAACCCAGTTCTTTCAATCTTCCTTTGTAGGTCATGTCTTGTAGACCTCTGATCATTCTGTTTCCTCCACGCTGCCTGCGGCAGTGTCACCTCCTTTTTGATATGAGCTGCCAATACCAGCATCTACTCTAGCATAGACCTCACCAGCCCTGAACGGACAAGTAAGATGATTTTGTGAGTCTTGTAGGCCATGCTGCAGCTCGTGTATCCCAGGGCACTATCTGCCTCCTGATGTGACACTGATACCTTGTGGTTGGCTCCATGACCTGCTATAATTCATAGGCCTTTTCCTGGGGAACTGCTGCTGATTGGAGGCTTGGTGTTTCCCATGGGGTTTTGAGGTGAATAGCAAAAGGCAGGAATGAAGTATCCTGAATGAAGGTTCTGATTGATGTGTTCATGTACTCAAAGTACACTTTTGGTCAGACTTTTGACTAGGCTGGGTGGTACCTGGGTTGGATGCTATTCAGTCCAGGCTGAAGAGGCTTTATCGGTGATCTTTCAAGTTGCTGGCTCCCATTGCCTCATAATTTCTAGTGGTTTATATTTTTCATGCCTGTCCTTTCATGGTCTAAGACATGCTTGTCTTTAGCACTGGATAATTGGCATTTTATGCAAAGAAGATGAGATTTGTAATTTTCTGCAGTCCACAGGGCACTGAAAAGCAGACCAGAATGGCCTGTCCCCATCCCCCAGGAGCCATGTTTAGAGTGAGCTGGCCATTCTTCCATGACTTGATTTTTTTCCTTAGAAACTGGAGGTTTCTGTTCAGAAGGACTCACTGGTGGAAAGCTTAAGGCTAGTCCTGGGGTCTCAGACCTAAAAGGACTCAACAGAAGGATTCCAGACAGGCCCAGGGGAAGCATTTCCAACGCCCAGCCATGGAAGTCTCTTGCTCAACGCCCAGTCTCTTGCTCCCAATGAACACTTAAATCATTTATGCAATGTGGAAGAGCCCCAGAGATGGGGCAGGACCGATGCTGATGCTCAATGAGACACGGGGAGAAGGAGGGGAAGGAAACCCCCATGCTCCAGGTGAGCCGCTGAGCCCGGGGCCAGAGCTGACCCATCAGCAGAGCTGTCTGCTTGCCTGTCCTCCTCCCCTGGGGCTACCCTGGCATCAGCTTTATTCTCCTGCAGGCAGCAGCGCTGGAAATCCCAGTCATGGGAAAGGTCTCAAGGGATAAGAAATGCAGGTCACTGCTGGAACAGACTCTCCAGGCAAGGGACCGCACGCAAAGGTACTCAGGTTATGATAGTAATTAATGTGGACATTGCTGGTAATGGCAGAGCTGGTGCTTCAAGTACATGCACGGAGGCAGGAAATGAGCCCCATCAATTTTTAAGATGTCAGCTGTTTCATGGGGCAGCTGCAGAGACGGGAACGACTGGACCTCAGTTTGTTAGGCAGCCCCTGCCCGCAGCCGGCAGCTGGATGCAAACACGCTTATCCCGTGCCATGGGATGGACCTGCCTAGCTGCCTGCAGGGAGAGGGCCCTGGAAAGCTGGAGATGGTCCCAGTTCAGCAACTGTGTTAGCAAGACCGTGGGTGACAGTGGGATATTCGACCATTCAATCAGAAGGTGTGTTTACATGACATGGTTTAGATGAGGGTCTCCGTGTTGCCGGTTGCAGCTATTCAGTCCATGCCTGCAATGGGTTCCAGTTCAGCAAAGCACACTTGACTGCAGGTGAGGGCATTTCCACACCAAACCCTTCTCATGCAGTGGAAGAACCCCTTTTTGGCTAGGACCTGAGGGGTGTTTCCAGTATGTGGGAAACCACCCTGTTCCCACTGAAAACCAGGAGCTTTTGTCCCCAGTTCCCGCAGAGTCAGGATGGAGACTGTCGCAGAGCGGGTGTTTTTATGGACTGGCGGCTTGCTCCCTTCGCAGTTCTAATTACATTGTATATTTGGGAAATAAAAATGTCCTTTTTGATGATATCGGTCAGGAAAGCTCTCCAGCATTTCCAAGTACAGAGAGGGGGAGATGCAAATGATCAAAGGCAGGCTGTAATGAACTATCCAAGCAAGCTCAAGGGGGCAGAAGGGCCATCATCCTGCTGGCTTGTGATGCTCAGCTGGCTCTCTGCTCCTGCACGCTCCCCCGTCCCCATCATGGTAGCTGAGAGTTTGGGTCTGCACCCCCTAAACACGCACCGATGGAGAGAGAGAGAGAGACGGTCCCTGCCGCCATCATGGTAGCTGAGAGTTTGGGTCTGCACCCGCTAAACACGCACCGATGGAGAGAGAGATGGTCCCTGCCACGTGGGCACTGGGGTTTAAATACACACGGTGTAGGGGAGGGATGCTTACCTCACTTACAGATGGGATAGGCACGTGCCAAGGCCAAGGCCTCACTCCCCATGGGGGTGAAAGCATCCAGTTGATCTCAAAGAGCTGGAGGCACTGCAGGAGTTGTCTGCTGGAAGAGGCACAGTCTGCAGCAGGCAGAGATCTAGGGCGCCGCTGAGCAGAAATCTAGGGCACCAAAAAGCAGAGATGTAGGTAATGAAGGAGCAGAGATCTAGGGCATGGAGGAGCAGAGATGCAGGTAATCAAGGAGCAGAGAGCTTGGATGTGGAGAAACAGAGATGTAGGGCATGGACGAGCAGGGCTGTGGATTATCAAGGAACTGAGATGTAGGTAATGACGGAGCAGAGATCGAGGGCATGGAGAAGCAGAGGTCTAGGTAACCAAGGAGTAACGATCTAGGGCATCAAGAATGGTTGCTCTAGGGCATCAAGGAGTGGAGATCTGGGCCAGCAATGAGTGAGACACCATCTATCTCACAGGGGTGCTCCCAGAGCACCAGCATCATTCCCGGGCTCACAGCCTGATGCTGAGGGTTGTACAGGAAGGCAGAGACGGGACTGACACCCGGCTGTGGGTGCTGGGTGGAGCTGTGCCCAACCTGTCATAGACCAGGGGAGAGGGGGACAACCTTCCACAAGAAAGTCCACGAAGCATAGCTAGCTCACGAGGTTGTTCAGGACATTTGAGCCTCACCTGGCAGCCACAGGCTCTTCTGAGGGGGAACCATGGAGTTGCTTCGGCTGGTGGGAAGAAGCCTCCCTCCACATCACCAGCAGCAGTAAACATGATCTGTCTGAAAAATAGAGTCACGTTAACAGTTATTGATCTATAACTTTTAACCAATTTCTTTTTTACAATATTGGATTGCGTCCTAATTTTAGCTTTTTATGTTCGGCACTAGGCAAACTCCACTCCATCAGCAAAAAACAGCCCCCGTGGGCCAATCTGTGCCTTCCATTGAGCTGAATGATAGAGGACTGGAACAATATTTTTCGACAGATCAGTTCCTGTTCAGGGTAGCGGTGGCCATTATGCAAATCGAGCTATAAGAAGTTTAAAAGTCTGGAACCATCATATTTCTTTATTTCATTAACATCAATGCGAACGGGTGAGTTAATATGACAGCGTGAGCCCATTTCAGGGCTTACACAAAATGGTCCCCCCGTCATTTAACAAGACCGATGATTTCCCCCAACGGGTGCTCCCAGCAGCTGTATGGGGGCACTGAGGCATTTTTTTGCAGTGTGCAGCTGGGCGAGGGGTGGGTGACAAGTGTCTCTGAGCAGATTAGCACACAGGAATCCTCTGCCCGGGCTGGCAGATGGCTGGGAGGGCCCCGCTTGTGGCAGCAGGCGGACATCCAGGAGGATGGGGGGACAAGTAGGGATCGATAACAAGGGCCTGGTTTCCCGCTGGCATCTTGGGGATTTTGCTCCTCCTCAGAGCACTTGCACAAAATGTCTTCTGTGGTGTCCTCACCCCTAATTCACTGCACTGGCCAGAAGAAGTTGCTTGGGCAGAGATGCTCTGGTGTGCACAGAGGCATAGGCATGCCGGATTCAGATTTATGGGGAAGGCAGGGAACACGAAGAGAGCGGTGTTAACCCCATCTCCTCCTGCTCCAGTGCTGGACACACGTTTTTTTCCAGCACAACAGCAGTATGAGAAGCTGAGGACTGATATGATATAGGCATGATGTTATTAGGGCAGAGAGATTTGTACTCCAGCACCTGCCCTGGTGCCCAGGTGGTGGCCGTCCCTCCTCCTCCTCCATCATATCAGCACCACCACAAACGTATGCCTTCACAGTCACCTCTGTCTGCCATATATCCCCCTCCTTCATCCCACCAAGGCACAGATACATCCACTAAAACAGCAATGCAGAAAGGCACACGTCCCTCTTTGTGGCCCCATTCAGCTGTGGGTATTAGCAGCCAGCTAATTTTTTAGTTTTTACATTAAATTTAAATTTTTTTTAAATTTACAGACAGAAAACTAATGCACAGCACTATCACTTCCAGTCACATAACTCACACAAAAGAGATGCAGACGTATGCACAGTCACACGTATGTATGTGTTTGCATAGATCTGGAAAATAAAGATCACAGCGTGCTACACTAATGGATCCCAGCACTATAATAGCTCCATTATAAATGGCAATGTCTTGGAGCATTATTGCTAAAGACTCTACCTTTTAGTGTTGAAACTTTTAATTGATTTTAAAATACACAATCAATCACAGTTAATCAAGGAATCATGAAGAAGCTATCGTACACAAATAGACAAAGACAGCATATAAACCACAATTAATGACCACTTAATGTAGGAATGAAATAGGATTATTTATTAGTGTTTATGAACAGTAACGGATAAAGTAACGAAGCAGTTGCATGGGGGTGTGTTAGAAGCTAAAGTTTGTGGTATTTAACACCAAGTGTCCATAAGTGACTTTTCATTGAATGGGTCAATGACGCAATTCAGAGCAATCTTTCCAAAGGAAGGAGATAACCGTTGCTCCCTCCTCCAAACCCTGCCATTGCCCCGCAGTTGCTGGTGGAGGCGATCCGTCCTGTAGGGTGGAAAGGTGGGGACCAAGCCAAGAGCAATTCCTGGGTTCTCACCACAAACCCAGGCTCTGCCCTAGGGCTGGGCTGCAAACCTGTCAGGCCCAGCCTTGCTCTGTGGCAGGGGAACCCACAGCCAAATGTGCCCCCAGGCCACCTTTAGCCAAGTGCCCATCCGTAACCTGGCAGGGAGGCCACCTCTCCACCCGAGGGCTGTCTCACCATACACCAATGCAGCTGGGCGGCTCTGGCTTTAATATTAATGCGAGTGGCTAAACCAGCCAGGTGCCCTGTCCAGCCTCGGAGAGCCGATTCCCTGTGTCGCAGGGGAGCACACAGCCTGATGCGCCAGCAAAGAGCGAGCAAAGCGCAGCCCGGAGGTTACGAAGCTTATGCCTGAGCCGAGGGCAATGAGCTGGGGCAGGGCAAAGGAGGCGAACTCCTTGCAGGCCCCTAAGGTCTGTCCTTGACCATAGCTCCAGGTAGCCTGCCCAGCATTTAGTACAAAAGACCATTTTGCCTAAGCTGGCTTTATTCACGCCCATGCAGCAAGAGACTTGCAAGCCCTGAGCCATGCACTTACCAAGGCGCACACCGGTATAATCCTACCTATGCTGCCTGCAGACCCATTTTGCTCTTTGCTGTGCCAGATGGAGATCTTCCTGTGCCTTGTGGCAATGCCCACCATCCCCAGGGCCAGCCAGAGGCACAGCCCTCGCCTTGCTGCCCTGCACGCGACAGTTTGCAGCTTTGCAAACAGAGCCCCTTAGTTTCTCCAAATGAATAAGCAGCACCCAGGACCCCACTCCTACCTGCCTGGTGCAATGAGGAGGCAGTGATGAAGCGACTCCTGGTAAGGCAGGGGGGAAGAGTCCAGCAGAAACCTTGTCCTGTCACATCCTTCCCTTGAAGGCAAGTGCCATCTAACCCCAAAACACCACCAGCACATCATCCTAGCTGGTATCCCTGCAGAAAGTGAGGGACTGGGTGAGTCCTGCTTTCCCTCCTGGGGCAGGAGCATGGGGATATGCTTGTACACAGGCGTTTCTGTAGTCAGATGGAGGTCTCAGGCTTGACGAGGGACAGCTTTTAGCAGTGGACATTCAAGATCAGGTTGGATGGGGCTCTGAGCAACCTGATCTAGTTAACCATGTCCCTGCTCACTGCAAGGGGGTTGGACTAGATGGCCTCTAAGGATCCCTTCCAACCCAAAACATTCAATGATTCTGTGACTTAAAATCCTATTAGTCATCTCAGATCGCAACCTTACTGTGCTGTCTAGGCTTGGGGCTGGAGGCCTGAAAAGGAGCTGACAGCAGGTCAGACCCCTTAACCACATCTTCCCTGGGGTTTTGGTGTGGGGCTGAAGATGCTGCAGCCCCTCACTTCGAGCCCTGCCCATCAGCAGCCTCCCTCCCCACACTGCTTGGGCTCACTCACACAGATCAGTGCCTTCCTCTCCTTCACCGTCTCTTTTATTGCCTTGCAAGTTGGCCCCAGGATGTTTTATCACACCGTAGCACATAATACAAATGAAAAACAAAGGGGAAAAGTTTGAATCATTTTTTTTAATATATTCATCCCTGTGCAGAGGAACAATGATCCATCTGATTAAATCCGCATGCTAGAGTTTATTAAACTGGGTTGGCCTCTCGCTTTCTCTCTCCTTTAGGCAGGGACAAGCTCATTAAAATGAACATGCTCTGCTCCCTCCCTGTTGCAGTCCCACTTCACACCATCTCTGTGCTGCCGCTATCTTGCAGGCATCACCAGGAGCTGATGAATAGGGCTCTGCAATTCAGTTTTCTCTGGCAGCAGCACAGCAGCTGAGCCTTGGTGTGGCTTTTTGGCAAAGGGCAGGAGATGCCTTCAGCCTGTGTGCATCCGAGAGGACCTAAGAGAAGGCCCACTAGAATTGGAGGGAGCTGGGAGGGCAGGGACTGACCCCCTCACTCTAGCCCTGCCCCAGTACCTGGTGTGTTGTTTACCTCCCCAGGAGCTCAGTTTCTCATCTGTAAAATGGGTTTGATAGTCACTGCTTCCCCATTAGGATAATTAATGGCTATAAAGCACTTTGGATCCTGTGCTAAGAATAAACCCATCGGTAATGCCAAGGTGACGGGTGAGCATCCAACGCAGTCTCTCTCCTGGGACCAGGTCCCTGCCCAGGCTCCCAGAGTCCTCCAGCAGCTGCCCACCCTGCAGCCCCCTACTCTCCTTGGGCTACCCCAGGAGGGTCCCCAGCCCACCCAGCCACCCTCACTGGGGAGGCGTTTCCAGCAGGCCAATATTTGCCGCAGCTCCTCTTCCTCCTTGGCAGCCCTTCAGATGCAACCTAAGTCTGTTACACCCTGGCGATAACAGTGGCTTAGGGCATATAATCCCTCCTTTACTTGACTTTGGGTTATTTTGAGCAGGAGATTAAAGGAGATTATCTGCATCACCTGAGATGTTGCACTTTCTATCTCTACCCCCTTCCCTCCATCCCCAGGGCTCACCCGGTCCCAGGCAACAAAACCCCTCTCTCCTTCCCCCATCCTCTGCCACGCTCTTGTCTCGGGGCTGTTACCTGGCTGCAGGGCGCTGCCATGTGGTGGTCCCTCATCAGCCTCATTGCCTGGACCCAGCTCCTCACCTGGCCACCCATGTGTCCTGCACACCCAGCAGGGGAAAGAAAAAGGAGGGCACCCCAGCACGCTGTAGCAGTAACTGGGATTAGCCATTCAGTGGGGTCTTCCTTGAGAAGGAGGTGGTGGCAGAGAGGGTAAAGAAGGTCCCCCCCCTTTGGGTGCTAGGAGCTTGTGGCAGGTCAGGGACATCTGGCTTCAGCCGCAGCCACTGCTCTCCACAGCCAGAGGATGGTGAAAGATTGCCTGTTTGGAGCATCCCACACTATAAAAAGAAAAATCACAACACCATGGGAAAAGCACTAGAACATATCTATATTTCATGCCCAGGGAAGCATCCCCATTGCCTGGCAGCACTCAGCCACAGGCATTGCCTGGACAGGGCAGGGAACTCCTTCCCATGTTCTGGGGACCACATGATGCTCTCCAGCTCACTTCAGCTTGGATTTAGCAAAGCACTTAAGTGCTGGTTTGAATTCCTCCCAAAGCCTTGCTGAAATCAGCAGCTTTGCTGAATCAAGGTCTAAACAGGCAGAGCAACTAGCAGTGACCAGGAAAGTTAATTCTCCTTCTTATCTGAGGGAGAGATGCTCAAACATCCCAGGAGTGAGGAGCAGCTATCAAGCAGCAATAGTTCCCCTGGAAAGCAAACACCCCCCCACGGTATCCCACCAGCACACATGTGGCCTGTTGTCCCGGTTTGGGCTGGGATAAAGTTAATTTTCCTCCAAGTAGCTGGCGTAGTGGTGTGTTTGGATTTAGTATGAGAATCATGTTGATGGTTTAGTTGTTGCTGAGCAAGGCTTATACAAAGTCAAGGACTTTTCAGCTTCCCATGCCCTGCCAGGGGCACAAGAAGCTGGGAGGGGGGCCCAGCCAGGACAGCAGACCCCCACTGTCCAAAGGGCTATTCCAGACCATACAGTGTCATGCTCAGTATAGAAAGTGGGGGGAGTTGGCCAGGGGCAGGGACCACTGCTCAGGAATGGGCCAGGCATTGGTCAGCAGGTGGTGAGTGGTTGCATCACTTGTTTTTTCCTGGGTTTTGGTGCTTTCCTTTTCACTACAACTTATTTTATTTCAACTGTAAACTATTCTTATCTCAACCCACAAGTTTTCTTACTTTTGCCTTTCCATTTCTCTCCCGCATCCCATCTGGGCAGGGAGGGCAAGCAAGTGGCCATGTGGTGCTTGGTTGCCAACTAGGGTTAAACCACGACACCTGTGCACACATGCACAGCAAGCTCACACCTTCATGGGCTGTTTTTCCTCATTTCAGACTACACCAGGCTAGAATCCATCTGCCACCCTGGAAATTAATAGCAATCATTAAACAAAAAGAGCTGGCAAAAAGAAGCCTGAGGTGAAAAGCAGCTATTTCTGCCAGAAAAAAAATTAAAACTATTTAGACATACAGAAAGTCATTTATTACTGTGAAGTCCTCCCTCCACCTGGGGTTTAAATCTCATTACAGTTTGTCCAAAACAGATGTTACCCTTTTAGCAGTAGATTATTAACGATAAACTCCATTCCTCCAGAGAGGGTGGGTGTTCTGGGTTCACTTGCTTTTTCAACTTGGGTAACCTCCACATGAAATGTTTATGAAAAGGACAGGCAATCCAAATCCTGGCATAGCTCCCTGCTTCTATTGTCTTGGACTTCAAAGTTTTTCTTACCACATCTTTTGGAGGTCTCTGGATGAGCAGGGAAATACAGCAGCCAAGGGTGGCCACAGACCCTGCTGAGGAGCAGATACGATGTTGAGGAAGGGCTTTCCTGTGCCACAAGCCCACCAATAGCTTCTACTGCTGCTTTTCCCCCAGCAGTTTGGCATTAACCATGTGTCAGACAAAGTTTCTCTTGGATGGAGCCTGCCATGTACATGACCCCTTTTTCCAAGCTGCTCTGCTTCCACCCACACATTTTGGGATGGAAGGCCATTTGGTTGGGTTTTAGGCTTGCTGACACCAGAGAGGAGACCAAACGGTCCCACACACCAAATGGTCCCACACACTGGCTGAGCATCCTCTGTCAGCAAAGATGGGCTTTGCCTATTCCCACAAGGGCACAGGCATGCTTCAGTGGGAAATCAGCTGGCCTGGAGAGAATCACTGGCACAGAGTTTAACCAGCCAAGCCCGCAGCAGAGCCGCATCTTTGTTAGGTTTAGATTTAACATGATAAAGATACTTGCTCAGGAACCTAAGAGCCACATTAACCATACTGTAAACACCATCAAATGAGACATGAATATAAACTCCACAAGAATACAACCATCTGGCTGCCCAGCCATCTTCCCCAACTATTTCAGGTAGGAAGAAGCACGCCCCCAGAGACCCTAGTAAATAGATGTTCTCAGGATGCCTCTCAGAGCATGCCTGGGAAGCAGCAAGTACCAACTCTTTTGGGACTCGCTGGTGAAGCCAGCACCAGCATCTCAGGGCTCCCTCAGAAAACACTTTTTGCTATCTGTACCATTTTTTCCACACCCCGAGGGAAGTGGCAAGAGCTCTGCTGCTGGCCATGCACGCCTGTGAGCGCTCGATGCTGGAGGAGAGCCATTCCCTCAGCACAGCATGTCCCAGGCCTTCAGGCTTTATGGCTTATAACCAAACCCTTCATGGAGCCCTGCAGGACCCAAGGGGAGCCCCAAGTAAGCAGTGTACTCACCTCCCTGCTGGTGTGGGGCATCCTCGGGATGAGACCATTGCACGTCCGTTTGTATTGTGTCAAAGGCATGGCAGAATAACTGCTGGTGGGAGGAAAAGGCTGCAAGTCCATGGCTGAAATTAAGCTTGTTAAACACCAGCTGAGGTGAATAAACACCCACAACCATCTTATGGCTCTGCCCTCTGCCAGAGGGTACAGCCACTGCTATCTCATATCCCTCCACAACCTCATGTTCTGATCTGCACCAACCCTTCATCCTCTCACCCCCATCCCAGACCCAGCTGGAGCACAGACTTGTAACATCCAGGCCCACCAAGCCACCAGCACCAGGCTGGGACCACTGTCCTCTGTCCCTGAGCTCCAGCTCCTCCTAAGAACTGCCAGGACCTGGAGGGTGCAGTGGAGCTAAACACCCTCCCTTCAGGGGGGCCAACAAACTAGGGTGCTTGTGGCATGGATATTTGTTCATAGCATGGGTATTTGACCCATGAGGAGCATCCCAAAAATTTTAGCAGGAAGCAAGAGTGCTATTATGTCTGCTGCTGAAACAGACCCACAGCCTGTTAAAGTGTTTTTCCTCTAGAAACAGGGCATCTGTTTGGGTTAATAGGTCAGGACATAGGCAGGGTTGGAAATGTTGCAGAAGACCTGTCTTGACCTAGGGAAGGAGAAGAGGGTCCCTCCTCCAAAAGGCAACAACCCCAAGCCCCTCCAGCAGAGCTGTGTGCAGGAGTGGGGCCATGCCGGGTAAGCTGTGCGTGGAAGGTGGTCACACTTGGTTTCCTCTGCAATGCTGTTATCCTGAATAAACATTAAATTGGTTTTGGCAAGCTGCCCAGATGATCATTAACCTTCTCCTGGCCCATGACAGGAAGCCAGCCTGCAGCACTGAGCTAAAATTAGGCCTGTAGGGCACTCGGGCTTGCCAGATACTGCTATATCTGGGCAGAAACCCCCTTCAAAAAGTGGGCAGCCAGAGGGTTCAGCCTTAAGCTGGGCTCCTCAGCTCCAGAGGACAAGAGTTAGATCATTAAAATCACAAAATAATTTAGGTTGGAAGAGACATCTGGAAGTCTTCTCCAACCAGAGAAGCAGGACCAACTTCAAAGGTGAACAAGTCAGCAGGAGGTTAGAAGTGTTTGCCTACAGCACAGCCATAGCAATTCCTGCGTGCAGGACACTTGCTGATGGAAAGGCGAATTCCTTTTCGCCTACCCGGAGACCATAGCAGACCATTACCATGAAGTCCTACACTTGCTGTGTATTTTCTTGTCCATCTGTCAACATTCAGAACAGTTCACCTAGAAACTCTGAGATAGGCACTAGCCAGAGACCCACACTTTCTGGCTTGAGACCTCTTCATAGGGGAAGAGTGGGACAGAGAGGGAAAAGTCCTTTTGAAAATATAACCATAAAAAATCAGAGCAAACATAACACTTGTGCCTCTGAAAGTAATTTCTACCAAAGTTAATTCTTTCATGGATCCCCCACCAGATTTCATCCTGTATAAAAGTGGATTTTCCTGTCTGGGATGCAAAGGGTCACGCAGGCTTCCTACAAAAATAAACAAGCAAACAAACGCCGTAAACCCCTCTTCCAAATAGCAGCAAAGATCTGGGTGAGGATGACAATGCAGCAGAGACAAGGCACGGTTCAGATTGTCCGTGCTGAGGAACATCAGTGGTTTTGCTTCCCAGTGTGGGGCTGGCTCCCTCCCTTGTATCGGTGCTGGAAAAACACTCTTTGATCTTCAGCACTATTTACTGGGAGAAACAGGAGCCCTGCTTCCACCCCAGACCTCTGCTTTCCCCCAGCCTACCACCAGCATAAGCCTCCCATAATGGACCTGTGCTTCAGGCTGATTATTTCTAAGGAAGAACCCCATCAAGTAAATACAAGAGAGGCTTTCTCCCATGGAAACAGACTTTTCTTATTACGACTGTTGTACCTGATCAGAGCTCTTTGTTTTCTACATCTTTTTCCTCTTCACCTTCCTCTAACTCTGCCCCTCTAATTGCACTCCTTGGCTCTTCGAGGGCTCAACTGCTCTGTCACCGGCTGGAGCTAACATTTCATAGCTGCCCATGCTGATATTTTAGAAGGCTGATTTAATGCACAGGTAACCCAGCTGGGCTTAAGAGGTTGTTCACCAGGAAGATCATTTATGCATTTACTTAAACTCAGCAGAGAATTTTGCTCAGTGGCCCACAGCAGTGCGCAATGGGGTTGTCATCTCGATAGACCCTGGAAGCTAAGCAGCATGAGATGGATGTAAATGACTTCAGACTGCAGCTGAGTGAAAGGCAGAATATCTGTATTTCCTGAAATCCAAAGAGCTAACCTGTCTTGAAAATATCATCATTTTAACCCAGAATTTATTTTGCCATAGAACAAAAAGGTTCTTAAAAGTGTTTGTGCAAACAGGTTCGTTTTGGCCATTCCCAGATTGCAGTGCTGGCCTCAGCCTGGCTGGTGGAGGCACAATGGCTTTGAACCCGGGGACCCATCAGACACTAGAGTACCCACAAGGTGACTGCTAAACTGGGCTGAATCTCACCTTTCAAGAAAGATCATAGCTTTTCAGCCAAAGGCTTAATTTTGCAGAAAGTGCATTTTACACCAGAAAACCATTTTATCAGAGAATTCCCCATGCGACTAGCTGTGGAGTAAGCAGTCTCCTATGGAAACCCACGTCAGGCAGCAGCAAGGGCTGGCTGCTCAAAGGGCCGGGGAGGCAGGAGCCAGGGGTGACCCCAGCACAGGGGGTTCACTCCCTACCTGGGGCAACGCCTCCCAGCACATGAAAACAAGGTGCTGGCAACAGGGTCCAGTGACAGTCCCAGCAAAAACAAGAGATGAACCATACCCAGGGTCCATCCACGGAGTCCAGTCAGGAGCAAAAGGAGATGAGGCCAGGGGCAGCACTGGACACAAATTGCAGTGCACATCTGAGCAGTCCATCCAGGAGATAAGGCACCTACCACACAGGCCTGAGGTCCATCCTGGAGGCAGCACCACAAGCAGGACTGAAGACAGGGAAACCACCAGCAGAGCTCAGGAAGGGACTGGAGACCTGAGGCTGAGCTTATATGGAGCTCCTGAGCCCGTGGGCAGAGGGTGTGGGTGGGGGCCCCAGCTGAGGCTGATCAGAGCCACTGGTGTCTGCAGGGTCTTGGCAAGCAGATGCATTTCAGGTGTCTCAGATTGGCATTCATTCGGCCACTGGTCTGCAGAAAGCGTCCCATGCCTCCTGCAAAGAGACTGCAAATGATCCAGCAGCCAGAGAGCCTGCGGACACCGAAGAGCCATCAGTGTCTGGATCTCTATTGACTCATATTGCCCGTGATAGGAACAACCGAAGGAGAGAAACAGTGGCCCTAGGACCATATAGAGCCCATGAGTGTCGATACACCAGAAATAGCAGTGCCCCTGTATAGAGACCAAGCGTGTAATTTCTGTTTTATTTCTCCCAACCTGCCCCAGAGAAGTGATCTCTTCCCCATCCCTCCCTTCTGGCTACTTGTCATCTGGTCTGTGGCCTCCCAGGGCCTCAGTAAAAGCTATACGCGATGCCGGGCACTTCTCTCTCAGCCCCCCTTTACCTCTCCGCTTCATTCCTTCTTCATCTCTCTTCAAACCTCAGTGGAAAATAATCTCTTCTCCCTTGCCTATTTTTCTTAAATAATAAATAATAGCAGGAGAGAGAGTAGAATTAACTGGAGAATTCTATTATCTAACACTGTGAGGCATTTGGGAATAAGGTTGGGATGCACAAAATGCTGCCTAAACCCTGCCTGTGGAGGCAATATTAGTACCAGGACCTCTGGATAGAAAATGAACTTGAATTTTACCAGCCTGAGCATCTTTATTATTCAGTGTGGTTGTGATTCTGACCAACACCACCCGGCAGGAGGCACGTAGCAAACACCAGGAATACGAATGAGCAGAAAAACCTGCCTGGGAGCCTCCTTTCCCCACCTGACAGATACAGGGTGGATGTCAAGCCATTTAGGGGAGACTTCATCGCTAATTAATGTTTTCTCTGCCATCTTGGAGCTGTCTCCTTGGATTCTTATACGCACAATGAAGAGCCAAGGTTCCTTTCAAAATTTGGTGCCTGCTCGCCGAATTTTCCCTCCCCGCCTCTTTGGGTGACTAAACGTTTATCATCTGTAACGTATCGCTCCCGTTTTGCTATGGCTCTCTTCGTAGTGGGGCTCCTTCACCTATGGATAAAATGGCCCAAGTGGCTGTGAAAGAGGGTGTAAGGGGAGCTGAAACACGGGCAGCTGGCCACGGAGCGGCTATGGAGGATGAAGTTAGGGAGACGCAGAAATGCTGGGCAGAGGAGCCCTGCTGTGCGTATGCGTGTGCACGCACGCACGCGCACGTTAAGCTGGCTCCTTGCCTTCACTCCGTAAATCTAATCCACAGTTTGAAATAACTCATTCAGTAGAATAACAAAATTAGGAATTGAGTGCCAGGACAGCATATTATTATATGTGCTGCCCAGCTCGCTCTCCCTCTAGCTACCCAGCCCCCACAGCTGCTTTGTTTGCTTCCTTGCAGCTGCTGCTCTGGTTTAATTTACTGAGATGCCATTAGTCAGGAGATAGAAGCAAAAACTTACCAGCTGGCCTGCACTGGTTTTTGGAGCCCTGGCTTTGCCTTTTCCTTTCCACATCCCTTGCTGTGGGCTTTCAGCCAGGACGAGGTTGCTGCTGCTCATCCAGTGCAGGCTGCAGCCTCATGGGCATCACAAAATCACAGCAGTCCCGCTTTGCCGCTGGATTGTTGGTGGGGACCAGGGCTGGAGAAGGAGGGACAGGTAGGAGGGGAGGACATCGCGGGTCAGGTCAGGGGTTAGCAGGGTGAAGCATGGATCCAGGCTCCAGCAGAGGTACTGGAGATCAGAGGCAGCGTATAGGAGCAGCAAGGAGCGAAGGAGTTGTCATTGCCCCTTTGCTGGCCTCTGTAAGCCACATAAGCCCAACATCTTCTTGGCTGGTCACCTGCAAGGTACTGTATGGGTACCACAGTTTCCCCATGGACCCCACATTGTCATTGTCAGCATAGCGCCACAGTTCAAGATATCTCTGATTGAGATTAAATTCATAATTTCAAATCATTATTATTGTTATTCCACAGCATCTTCGTTCCTCTCTTTTGCTTCTTTCTTAGTCAGTGAAGGAGACCCCCCAATCTCCACTTCCCTGGTTGTTTTTCATGGTAGCGTTGTAGGTGGTTTGTTTCCAGGTTTTCCCAGGCAGCTCTGCGGAGGGTCAGAGGACTGGGAAAAGTGGTGTGCAATCGGGTTACCAGGAGGATAAAACCAGGACAGCGGGGCAAAGACAAATCAGTCAGGCAGGAGGGTTCAAACATTAGCTTTTCTTACTGATTTTAATCCAGTCTGTGGGGAAGAGGCGGGGGGGAGTGTCTCTCCCCGGCTCTCCAGAGCCACGTCCCAGCTGCAGGAGGTCAGGGACACCAAAGGCTCCTTGGCCAACCAGCTGTTATATTTCTAGCCTGCAAGAATCAAGCCTGGGATTTCAGAAGCAAAAATGGACAGAAAAGGGAGATGAGAGGGGAGGTAAAAGGTAGAAAAGGGAAGAAGGAGAAACCTCCTGGATGTCTGTTATCTGCTTTTACAAGGGGGCGAGTTGGGATGCACTGCGAGTGCCCCCGCTCTTGCCCTGCCTTGCGGGACGCTGGGCGCTCGGCAGCGTGGTGCTGGATGGGAGGCTTTCAGGAGCCAACAAGACGAACGATTATCCTTCCCGTGCAAAGCAACAAGATCCACTTCTCCACTCCCCAGTCATGTCCTGGCAGTCTAATAAAAAGGGAGATTACCCCTCTTTCCTCTCTTACATCTCCTTAATGCTGTCATTTTATTCACACTTTGCAAAGCAAATAAACCAGCAAATTGCTTGCTTTAATGAGCTGAAATTAAACTCGGGCTGCTGATAAAATGCCTTTTCTCCTTTCTGTGGTTGGGAAGGACTTGTCTGATAGGCAACGTACAGGAAAGAAGAGAAAACACACAGCAGGAGCCTTATTGAATGTGTTTGAGTCATTTACCATTGCTCTTCTTCACCCCCGACACCTCCAATTAGCTGAGGGAGGCACAGAGGTGATGAGAAGGCTATAGGGGCTCAGGCTGGCAAGGTCCGTGGCGGGTCTGTCTCTGCTCATTGCTCACGGGATGGTCCCACTCCAGTAGCTAATGCCCAGGAGCAGGGCATGATGCATCCTGGCATATTGTCTTTAGCAAGCACAGGCTGCAGCCCACAGCCTCCCCAGGGAGGAGTGATGAGAAATCTCCCTCCTGGAAGGAAAAAAAAGCTGTTTTGGCTCTGCAGAGCAATCCCAAACGCAAGCTTGCCCAGAGAGGGTGGTTGGGTCAAAATGCGAGTTGGAGGAGACAGAGTAAGTGCTTGCTAAAGACAATATGCCAGGATGCATCACGCCCTGCTGCCGGTGCCATCCCAATGCAGCAGGGCTTCCCCTGCCCGCAGGAGGTCCCTGTATTGCACAAGCCCATGGAGGAGGACGGGGAGATGCTCGTGCAGGGGCAAGCACTGTGGCACAGCAGGCAAGGAAAGCACCCTCCGTGCCATCCCAACGGGACAACTGGGGCAGCCCATTGCTGGTGGCTCTGCAGGCCAGGACAACCCATTGCCGCCCTTCTCCCACACCCTTATGGACAATGTGCACCACCACAGGGAGGCAAGTTGAGGAGCTGGAGACCAGGCTGGTCCCCACAGCAGAGGAGAGCAGGCACATCTAGACCCCAACCTTCAACCAGAGAGTGAAGTTCTCTACCTGCAGCACATCATATCTGCGGGGATTTTCATCCCAACAAGAGGAGCTCGGGGCACATTTCCTTCGGTCTCCCACAGCCCTGTGAAGCGCTATTATTATCTCACGGCACCGAAGAGGAGGCTGGAGCACAGAGAGGTTAATTAAGTTGCCCAGTGCCGGGAGGGATGTAGCAGCAGACGGCTCCCAGCCTGGCAGTGCAGCCCGCGCCTCCCCGCCAGCTGGGGACGGTAAGGGGGGCACTCGCCTGCAGTGCCCCAGGGACCACAGTCCCTCTTCCCTTCCTCGCTGGCTCCAAGGACTCAGCTACGCCAAAATGGGCTGCCAGGGCCTGGCAAAGCATCCCAGGGAAGGGGCAGCACATCCTTGCAAATGTGCTCCTGCCCTAAAACGGAGTTACCTGCAATATCAGTATCACTGCTGGTGGACTTCAGAATAAGGATAAGGACTTCAGCTGGAATAGCAATGTAAAGCATACTGAAGTCCAGGTTTCTAACCCCAGGAAGGAGGAGACCTGAGATCCAGCTGCCTTGCCCTCAGCATCTCCTCCACCTAGACCCCCATTTCTAGTAAACTTTTGAAAACCTGGTGTTGTTGGGCCGTCTGCCAAATGTAGCTGGGATAGGACAGCACGGGGGAGGCAGAGAGACCTGCAAGTACCCAGGCAGGGCCCCAGGGAAGCATCATCTTCGGGCCAGCACTTCTCACCCATGCGCGCCTGCACACCCACCACATCCAGTACAGCCCGCAAGAAGGGCACACCACACAGCCTGCCCTCAGTGGGGGCACAGGGGATCTGCTTGTTGGTCTGCCCTACCGCCTCACCTCCCCTAGCAGCTGGTGGGGCACCTGCTGGAGGACAAGGTGGCCGGGAAGTCTCATGTGCAGAGACCTGACGCGAGAGCAGATCTTGTTATTCATGTAATGGAAACCCAACTGTGCCACCAGGGAATAGGCTCACTGTTCACAATACAGAAAGAACAAATAAACTGTTTTACTGCTTGTTGTTACTGGCCTGTTTACCGAGGTATAAACTGTGAATGGTTAACAGGCGTCTCTGCAGTGAAACACTGTCTGCCTCATTGCCTGGGATCATGGGTGGAAAAGAATCTGGTTTCTTCAGGATAAGGGCAAGGATACGGCCTCGGCCTCTAAATGCCCCTCGACCATCAGCCTCATGCGATTTTCAGGTGTGCAGCACCCAGCACAGTCCCTTCACTGCCCGGGCACTGGGAAGTGGTTTGGAAACCAATTTCTGGATTTAAACTCTTTTGCAGATCCAATGAAAGACAACTTGGATGCAAGATGTGCCCCTGTCTCCTTCATGGATACCCAAGAAACCTCCAGTTGCTACCAGCTGTGTTTTTAAGGAGTGCTGGTGGTGTCTTCCCTGCCTCCTACAGTCTGCCCTGGGACAAGGGAGACAACCAGAGCTCCTGTTCCCAACAAAAGTCCCAAGAAGGATTTTTCTAGATAGGCCATGAGGTTTTCTCCCCATTTGTGGGCAACTCCATCTCTGCCACAACACCTCACTGCATCTATCTGACTAGCCCAGAGTGCTGTTTGGCAGTAGCAATGTCCATGGATGATATTTTCAACATCTTGTGGAAAAGCATGACCCAGGAGATGCTGGTGCTCATGCAGTTCCCCCCTCTTCACTTCTGCCTTCCTGTTTCCATAGGAAATCACAAAAGGAAGCCAAAGTGCTGTCCATGGATATTTATGTTTGGTCAAAAATGCAAGAAAAAATAATAGAAAATGTGAGCCAGGAATGAGAGTTCTTCTGTGGGAAGTGAGGCTTCTGGCAGCCCCATAGGTTTCTTTCCTCATTGGTTTGTGTCTAGTGAAGACTCTTCCTGGTCTTCAACATATGCTTCTGGCTGAAGAGGGAAGGTCTTGTCCCATCTTCTGCAAATACTCTTGTTATGCCTCTGAGCACTTGAGGGTCCTCCCCATCTCTGCATCATTCCACCTGGGAGGGAGAGAGGGGTCCTGGCAACAGGCAGCAAGCCTCAACCACAGACAAGGACATCAGGTGGTGGACAATCACGCGAGCATGTTTTGTAGTCAAAGAGTGCCCGGAAGCTAGTGCTCAGGTTCCCAGAAACGGGACAGGCACTTGATGCTGGGCTTTCTCCTAGATGCTACCCAGCAATGCAATCAGAGAGACACGGTGTCCTCAGTCAGCAACCCCCTCCGTGGGCACCGCTGCTGCGCACATCAGCACACGAGACAGTTAGGATTCCCCTCAGCAAAACGCTGCAGCATCAAATCTACATCAGAGCGAGTTGTCTAGACTTCATCTGCTCTCAGTGGAGAGGAACAGACACTTCTGGGGCATCACTCCTCTCTTCCTAAGGTAGACACCTAAATAGGTCAGACAAATGGTGCTGTGGATGTGCGTTGGTCTCTCCCCTGCCTATAATGTGACACTGGACAACATGCTCAAAGGAGAGTGACCTCCACGGTCAGTGACCACTTTCCCTCATGCTGCCAAATGCCAGTGGTGGCAGTGCCCAAATAAACCAAAGGTCCTTGAAAGGTGGTAGCCAGAGTTAGAACGCAAGTGCCTAACATTAGGAGGGTAGTTGGACGCATTTCCAACAGCTCTAAATGCTGTCTTTCCTTTGTGTTTAGTTTGTGCTTGTGTTTTGTTTTGAGCAGGTGAGCCGAGGGATCGAACGGGGACAGCCAGACCCGTGGAGGCACACGGAGATGGGGACCAGTGCCGCGATGGGCAGCAAAAAGAAAACGAGGAGATGTACTATAAAAAGTGAAAGGAAGGCTTGTCTCTAAGCCAGAGGGACTCCTCCACACCGGCACCTAACTTCATGACTCCCTTCTTGAGATGCCAGAGACCTGGTGATGTGGGACCAGCCTCAGCCACCCAGGCCTTGGTAGTAGCGCCTGGCTACTGGTGGCTGCCAAGTACCGTGGGCACCGAGGTGCGCTTTCTCCACGGACACTTCCCCCCCGTCTCCAAGCCATGAGGAGAAGGGAGAGGCGAGCGAAGCTGCCGAAGAAGCACTAGCCCACATCTTCCCGGCCCCTGTACCGCTCTCCGCTTCTGGCAGACCAGGAACCCCTTCTCCGTGCCGCCCTTCCAGATGGCAGGTCGCCGGTGGGCCGCAACGTCAGCCCTCTGCATGTGCGTGGCCGCTGTCTCTCTCCTGCACACCGGCGGGGTGCGGGCAGACTGCTGGCTCATCGAAGGGGACAAGGGCTTCGTCTGGTTGGCCATCTGCAGCCAAAACCAGCCCCCCTACGAGTCCATCCCCCAGCAAATCAACAGCACCATTGTGGACTTGCGGCTGAACGACAACAAGATCAAGAGCGTGCAGTACGCCTCGCTCAGCCGCTTCGGCAACCTGACATACCTCAACCTGACGAAGAACGAGATCTCCTACATCGAGGATGGTGCCTTTTCAGGACAGTTCAACCTCCAGGTGCTGCAGCTGGGTTACAACCGACTGAGGAACCTCACCGAGGGCATCCTCCGGGGCCTGGGGAAGCTGGAGTACCTTTATCTCCAGGCCAACCTCATCGAGTCCGTCACCCCCAATGCCTTCTGGGAGTGCCCCAACATAGTGAACATTGACCTGTCCATGAACAGGATCCAGAGACTTGACAGCAACACTTTTCGGGGCCTAAACAAGCTCTCTGTCTGTGAACTCTATAGTAACCCCTTCTACTGCTCCTGCGAGCTCCTCGGCTTCCTGCAATGGCTGGAGGCTTTCACCAACATGACACGCACGTATGACCGGATGCAGTGCGACTCCCCACCTGACTACACGGGCTACTACTTGTTAGGCCAAGGCCGGACTGGCTAACGCAATGCTCTGAGCCTGCTCTCCTCCCTATGACCGGATGCAGTGCGACTCCCCACCTGACTACACGGGCTACTACTTGTTAGGCCAAGGCCGGACTGGCTACCGCAATGCTCTGAGCATGCTCTCTACCCTTTGCACCGGTGGCTCCTACACTGTGATCCCTCGTTTTATCCCTCCTAGGTACCAAGTGACCACGGCGCCCTCTGAAAGCCCCTGCTCCGAGGAGGAGTGCTCCTCTGGTGATGGCACGACCCCGCAGTTCTCTCTCTTCACGCCCATCAGCGAAACGGAGGTGCGCCCCAACATCCAGGTGAAACACCTCAACCACAACTCAGCCGTCCTCACCGTGCAGATCCCCTACCCCTTCAGCAAGATGTACATCCTCTCCCAGTTTGAAAATGGCTTCTCCTCCATGATCACCAAGCTCAGGAAGAAGGAGGAGAACATCACCGTGAGCAACCTAGTAGCACAAAGAGATTACACCTACTGTGTAGTCTCTGTCCACCAATACTCCAAGTACAACCACACCTGCGTCACCATCACACCCACCAGACCCAACCGCAAGGAGCCAGTGCCCACCCCTTCCACTGCCACTCATTATATCATGACAATCTTGGGCTGTCTCTTTGGCATGGTGATTGTCCTGGGTGTTGTGTATTACTGTCTCCGGAAGAGGCGCCAGCAGGAGGAGAAGCACAAAAAGGCTGCCGGCAGCATGAAGAAGACCATCATCGAGCTGAAATATGGGCCAGAAATGGAGACCACCAGCATCACCCAGCTGTCCCAGGGACAGATGCTGGGTGGGGAGACGGTGACCCGCATCCCCTATCTGCCTTCTGCTGGCGAGGTTGAGCAGTACAAGCTGATTGACAGCAGCGAGACCCCCAAGGCCACCAAGGGCAACTACATGGAGGTGAGGACAGGTGAGCAGCCCGAGAGGCGAGACTGCGAGCTGTCCTTGCCACCAGACACCCAGAGCTCTGTGGCTGAGATCTCCACCATTGCCAAGGAGGTGGATAAGGTGAACCAGATCATCAACAACTGCATCGATGCCTTGAAATCTGAGTCCACCTCCTTCCAAGGGGTGAAATCGGGGGCAGTTTCCACGGTGGAGCCTCAGCTGGTGCTCTTGTCCGAGCAGATTCCCAGCAAGCATGGATTCCTCTCCCCCGTCTACAAGGAAAGCTACAACCACCCTCTCCAGCGACACCACAGCATGGAGGCGGCCCCAAAACGCTCCAGCACCTCTTCCAGTGGCTCCATAAGGAGCCCCAGGTCCTACCGCTCTGAGGGATCAGGCCACAAATCAGAAGCCAAATACATTGAGAAGACGTCTCCCACCACCGACACCATCCTCACTGTGACACCGGCCGCGGCCATCTTGCGGGCAGAGGCGGAGAAGATCCGTCAGTACAGTGAACACCGGCACTCGTACCCCGGCTCGCACCAAGGGGAGCAGCACGACAGCATGGCGGGGCGAAAGCCCTCCATCCTGGAGCCTCTGACCCGCCCTCGCCCCAGAGACCTGGCCTATTCCCAGCTCTCGCCTCAATATCACAACCTGAGCTACACCTCCAGCCCTGAGTACACCTGCAAACCATCGCACAGCATCTGGGAGCGCTTCAAACTCAACCGCAAGCGGCACAAAGACGAGGAGGAGTATATGGCAGCCGGCCACGCCCTACGCAAAAAGGTCCAGTTTGCCAAAGACGAGGATCTTCACGACATCTTAGACTACTGGAAGGGCGTTTCTGCCCAGCAAAAGTCCTGAGTCCTCACACAACTCGTGACTTAACACACTAACTGGACCAAAAGAAATCTGCAGCAGCTATTTTTATTCAGACTGTCTTTGAAACAAAATAAAATTAAAAAAAAAATCAATAAAAATAAAAGAGAGAACAAATTATGAAAAATCTATAAATATTCTATATAATATATAAAGCGAGATATTAAAATGTCCTCACATTGGTGAGACACGCACCAAATTTGAACACAAACTTTACAAAACAAAGAAACTGTGGAGTGGGAAAAAAAAAAATTGTTTCATTTTGATTTTTTTAAAAAAAAATAAGAAAAAAGAAAAAAATTGAATATAAAAAGAAAGTGAAAGAGCGGGCAGAGAGCTGAGGTCTGGCGTTTCCCAATATTGCATTGCATGAGTCCCTATTCCGTGATTTTGTGGATACTTTGTGAACAGTTTGTGTTCTTCCTTCCTTCCTTCCCTGCCAAAATCAACAGCAACAAAAACAGCAACAAAAACCAAAAAGAGACCAGAAGGAGATCCATCCTTTGGGCTGTTTTTGCAAACGGAGTCTTCCAGTTTAGACTTTTACCCAGTTGAAGGCCCGTTCACATTTTCACTCACTGAGAGGTTTTACCACACATTGCATTGTAAACCGAAGTCGTTAATTGTACAGAGAAAATTTCTATATTTGCAATGTTTGCTGTATAATGAGAAAGAGAGAGGAGAAAAAAAAAACCAATACTACATCTACTAAAATATATATATATATATCTATATTCACCTATTTGTACCAGGTTTTAATCATGGATTTTAGAGAAAGAGATGGCGTTTTCTTTGAAGGACTTTTTTGTTGGTTGGTTGGTGGTTGGTTGGTTGACGGGATATTTTTTGGAGGCGGGGAGAGTGTTTGGGTTTCTAAGTGTTTGGTTTTGATTTCTCCCAACAGTTGTACGTAGCCAATTTCTCATCACCTCCGAGTACATTGAGAAAAAAGGCACGTGCCCAGAAAAGCAGAATCCCCCACCTTATTCCAGGTGGGAGACCATCGCCAGCAGGAACAGGGAAGGGGATGAGAAGTGAAGGGCTCTTGGCTGAGCAGGTGCCATCATGCAATGGGATTTCTCTTGCAAATTGAAAGGTATTGGTCTCTCCTCCTAAACAGACACATCTGGAGAGCGGTGGCCCTTGGGGCCAGCCACTGAGGGGTGGGTTATCCCCTTACCTTTCAAGTTGGGGAGCTGGTGACGAATTAGAGCAGAAAGCTCCTTGCCACTCTCCAGAGAAGGACATCACTGAGGGGTGATTTTTGCTGAGGGAGATGACACTAAGCATTTACAGCTTGCCCATCTTGAGAGCTGGCATGGGCCCTGGCCTAGCGATCCTGCCCCTCCCTCCTAGGACTCCCATCGCCGCACATCGGGCTGCTCCCCCATGGATAACCCCAAACGCAGCCATGGCCCCAAGCAGGGAGCACGGCACCTCCTGCGTGCAGCCCCAGCACTGCCCACGGGCCAGTTTGACTCCCATTTCATATGAGTGGCTTTGGAGATGGGCACCCTGGGGAGCCCCTGAACAGCCCTTGGGACTCTGAAACTGGGAGGGAAGGGGATGGCCCTCTGTTCATGTCTTGTGTCCACCCAAGCAGCCACATCAACCGTTGCTCTCCAATGCCCACCCAAGACTCAATAGCTTTTTGCCCCATCTCAAAAATACTCACAGATGATGCCCTACTCATGAGGTGAGGAGGAGGAGGGAGGCATTGAGGCCATGAAGGCAATCCCAAGCCATGATGGTGGCTGAAGGACATAATTTTGCTCTGATTAGCTCCAGCTGAGTCACAAGCCCCCATGTCCCGCCCCATGACTGACATGATGAGAGCCACACAAGAGGCGGGGAGCTGCTCTGCTCCCCTGCTGGGCGTGTGGGAGCCCAGCAAGCCAGCACAGCGAGGCGATAAGTGCCCCAAATGCAGCCCTTTGGGGCCCTGCTGCTTGCCAGGGTTTTTCCTTTGCATCCTGCTCACAAGTCTCTTTGGATGGACACCCTGAGCCCTGACGGATGAGCACTAGGGCCCAGGAGCAAACCATATCCCATCCTGTTATTTCAATATTTCAAAGCTATTTTGACAGGTATTCTTGCAAAAGGTTATGTTTGTTCAGAAAGGAGCTGAGCCAGGAAGACACGGAGCAGGCTGGGAAGTGCACGAGTTCGTTCCCCATGGTTATTTGTGTAGACAACAAACCATTAGCAGGGTTTCATAATAAAAAGGCAGGCAATTTCCCCAGGAACATATTCACTCTGCAGGAGCAAAGGCACATTCCTCCACTTCCTCCAGGTGCCCCAGAACCTGCCCACAGCACGCAGCTTCCCAGGGCTGCGTCTTGCTCGCCGGTCAGCAAGCAGGACCTGGGAAGGGGAGCTGAGGATCAACCCTCTCTTCTTTCGTGACTTAATGGTGGGTCCCTCCCCAAATCTCAGCTGTAGCACCTGGACCAAAAGCAAACCCTTCAGCCAAAACCACCTTCCCTTGCAAACCCTGAGTGCCTCCTGGAGAAACAGGAGTTGGTCAACAAGGGTAGATGGGGGAAACAGTAGCGGGGCCTCCTGGTGCTTCATGGTCTCAGGGGATTCCTCTGCAAGAGGCTGGGATGGTGAAAGGTGGTGGCAGTTGATGAGTTAAATCTGGGCTCAGATGCTCCAGGGATGACAGTCGGTGATAGATACCGCGGGACCTTCCTCAGTCGCTCCCCCAGGTTGAGACCAGTTCCTTCACCAACGGGAATGACACCATGACCATCTCCACGGCAGCTGGGAGCCATGGAGCACCCGGCAGAGCGTAACGCCTCGCTGCGGGGGCAGCGGCGTGCCGGCAGCGAGCTCAGCTCCTTACCTGGGGCGAGATGTTTTGCTCCTCTCTGCCTCCGTTTCCTCCTCTGCAAAATGCTTCCTCGTGGCACTGAGGGCGTAGGCTGGTTGGGGAGACTCAGTTAATTAATTGCCTGTCTGTGAAGCCCGTTTAGCTCCTAGAATAAAAGCCGCTATAGAAATGCAAAGTTGTTAGTGGCATAAAACAGCAGGGGCAGATGAAATCAAAGCTTGATTCTGTTTTCACACCAGGATTTCACTGGTCATAAACCAACAGAGACCGACACAGGAAACGCGATACAGCAGCACTGGCCTTTCTAAATTAAACACTTCCCAGACACAAACTCTCTGCAGGTGGAGAAAAGGAGGCTTAGAACAGATCTAGGCCCCTCCATCCCCAAGGCACCTCCAAGGGAGGTACCTGCACACGCAGCACCCTGTAACCCCTTCGCTGGTGGGGCCTCAGAGAGCTCCAGATGGCTCCGTGGGTGACAATGCAATGGCCATGCTGCTGAGCACCCTCCTTGCCCCCCCTCTAAGATAGGGTGCAGTCCTGGCAGCCGTGGTCCACACCTCTTGGCATGAGATGCCACAAGATGAGCTGAGAAAAAAAGCCAGGCAAGAAAAGGGAAGAAGCCCCACTATCCCCAAAGACACCACCCCTGGCGTGAACCTCCTGGGGTGCCTCTGCACAGGGCCTGGTGAGCTCTGCCCACAGCATCCTTCATCCCCCCGAGACAGCTGCTTTGCAGACCCCTCTGAGGGCAGAGGGAGAATTTCAACACCTGCGACATGTTGGGTGCTCTTCTTCTTTATTTTGTCTCCTGTTCAACCACCAAAGCTCTCAAGCAGCTTCTGCAAAGAGAAATGAATCCTTATCCAGCCAGGCTGTTCCTATTGCCCCAAACCCATTCAAAGCAAGATGGCTCCCCACCAAGCAGAAAAGAAGGGGCATGGGAAAGATGTCCTAGCGAAGAGGAGGGGAGGCCAGGGGAAAGGTTTCTCCTTTGTTTTGCCCCATCTCAAGGGGCAATGGGGACCAGTGAACTGGGAGCCAGCACAGAAAGCCACCACCAGCACTGAGGACCCAGAGGTTCACATATTCCCCTCCTGCAGCAGCCTGGGCTCTGCCACTGGAGAGCGTGAACAAAGGGAAGGGAAAAGAAAGGGAGGGCGAGGGCTGGAAGGCAGGGAGAGGCGTATGATGCAGAGGCAGGGAGGGCAGAGGTGGTGGGAGCAGCTGTGCCCAGCATGGGACAGGTGGCAGCCCCCGGAGAGGCCAGTGAAGGCATCGAGCAAAGCTGCTCCGAGATCTTTTTTTTTTTTGTTAAGAGAGAGCAGTTGTTTCCCTGCGGCAGTGAAACAGAGAAAAGGAGCAGAGGGACCCGTCTCTGCTTCTTCTCCCAGCATCTCAGCAACACCTTCTTGTTGGAGCGTAAATCAGAGACCACATTACCCACAGCTCAATCCTTGCTCCGGCCAAGAGTCAGCAAAGGACCCTGTCACGTGTCGCCAAGTCGATGTGACATCTAGAGCCTGGATATTTTTTAAAAGCCTGTAAATTAGGAGAGAAACCTCCCTCTATACAGACATGTGCCATTTAAGCTCAGCGTTCCTGAGGGCAGCCACCTGCCCCGGTGTCCGTGCATTTCAAAACATGGCCCGTGGGCAATGCCCACAGATAGAAACATGAGGTGACACAGGGTGGCAGTGGTGGCAGGCGCTGCCTGGCCAGATTCCTCTCTGAGGCAGCAGGGCACCTGAGAGGGGAGGTGGCAGCCCTGGAGCTGGTGGCTGCTGCTGTCTTCACAGCTGATCCGTGTTGGAGGTGTCATGCCTGCCCTCAGTCCAGCATTTGAGCCTCTGGGTGGCTTCAGCTGGATCTGCCATGAGAGCAGCTGCAAATCGCATGGAAGAGCATCTACGAGGATGGATGGAAGCCCTAAGGGAGGGAGGTGATGCTCCCTGGTCACCACATGGACCATGACAACAGCCAGACTGTGCTGGCTCTGCTCAAATCAAGCTGGTGACCTGTGGTGCTGGCTGGGCAGTGGGACTTTTCCCAGGGCTGTAAGTGCCGCTGGAACCATCTCCCCTCCAGCCCCACTGAGGCTTACAGATCAGCCCATGCATCTACACCTGGGTGATGCCCAGGGCCACCGGAGAGCTGGCGGCAGAGCAGGGCCATGGGCCCAAGCTCCAGCAGCCCAGCCAGCTCTCACACCTGCACGCTCCATCACTCCCCCAACCCCAGCTAACCCCCCTCCAAATGCTCCCCTCTGCCCTGCTTCTAGATCAGCCCTTCCCTGCATCGGGGCTGGGTTTTGGCAAACAAAGAGCTCTGTTGCCCGAGACCCCCAAACTCATCACCGTGGTGAATGTGGCTCTGCAGAAATCAGGAGCTGCAGCATAACCCCCCCCGGTCACGCGCTCGCTGCAGCCTGGCTGCCTGTTGTGCTCCGGAGCAATAAATCACCTTGTTTGCAGGAGGAGGGGGGTTAGCAAGGGTGGGGGGACAGTGCGGTGGAGGTGGCCTGAGGGCACAAATCCTTTGGCGAGGAGGGGTCCAGGGGAGAACGCGGGCTGCAGAGGGGTGCGCTGCGGCGTTGCTGACCGGACCCGAAAGCAGCAGATCGATGAGGGTGATTGAAGCCAGCACGCACTGTGTTGGCCTATTTTTAGCACAGCTGCAGAGCAGGAGTTTGGGAGCCCAAGTCAGAATTTATTTGCATCTGTGAGTGCTCGTCGGGGGGAAGACCGACAACATGCTGCCCGGGCGCAGCAGCACCCTCCCTACCTGTTTTGGGACGGGCTCACCTTGGCCTCAGCTCCTCTTCGGTGCACAGGATGTCCCTCTCCTCTGCAGCGCCCTGGGGGGACAGTGCCATCACCATAAGGCGTGGAGCTGCGAGCACATGATGCACATGGACACAAGACGGGGACAGAGGAGAGGAGACAGGCTTCAGGAGATGAAGGGGTTATTTGGGAAAAGCCTCAATCTTGCCTCAAACGCTCAGGGTGTGAACGGGTCTTGTCCTGTAGCAGTGTGGCTGCAACACTGCCCAGCTCCATGGAGCAGTGCCAGGCACAGACCTTGGAGGTGCCCCAGTCCTCTCCTCCAGCTCCTCCCGCCCCATTTACTCACCACTGCCTTTCCATCATAGGGCCGCAAGTTGTTTTTCCTGAATAGGTGCCTGGAGATGAAATTGTTCTTTAGAGGGAGATGTATAGCACATTTTCTTTCCTTCGTCTCCAAACCACTGCTGCCAGCTGATGCCCCGAGGTGATGAAGGCAGTAAAGTTGCTGGTAGGCATGGCCAGTGGTGCTGGAGAAGCCAAGCCCAACAGCTACACCTTGGCTTGCAGCAGCGACTTCGGCTTCACTTGAATTTACTTACACTCCACTTTTCCTCATCTCCTTTGTGTTGTAACCTCTGGTTTACCCCTCTGAGCCAGCTCACCAGCACCACCAGAAGGTGGTGCACATTATCCAAACGCCACCTTGAGAGTTTTGCTCATTCCCACCCACCCCGCCCACTACTTAATGAAGGGAAACCATCCCATCCAGAGTGAAGCCACCTTTCTGGACTCGGTTTCCTCTGTGCAAGGGATGAGAAGACACAGAAGTAACAGGGATGTGGATTTTCACCACGTGGGGAGTAGCCAAGCCAGGATGCTAGTTTTTATTCTAGTTTTGCTGCCCTTTCTTTTGGTCCAAATTGGGTGTGAACATGCGTGTTCCCCTCCGCCTGCAACCTCTCTGTCCCTGCAGAGTAACCAGAAGTTTGCCGAGTCTCCGCGTTTGCACGTGTGTGCCTTTTTAATAATTCGGTGGGAACATTAATTACATGGGGCGCACTGTTGTTCCTCGAGGTGCTGATCGCTCCTCACATCTTACCAACATCTGTTTTTTCACACTCAGCTCAGCTGTCTGGAAATAGCCATTTGCTGCTCACCTTTACTTACCTCACCAGTAAAGAGCTTGTTAATGTACTCCAGCCTTGCTTTCTTTGGGACTAAAAGATTTTCATTTCTGTCTTTTGTCGGCTTTCTCGTGGTTTATATCCTCTCCTCTCTTCACCCTGCAATGCCCTTTTCTAATGAGCTCTTCTCTCCTGGTCCATCTTCTCCATTAGGCTATGCAAGTGTTGTCCCCTGCATTGTCTTGCTCGTCGCCTGGGGTCTCTTCTGGGTCTATCATATTCTTTAGTGTTTCCAGCTGTGAAAGGAAGCGATCGGCCCCCACATACAACATCCACACTTTCCTCCCACCCCACTTGCCTTCCTTGCATTTCCCCAGCCCTCCGGCCTGGCTCATCCCACCACAGTGTCCAGCCTTGACAGCCTCCTCCGTCCTTGTGTGAGCCCCTGGCTGCTTGCCCTGGTCTGCAGGGGTGTGAGGGGATGCTTCAAAGTTTGTGCGTGGTGCCTGCAGCTTGTCTCTGCTGGGAGCCTCTTAAATCTTTTCTCTCTCTCTCTCAGCATTGCTTTTACGCAGCAGAGCTCTCCTTGGGCATCTCCTGCCCTGCAATCAAGAGTTACCCAGCCCATCTGAGCAGCAGGAGGCCTCTCTGGGTACCGCGAAAGCTCATCTGTGGTCTCATAAGTAAACACTGGCACTCTTCACACGATGCAGCTAAATTAATTAATCTCGTTCCGCCACATTTGTAGCCAAGACACAAAGATTCCCATTCCCTGCAGTTAGGGCTTAAAGCCTGCTTCTCCCCAACGTGCCCTCCTGCCCCACCTGGGAGCTGGGTTGCAGTAAGCTTGGAGGAGAGGAAGCAGAGCAGTCGCTGGGAGTCGCTCCAAGGGGCTGACAGAGCTGGCGACCCCCTGGCCAAGCAGCCACGGAGTACGTGGGCACGAGCCATCCACCACCCTCCATCTGAAACCTCCCTGATGCCTTCAGCCCGGTTCAGGCTGACAAAGAGCTTGCATGCACAGAAGCTTGTTTGGTTTTTTTTTAACCCAGCCATCTCAGGTGTTGCAATAAGAGATATTACCTCTCCATACAAACCTTATCTCAATTATATCCTTAGATCATTCTGGCTGTAACAACACTACCACCCACTCCAGAGCTCACACACATACATCTCTGCCTGGGAAATCCCGGGCAGAAACACGGCAGCCTTACTCGTGAGAAACCCTTCAAGCGCTGACAGCTGACAAGCTCCTGAGCTGCTCCACAGCCTCCTCCAGCCTTGCAGGGTGATCACGGCTTCTGAAAGACCATCAGATGCAGACACCAGGGCTCAGGGTACGACACACGC
>NW_009260179.1:2459263-2480307 GCF_000687185.1 Egretta garzetta | reverse complement strand
TCAGCTATGTATGTGTAAAAGTCCATAAAACACAGATAGTTGCATTCGTGTCTGGGCAAAATTTGGCATCCCATTTACATGGGAGTGTACTAGATTTGTGATTTTGTTGATAGCTGGCTTCTGTTTCCTTTATGAAACCAAACTGTAGCCTGATTGAGTCAATAAATACGTTTCACATGCTTCTGAGATTTATGATCAGCAGTCACTATTTAAACAACACCGTGTGCTAATGTAATCTTAAAGATGAACACAAAAGTAATTTTGGTTGCGATAATGACTAATTATTGACACCAATTTTTTTTTGATGTCTCCTCTCTTTGATTCTTTTGGGGCTCCTATTATTATATCTGTACACCGTAAATTAAATTATAATAATTGTATTAAAATTCAGAGTAGCTTTATTTGTTCTTTCTTACTGTTCAGTATTTTAGCCTTTTTTTCCCTAGTTGATTTTCTTTTGTTAATCTTCATTTGACTCTTTTGTCAAAAACAGCCGTTATTTGAAAAGCTAATTTGAAAGGCTTTAAAAAAATACAGATTATATCTTTTCATTTGAATAACAATTTTGGTTAAGTTTAGGATTCCAAGAAAATAAATAAATGTTCTCCAGATATCTGATTTGAGACAGAATCCATTTTCCTTATATTTTTAAAGTTTAGTGTTTCTGAAGACAACCAGGTAATATCAGTTATAGTCAAAGATGCTTAGAGTAATCTCTTCGAATGTGTTCATGTCTTTCATGACTCTATGGAGTGGTACTTGCAAACCACAGTATCAAGTTCCAACTTTCTTGTTTTAAAACTTTAAGAACAAAGTTTCCAATGTAAGCAGCCAAATTGAGAAAAATTAAGCAAATTAAGCCAAATTAATCCCCACTCCCCCAAATCAATATAAGGAAATTTAGCTTTTATATACATGCCTTGACTCTGCAGATACAAAGTTCACCTTCTTTTACACTGAAGTGTGTAAATACAAGAAAAAACAAACTGCATACAAACCCATTACCTTCCAGAACTGCAGATCTTAAAGTGCCTTATTAAACAAGTCTGCACTGCTGCTGACTGCCTGTGTCTCTGCAGTAGTGCCAACTCTTCTGAAAAGTTTGAATCCTGTTCTGAATAATGGACAAAATTGTATCAGAGTCTCAGATACTTCAATAATCTTTAGGTAGTTTCTTTATTGGCTGAGTACTGAGAATAGGAGGTATGCTTGCCTTCATAAATCATTATCAGTTTTGTGGTTTAAATGCATTAGATTCTCAAGATCCTTTCAATTATGGTCACTTTAAGAGTGACCTATTAGTTTAAAAACTGGTTTCCTCGATGCAATTGCTGCTTTTTTAGTTATCAGTATATATTCCCTTGAGATAAGCATGGACCTTACAAAGATAAGAATCAGAACAAATGGCCTTTTCCTCCTGCAGAGCTCTGACAAAGAGAAATGTGTTTCTGTATTTAATAGTTAATTCAGGAAATAGAAAAACATATCTAGAAGATTGCTACAGGAGAAATTGTCAACTAATACCTTGTGTTAACTTATTTATGGAAATTTTACCTTAAGAATAACTAAGACTTTGGTTTACTTGTAAGTATCTTACTTGTCTTTTGTGCCTCTACAGGATAGCTCTGAATGCTGTTACTCAATCAACAACTGAAGAAATAATAACAACAATAATATACTTATATTCTTTATAGCACAAACTTATTGGAGAACTATAAATATAGTAAAAAATAACAAGCTAAAAAAAAAAGTTAATATCGGGGAAAAAAACCAACAAAATTTCCAACATTTCCATGTCTTACAGTAAAAAAAGAAGTGATAGGATTAAAAGTAAAGTTATTATGCATTTTCCCTTATTCTGCAGCCTTTCCCTAGGTAGACATAGGATAATAAAATAATCCTTAAACACCTGAAAGTCCCTATGTTTCTCATTTAGTTTATGAGACCAAACCACTTTAGGGAACAGGTCCCTTTTGTTTCAAACAAATTCCTTCTTCAGTAGTCCTTAGAGACAAGACTGGACCTTTCTTACTCAGACACCACACAGATTTAGGAAATGATTAATACTGGTTAACAACTGTAGGAATGGGGGAAACAAAATCCATCTCTATCACACAAGAAAAAAACCACAAAACTGTCTGATCTCCTGTTAATACTCTATTTAGGCATTAGCCTGTGGAAGTCATTTGCAATCTATGCAAGGCTTAATTTTTCAGTCAGCTATGGCAGTTTCATATGCTGTGTCTCCCCTGAAAATGAAAACAGTACAATTAGTTGACAAACATAATATAAACAGTTGTGTAAATCTAGCGTTAAATGGGTATGTTAAATCAAGAAGCATTGACAAGTTTTATCAGTCCATTACTATGTTCACTAATTGTTATATCATCCAGGGGAGCAATTCCGTTGTTACCACTAGCCTTTATGGATCACCTGAAACGAGTGGTTAACGATGGACTTCTCTAGTTGTTAGTATAACTACTCATATAATTGCTCAGATTAATGGCACCTATAATTCAGTTACATACTTATATAGTACACTTATTCAGAACTTCTATTTCCAGCCTTTAATTAGTACGATCAAGAGTTCACTTGAACCTTGGGAGAAAAATTGATTAAAAATATCAATGCTATATTTCTTGTATTCAGAGTAAACCTATATTCAATGAGCTAAATTTTTAATATTTTTTGCTAATAATTGTTCAATTTTCAAATTCTTTTATTTATGTATTCTATGACAAGGCCGGTTTTGTCGGTATTGCTTATCAATATTGTTTATTCATGTTCGTAGGCTACCTACTGACATATTAGAATCAGTATCACTGATTTAACCATTTTGCTTGTCTTTTGCTATTTAGTTTGTTTCTGTAGGGAGTTTCTAAATGTCAGACTCAGCATGATTCTTCTCTTAATTCAGCTGTATAGTAATAAGGAGTATTAAAAAAATGTCCTCCCAGCAAATTTAGTAAAGATTTTACAGATAATGTTAAAAAGAATTATTCTCCAATTTTTTTTTTCATACATAATTCAGAAGTGTAGACTTAATGAAGTTCTGCTGGTGGTTAACTCTCTCTCGCTACATGCTTGCGCACACACAGGTTTTTTTTCTTTGTCATTAGAATCATAGAATCACTTTGGTTGGAAAAGACCTTTAAGATCATCAAGTCCAACTGTTAACCTAACCCTGCCATCCCACCACTAAACCATGTCCCTAAGCATCTCATTTATCCTTCTCTTAAATACCTCTAGGGATGGGGACTCGACCACTTCCCTGGGCAGCCCATTCCAGAGCCTGACAACCCCATTCTTCTGTAGAAAGAAAGAAAAACATGCAGAAAATTCTTAAAAATAAAGAGCAATCTTTTTGAATGTGCTCAGAACAGAAATTATCTTTTTTTATTTCAGCTCTTCTTAGAAGAGTGGAAATAGGAATTTTAGGTTTCTTTTCAGAGCTACGTTAAAACATGACCAAGACACATTCAAGACACTAGAGAGAAGGTCAGTCAGCAGTTCCATTTATAACCCACCTTTGTCTCTCCACACTGTTTTAAAAGCTTTTTTGAATTGATTTTAGATGCTTTAGCATCAACAAGCTTATCACTGGTTATGTACAACATATAAAAATAAAATGAAAACTTAATAAGGTAGGTGATAAGTGAACAAGTCCACTGAACTTCACAGAAGAGTGTCTGTCCTTACAGGGTATTAATAGCAGCTTTCCCTCAAGTAGCTGTACATTAAGAATTCATTAAAGCCATCAACAAAAGTTTATCTGAGGTCAAAATAGATTCAGATATTTTACCTTTTATTTCAGAGTTACCTATATATGTATATATTTACCGTAGACATCTCAGTCCTTTCTAATGAAATTAAGGTTAAATTTTATATAAAGATCTTTTTACCCCCAAATAGTGTAGTGAAGTCCCTGGGAAAAAAAGGTGTTTATGGCTCATGCCATACTATATTATGGCAAGGTCTCACATGACTAACTTTTCAAATATTTCTAGGAAGCCAGACAGGTTTTATGCATTTTTCTGCTTAGCTCAGAAGCACAACAAAACTTATGTTCTTAGATATGCCTGTGTCTTCAGACTCCTGTGGAGTTTAGGATCTAATCATAAAGCATCCAGGATGGTGCTTCAAATTAAGGCATTCAGTGCTTTGTATTGATTTTAGATGCTGTCAGAAAGTATCTAATGTTAGAGAGTAAGCAGCCTGGATCAGTCTATGAGATATAGTGATTTGAAGTCTGTCCAAAGTTCCAGTTTTGTTGCAGAATAGCTAAAATGTGACTCCTCTCACTCTGGTATCCCTATGAAACACAAAGGTAGAAATAATTTGATGGATAAAACCTGTGTGGTGATATTAGTTGGGTTTGATGTGGGTTTTAAATATACTAGTCATTTGTGCTTGATTATAACAGGAGGCAGAGCTGCAGAAATTATAGGTGATGTAAATTATATGGCAAAAAGGATACGAATTAAGTATTTATCATTGAAAAGTGTACTGCAGCCCTTAGAATTTTGGTTTTCAAGGCACTGACAGTGAATCACTTCATACAAAAGTGCTTTGATGTAGTAAGCCAGAACCAAACACAAAACAGTAAATTTCTTGTTTAGAGAACTAATTAGAAAAAAAGCACCCCCGAATCACGTGCTCATTTAACACTTATCCTGTTTGTAATTAAAACTGCTTTACTTTTTGCAACAATGATTACTATATTGTGTCCACAGATAATGAGTAGTTTGCCTTTTTACTTTAGATTTTCTAGAATTTGTGTGTTTTTTCAGAGGATACTGCCAAAAAATCATACTTTATCCCGAGTATTAGTTCATTGCATTTTTCAGCAAAGCTGCATGCAAGTTTTTTCAACAGTGCTTGAGAGGTAAATGTTTAGATGGAATTAATTTACATAAAACACGTGAGAAAGTAGTTACTCCAGATGTAGGGAGAGATTCCAAAGGATTAGTCAGCCTCAGAACTGTGCTAGAGGAGAATATGTTCTCCGGTGTCACTGTTCTGTCTAATCAGCTCCAATTCTGACACATCTCTGAGTGTACTTGAAATGCAGTAAACTTTCTGTGAGTACCGCAGATGCAGAACATGCAGAAATAGGATCCTACCAAAAGAACAGGAGGTGATCAGCCAGATAAATGCCATTGGGGAGAATGTAAAAAAGCTCAAAGTAGCAAAGATTTTGCTTGTAGCCAAGCTTGTAAAATACCATTATTATTACCATGACCAGAAAAATGTATAAAGCAGGTAGGGTGAAAGGATAAACCACATTTTTGTTAAGGTCATCCATGTTCCTTGTGTTTTCATTATTGTAATTATTTTGTTTTAAAATAAGTATAAGATAAATGATTTTCCATAGGTAGTATTTTTTTTTCAAGGTTAAAAGTTAGATTCCTTTGAAATTTATTGGAGGAAAAATTATTTCTGCCGTTTGGAGCCAGTTCCTCTAAAGATGCAAAATACAAAAAAATTACAAAGCTACAAAATGTTGTCTTTCATGCCCTCACTTTATGTCGATTATTACTATTCTACAGAGAATCAAATACTGGTGTATGATTTTACTAAGCAAACAGTGACCAGTGCTGGTAACTGGTCAAGGTTCTGTTGTGGTCACCAGAGATAGAACTACATATTACATCCAGCAAAGATCCCAAATATCCTTATAACTTAAAGCTCTCAAGGTGTTTGGAGATCCGTATAGTCTGTCTGTGGAAAGACCCAGATACTTCAATATAAAGCCCTGATGTGAAGGTAAATTTTTAGTATACAAGTACAAATTACAAAGAGTGACAGATATCAAACCAAAATGAGACCTCTAGGGGAAGTCCAAAGAACAGAGAAATATTGAGGACACAATAAATTAGATGTTTTCCATCTGTCTATCTATAGTAATAGTAATAGCAATAGCAATAGTAATAATAATAATAATATATTTTTGATGGGGAAATTGTGATTTGTTTGTGCTGCAACCATTTCTCAGTCTGATTCAAAAACCTTCTGTTCTTTTTTTAACATACATTTGAGAATAATGAAATATCCTGCTTTTCAGCTAAGAAAATTAAACTTAAATGCTTGATTTCAAAATAATTTTTAATTCTGGAAATGTGTTAGTGTGTGTTAGTGGTGCAGCGTACATTACAGTGATGTACTTTGAATATCTAAGCAAAAGGTTTTGATTGACCTGTTTCTACTTTTTTCCCCAGTTATTATTTTGTAAGAAAAATCTGGATTATCAATTTTTCAGTCCAAGTTGGAATGGGAAAATTATATCAAAAACCATTGAAAAGAAAGAACTAATTACCAACATCATGCTAGACTATGGCCTACATGTCTGTGGAGAGGTGTGTCAGTTTTACCACCTTAAATTATATATTCTAAATGTATATAGTATACTTAATATTTTCAATTTATTGCCTCAGATAAAATCTTAATCAAGATACAGTAACCATAAATAAAAATAAGCCATGAATTTTTAACTTAATTAATATTTCATTATAAAAGTGTTACAAATTTAAGTAACAATTCCATCCAAATTTTACATTCCATGTTTTCATATAGAGTTACTTTAAGTAGTGCAAGTTTTTTAGTGTGCTGACAATCTGAAGGCCCCTTTGTATAAAAAATGCAATTTGCACCTCTCTGTGGTTTATGATAAAGTACATAATAATGGCATATGACCACAATTCATTCAGCCATTTTTTCCTTTCAATAAATGCTGATTAGATAGAATGTATTTGGATTGCTTTCTGTGCTTATGCAGCAGTATTGTAGGATAATGCAAGCTTTTGACTAAGTCAAGCTGCAAGCTGTCTTAACATAAATGCAACACAAATCATAATATATTGTACTTGACAGTGCTTTCTAAAGGTTTTTGAAATGTCTTAGTCCTTCAAATCGATTTGTTTTCCTATGTAATCCATTGTTTGCACTGACTCCTCTTACAATTTCTCTTATTCCTGTTTCTCGTATGAGTGCAAGAGGAATTTGACTAAAACTTTTTCACCTTAACCTGTAGAATGCTTCTGATTTTCACAGCTAGAACCTTCCTTCTGGTGAATGAAAACTTTAGTTCTGCAGCAGCCTTAATTACCTGTGGAATAAACCCTTCCAGGAGGTCAGTTCAATTGTGACTTGCAGTTAACACACCTTTATGAAGAAACCAAATGGGGACTATATAGTAATACACTTTTAATTGCTTTTAATCCTCAAAATAAGATGAGGTTTAGCTTCACAGTCTTTGGATTATCTTGGTAAACTTGGTTATGTCAAAATGAGCTGCAAAGATAGGAGTCCTTTAGAGTCTAATCCTACTCTTTTTCTACTTAAAGAAATGGGAAAGTAATTTATTATTTGCCCTTAATAGGTCAGAAGCAAGAGTCTTTCATTTAAAAGTATGAAGATATTATGAGATTAAATCTACACTGAGCTGTGATCTGATAGACAGCCATTGTCATCAGTAAAATATGTCATCATTATTAACGTTAGAGACATGAATCAGGTAATCAGCATCTGAAAGCAAAGACATATAATTTTACCTCAGTGTAAACACGGAACTTGATATGGGTGTTTCTGGTTGTTTTTTTTTTTTAAATATATTTAAGTTTCCCCTTTAGTTCCTGTTTTGTAAAACTGACTCTATTATTTCTTCATACTAACTATGATTAGAAAAAAAAAATCAAATTAGAATTTGATACTTCCAATGATTATTCTTGATCATGTCCATCACATTGATACTACTGTAACAGTAGTTACATGCAGATAGATATACTAAATAGCAAACACATATCACTGATTGTTGTAGTTACTGGTATTTTATGAACCGTCAAGGTACAGATTCCCAAGAGATATAATACTGATGATTTTGAAATATCACTAAAGTCCCTCATCATAACTCCTTTTTTATTGTTGTTTCTCATTACCATTTTGGACTGCTTTTACTGATTGTTTTATTGGGAGCTATTAGAAGTTAAGGCTGTCTTAAAGTGCAGAGGGACAATATCAAATGGTGTGAGATCAGCAAGACTGTAACTAATAGTGGAGTGGGAGCAAATGAGCAAAATGAGAACAATTGAACAACTTGATTTCAGAATGGTTGTCAACAAACATTCATTTTGGTATGAAAAGCTGCTTGATAAGAAGATTCTCTTTAAAAAGAGAGTATTTCTATAGTTCCAGCAATTATCTATATCTATAAATCAGACAAATTGATGACAAGTATACCTGATGGGGATTTCATAATTTTTGTTTCCATTAAAGTAAGTAGAGAAACTGTTCTAACTGACTTGATAAAGTCAGCATTGTATCCACAAAGTTTTTTGGTTTTTTGTTTTTTTTTTTAAAAAAGTAAGCCTTTAAAAAAAGGAGATCAGGCTTTGATCTTGTTTTAATGCTATTTACATTCCACAATTATAGTGGAAAGTGAGTGCGTGCGTGTGTATGTGTAATTTAGAAATGTATCTGGAATGAATGCTTTTTTAAAGCAATAATCTTCCTTTTTTTTTTTTTTCTCCAATACTTTAATCACAGATCTTTCCAGAAGAAAATAGGCCATTTGCTATTTGAACTTAAAAATGTGAATATGAACATATAAACAATATTGCCAAAGTACTTGTAGAAATTCTTTCAGACCTGTCCCTGAGCACCTAGAACTGCAGGGAGAGGCCAAACTGCATGAGAGAGTGAAAAAGGTTGGTGCTTAGTGTAATTGAATCTCAGGTGTGTTGGTTAATTCTGACTTGGATGCGAGATACAAAACAAGAAACACTGAATGCTAATGGTTTTGTTGCTTCCTTGAAAATGATAACACGCAGCAGGGTGTGTGATTGTTGATTAATAAACAGGCACCTAAGATGCATGATGAGTCACAGGGTAAAGCCAAATGTTTTCAGACACCCTGCTAGGCAGTTCCATATACAGGTGCCAAGATACTGAGGAGACTGTAACTGAAATTGTTCCGTAAGTAGTTAAGAAAAACAAAGCACCCACAAACCTTGCTCTCCTTTAAGTATGTCTGTACAGAAAGTCTTGTAAGTGAACATTCAACTCGTGGTAGATGGTGATTTTTTTAAATAGTGGTGTTTACTGGGGCTGTACATAATGCTTGAGAGTCTTTAGGCTACTTTTTGAGACCACTCATGGCATCACCCTTTCTCTGTTACCCGTTGCTGCCCATGCCAGTCAGAGTAAAGCTAAAGGGTGTCCAGTCTGCTACCTTTCACTGTACTTCAAGACAGCAGAAGACCTTTTGTGCTCTGCCTGTGCAGCTATTGTTTTATTGCTTGCTATTTCAGATTAAATATTGTGGCAGATAAAACAGTAGGTTGGGGTTTTTTTCATTGAAAAAAAATGCCTTTCTAGCTAGAGCCTTTATATTTGGGAAAGATATATCTCCTAATATATAGCTTGAAAGTTGTTTTTTTTCTCAGGATATGAATGTATGAAGGACATCTGTTTCAAAATTTGCACAGGTGATTGTTGTTTCACATCAGATCTGTGAAAAAACAGGTTTTATGCAGTAAGGGGGGCAAAGTCATCAGCAATCCTAGGCACTAGAACAGCATGCTTTAATTGACCTGAAACAAAACATGGGCCCAAGAGCTCCATTTCAGCTCAGACCTGGCTGTTCCTGAATTGTTTGGATTTTCTGGGTTGACCTTGAACCTGGTTCGTTACCTTGCTTTAGCCTGATGCTCACTAGGCTGTTGATAGGATTGATTGGTGTCACCACCCTGCTCTGCTTGCCCAGCTGAAATGCAGTGGGGCTGCTCCCTCTTGGTGCAGTCATTGCCTGGCTTGCGTCATAACCACCCTGGCTCACTTTCCTACAGGGATCAGCCCAGCTCTTACCCCTCCCAGATATTAAGCATCTTTTCTGGCATTGGACTGAGAGATTTCCTTTCTAGTTGACTTCAGAGACATTCTGGAGTACCTTCTGGGTATAGTGAGTAGCATGTTGTTATTTAACCTTAATTACTAAACATTTCCTAATGTGATTTGGCAAGCACTAGAGGAGTGGGAGGGACTGCAGTATTTCGTTCTGAAGTACTGAGTCAGCATAGGAATAAATCACAGTAGCTGACTAGCCAGATTTAGAGTGGTATGCATTCAGCATGTCACTTTTTCCCTATTGATCCTACAGAGGATACTTACCATATTTATCCTCTTTGTATTTGTATTCTCTGTGTTAAGCAGGGGAAGATCAAGCTTCCTCATTAGTATTTATATCATTGATGTAGAACTTGAGGCCCATAACCAATGGTGACAATAGAAATGTCAACCAAAAAAAACCTATTACTGTTCTAGTGCAGCACAGTGAAAAATTTTGTTCCCCATTGAAATGTAACCTACAATTTCTAGAATTGATGTCACTGGAGTGAGATAATACCGATAGTCTTCCCCCACCCCAAGGAATCAATAGAACTGGTAAATCTGGATTTCAGATCCTTTATTCTAGGGAAGAATGAAGTCAGTCTGGATGTTTTATTCCCACGGGAGAATAAGATCATGCACTCTTCTTGTTTTTTCTGATTTTGATGTAATGATCATGGTTTAAAGGAAGAAGAAACATAGTCTCCATGGGCATAGTGACCAATGAAATTTATCTCAAAGACCAACTTTTGATATTTGTTCATGAACTGATCCTGCTTGCAACCATTAAGACTCATGATAGTACCTGATTGCATGAATATTGAAACACTAGGAATAGAGAATGTAATTCCTTGGATTCTCTTACGAATCTTCAAGTGGAAGAGGTTCTTGACTACTTCTGAAATCTAGGCAGTCTGCATAGATAGGCCCTGATACTTAAATATTTTATTTCATCCTGCATTTCAAACAGGTCAATATCTCATTAGTTCGGTTGAAGTTTATCACAAAGCAGTTCTAGCTTGTCACCTGTTGGTGCAATTTTATACTGTTTATTCTCTTTGTGATGGTATTGATATTTCTTAAATTGCTATTTCAGTTTTACATGCTGGTCAGACCACATACTTTTGATAAACAGTTTTCCCAGGATGCATGAAACAGCATTTTGATCTTTCTCAAAACATTCCATTCTTCTTCTCATTTTTAAATGACTTCAAGCAAAAAAATAAAAGACCTTGAGACATTCAAGATTAAATTTTACTTGTATATTTTGCCAGGACAGCATGATGCTGAAACTAGATTTTATCCATAACATGGTTTTATAATTCCATTTGAAACAATTGATTTACCTGTCCTTTTTTATTCTTTTTTTTTTTTTTTTTGCTAAATATCTACATGATATTAGAAGAAAGAAAATTAGTCGCAGAAGTCCAGGTCTGTGCTTTATTTTATGCCGAGGACTTAGACATTATGATTTTTCTGTCTAAAGCTTTATATATACAAAATTATCTAAAAATTTCACATCAAAGAATGACAACATTGATCATGTAATGTACACTTCTGGGTTGTCAGCTAGCTGGTGCGTGTCAGCTAGCTCCTACATATCTAGCTTGCTTCACCAGAGTTCAGATGACCACAACTGCATATGTCAGAAATCTGCCTATGAGGACAGGCTGAGAGAGTTGGGCTTGTTCAGCCTGGAGAAAAGGAGGCTACGGGGAGACCTGATTGCGGCCTTCCAGTACCTAAAGGGGGCCTATAGGAAAGATGGGGAACGTCTTTTTCATAGGGCCAGCTGAGTTAGGACAAGGGGAAATGGTTTTAAACTAGAACAGGGTAGGTTCAGGCTAGAGGTAAGGAAGAAATTTTTTACAATGAGGGTGGTAAAACACTGGAACAGGTTGCCCAGAGAGGTAGTGGAGGCCCCATCCCTGGAAACATTCAAGGCCAGGTTGGATGGGGCTCTGAGCAATCTGATCTAGTTAGCAGTGTCCCTGCTCACTGCAGGGGGGTTGGACTAGATGACCACTAGTGGTCCCTTCCAACCCTAAACATTCTATGATTCTATGAATATAATTCAGTAGCCCTTAACAAATACTAAGGCTTAGACTCAGTTTCTGGGTTCAGTATCATGTACAGGAGAATGTATTACAGCTGCTGTTTTCCTGAAGAATCCCGAGTTCATCCCAAATGGGTACGCATTTCTGCTCATCTACAGCGTTCAGCTCAGACAAATACTTGATCTGACATGCATTTAAAACACAGACTAATTTGCTTTATAATTAAGAGTTGTTTCTATGATAGCACATGCTGTCAATATGAATCACATTATTCATCCTCTTAAGAATCCTGCTGTGGTCTTTGGATGAGCAAGTAATGGAGGTCTTTAGATAGAGATGGCTATGGACAGTGTTCCTGTTCTCACCTGCCCACTATTTGTGTTTTCTGTAAGACTGTGTGGAAGTACAAGGTGCATGGGTGGGTCTGCTAGATTCTTTTGTAGTAATAAATAAAATAAAATTACTTTCAGTGGCCAGGTAGCATACTTGTAACATGAAAAATAAATTATCTCGAGTGTTTCCAGAAGTTTCCACATGGAACACTTTTCTATTAGAAATATCATTTGTCAAGTTTAAGATAGTTTGCAGAAGTGTGCTAATATTCACATTTTTCTTGGGGAAACAAAAGATTTATTATTATTGCTACTATTGAAATAGTTGTTTTAATTTTAATATTATAAATAGAATAAGAAACATCCAAGCCAGCTGATTTATTCAAACAGCATGCTTTAATAGAATTGAGAAAAAAGCATGGTAGAGTTTTCCACGGAAAATTTATTCTGAAAGGAAAACATGGCATGCAAATCAATGTAAATCTCTGCTACAGTTAGGATTGGGCCAATATATATGTTACAGAGGTCTTGCACTATTACATTGAAATAAGACAGTGAGACTAGAAACAATACTTCAGTGTCAGACACTTGTAACAATTTGCAAAATATTTACTGTAACAACTTCTAGATTTGTAACTTGTCCTTTTAATGATTGTAATGAATGCCATAAAAAAATAATTACTTTCATAATTCAACTTTATAAAATATTTTCAGGTCTTTTGTAGGCCTTCTGGGCTGGTTTGAGACCTATAGCACTAAGGATGCCAAGACTCCCTCTTGCTCTTCTCTTTGCATCTTGTGTGTGGCCCTGGTGCTACTATTTCAGTTATATTTTTGATGCTGCTTTACCCACAAATGTCCTATTGCAGCTTTGGGAAAGAATGTGCATGCTAATTCTCCACAGAATAGTACAAGAAATTAATGTTACCATAAAATGTGCATGAAGAAGGAAATAGAACTGAGTATGAAAAGTCCTGCAGGAAAAAAACTGTAAAATTGCAGCAGATAGAAACAAATAACTTAGTGTTGTTCTTACTCACTCTTCTCAAAAACAACAACAACAAGATAATTTCTGGAGAAAAATGATTGACTACTCTTTCCATTAAATGTTTTAAAATGCATCTCCTCCAGTACTACTTATCTTTGAAGGTAAAGTAGTTTTTCTTAAGGACTAGCACTGAATACCTCAGTAAATGCCTGTATTTCTCAGCACTGTTTATCTTCCCCTCCCCTTGGGAGCCCACTCAGACACCCACCTACATATGGATGTCTTCTGACCTTGTGAATTTTAAAACATGCATTCTAAATAGCAGAGAATTGCAGTAGCTGAGGTTAATAATTAACCATGCCCCATAAACCCCTAGGAGGCACTCACTTGCTCACTTACTAGAGACCCATCATCCCCAGGAGACACCTGTTTCTGTGCTCGCTCACTTCAAATTTAAGTGTTCCTATTTCTGTCTCAAATGTTGGAGAATAGGTTACTGCAGACTCAAGGCATATTGCTGCCAAGGGTTTACTTCTAATTTACAATGGCTTGAAGAGAGAACGATCTGGAAAGAGCAAATAATGTACCAGCTTGCTACTGCAAATGTATTTTAGGAATTTAAAATTCAGTTGCTCACTTGGGCTTTTTTCTCCCTTTTTAAAAACTTCATTTATAGTTATATTGGGAAGCAGAGCTGATGGTATATATGTCAAACCCCAATAAATCCCTCTACCTGAAAAATAGCTAGAGAGGTTTGAACACATGTAGGTTGGCAGGCAGAACAAGTTTCTTTTGATCATAAACCTATTTCTGTATAAACAAGAAAGTAAAGATTGTATTATTAATTATTTTATTTAATTATTAATTATTAGCTATTAAGCTGAATATGACCTGTGATAAGACATTGTAATTTTATTAGCCCTCTGTGATTATTCAAAGTCTTTGTAGCACCTAGAAATATGCTCATATTTAATCTCTTGTGAGGTCTGAGTCTAATTCACTATGGTTAAAATGTGCTCGTCATTTATAGTCTACAGAGGAAATCAGCCTCCTTTAGTCATTACTCCTTCCCTGACAATATGTATGGAACCTGAATCATCTCTTCTGCACTCTAGATTCTTCTCTGATACCTTTGGGAAGAACTAGCTGTACAGCGCCTAACACTCCCATGGCACTCCTGAGAGCTGCTTAAAGGAAAAAGAATTCTTGTAACCACCCTTTCAGTCTAGCATTGCCATGTTTAAACAGAACAGAACATGTTAGGAAGATTGTTCTTGGTAGATATACAAGGTCAAATAAAGTAGAGATTCTCTGCAATTTAGAAGACTGATTTTGACCTCACTCGTGCCCTTGTAACAGCATCATAACTTCTGTGAAGTCACCCTCTGATTTAAATTGCACTGAATATCAGAATCCCTTTCTGAAACTGTCTCCGTGTCCCATTTCTGTCAATGATCTTAATCTAGGATCACAAAGGGATAATTTTTGATATTTATCTTAACTAGTGATGCCACTAACTGAACAGGAAAAAAGATGTTATTGACCATCTGTGAAAGACCGCAATCAGAGCTAAAGCTTGACTATTTATCAACTGGCCTGGAGAGAGCAATGCACTGTGATACCCTTGTTATGGTATATGAATTAAAGTGAATTAAAACATCCTCTGCTGCTCTGAAGATTCATACATCTTGTGCTTTTTCTTGCTTGGTATGGTTACTTGCAAATAACAAATAGAGCTTACTGGTACTCATTCGTATTCTGAATTACTTGTAAATTACAATGTCATAGCATAGTCTAAAATTATAACTTGTTGTTCAGAAAAGTGAAGTATTGACAAATATCTTGATATCTTTGAAGTGCAGGTGCTTATTTACTGCAAAAAAGCTATGTCCAAGAGTTGTCTTTATGCTGAAACACTGGACAGTAAAAATGTTGGATGTAAACTTTAAGAGGAAACTATCCATGCACCTGCTATTGCTGAGTAAACAGGTAACAACTTCAGTTGACAAAATGTCTGGATGTATACGAGTGACTTTTGAGTCTATATTCCAGGATTATGAAAAGCATTGGAATGATAACATGTTTCCTGAGCTTAGTTCCTACAAATCTTTCTGCTCTGACTGGATGTCATTGTAGTATTTTTCAGAATGTTGACAGCAAACATGGCAATCTGTGTTGTTAACGTATGTGCCCATAATAGCAATTTTCTGTCACCACAGCACTTTCTTACCATTTTTTCAAGTCTGAAAGTTATTGAAACTGCTGCTTCCTTGTCAAGTGTAGTTTTTCTTAAGTAGAAAGAAGTCTAAAATCTGGGTTTGATTGTGAAATATCAGTTTAGGAGCATCCAAAATAGAGATTAGTATAAAACAATAAAATAGCTATAGAGGTCATTAGTCTTAGTTAGCAATTCATATTTAGACTAATATTCTGAGCTGCATGTTTCTCCTGTTCTGTTAATGTGACTTGGAAATACATGTATATGAAAGAAATCTTAAATATTACAAAATGCATCGCATAAGTGTTGTAAGCAGGATCAACTACTTACTGAAATACCTCCATTTATCATGTCGTTGGCAACACTGTATAAATATCTTGAATTTGGTATATGCATTAAAGATTCATTAGCAAGCCAAATAATATGGTAAGTATAAACAAACCCATTAACACATGGGTCTTTGCTTCAGTGCTCTGCATGAACATTCCTAGAGGCTTCAGGCAGATTTTTAATTTTACAAGTTACGTTCCATTCTAACTATCCCATCAGAGGAATCTTACATCCATCCAGACTCAGATAAATCTGTTTAACTAGTTGACTGTCTTAGGAACTTGCTACATTTCTTTCTGTCTAAAATCTGTAGGAAGCAATAGTGGAAAAAAAACCCTTAACTGTCATTAGAACTTTTTTTTATTACTGATCCTTCAGATTAGAACCCTTCAGAGTTTGCTTCCATTTGTTCATTACATCTTGTCTGAACTATTGAAATGAATTGTACTGGGCTGACCATGAGAGCCTTCCCTTGGGCACCAGCTGGCATAGAATGTTGCTGCTTGCGTTTAGTTGCAGAATGTGGTTTCTCATCTTTGTATTTTGGATTATGTATGTTCTCTGTAGTTTGCAGGGGCTGAAGGTTAATTTCCAGGCTTAGCATTATAAATTGGGAACCCTAAGCATTATATTAGAAACAATTTTCCTGTAGTATTGTCATGAACTTTGGAATCAGCTGTGCCAGTTTGGTTATTATTTCCCACAGATAAATTCATAGATGCCATAGGAGTCATGTTCAATCAACTGGTAATTCTGCAGTGTGTTCTTGACAGTTTGAGCTGAAACTGAACTTTTGGTACCCATTTGGTATTCTAATTCCCTTACCAATGTGTATCATGACTGGTTATCCCTCTGAATCTGTTTTTTAGTTAAATGTGCAGGGAAAAGAAGATGAAGTTGAAGGAGTGTAATTATAAAAGGAGTCCAGTATAATTTTCATTATGTGAATTGTATTCAGGTATTATGTGACCTCATAAACACATATCTTAATAACAGTAATCATAGCAAGGGCTTTTACATTCCTGAAAGTTCTCTCCACTGTTAGTGACTTCTTATTTGATCTAAAGTGTGAAATGAGCATGAAAAAAGAATAATTTGTCCATTTGATCAGCAATGGCTCTAACCTAGTTTCCTAGCATCTTGATTTACTGGATAGATCAACATTAAACATTGCATATCACATATATAGTGAATTAAATTATTCTGTACTAGTGTGAATTATTACACAGTAGGTCATTCTTCACACTTGAAAAAATTCCGTATGTCCATTAATTATGAGACTTATCATACCTCGATGACCTATGCACACTTATATGTAATAGGTCAAATGTACCCAGATTTTCCAGAGAGAAAAATGTGAACACTATACCTGGGGAAATGACTTTACTTTTCCCAGCCTGTGTTTATTCCTTGATGAAGTAATCTGTAATGATTTATTTATAAATAATGCTATATAGTTAAAATAATGGGTATTTCTGAAGTTCTCTGACCTTCTGAAGTAAAAACATACCATGTCATTGCATTGTTCCTAGGAAAAATCTGAGCTTGTTCATATTAAGCACGTTTTATGTCAGTATACTTGTGTGTTTAATATTGCTTAGTATTTTCTGATAAATCTCATAAGAGATTTGCTTCAGTCCAAAATACACATAGTCCATAAGTTGTTTTATCAACAAAATACTATTTGGCAAGAAATATATATATGGGTAGTCAGACATCTGATTTACTCTTTTCATGCTGTTCTTTTCTTTTTATGCTTTTGTCTTTTATGCTACTTGTACTGGAGAGTCCAGAATTGGACACAGCACTCCAAGTGTGGCCTCACCAGTGCTGAGTAGAGGGGAAGGATCACCTCCCTTGACCTGATGGCACCACTCCTCCTCTTGTGTTCCAGGATAGTAGAATACTTGACAGGACAAAAGGCAATGGACAGAAACTGAAACATAGGAGGGTCTGTCTGAACATCAGGAAACACTCTCACTATGAGAGCGACTGAGCACTGGGATGGGTTGCCCAGGGGGGTTGTGGAGTCTCCTCTGGAGATACTCAAAACCTGCCTGGATGATGTCCTGTGCAACCTGCTCTAGGTGAACCTGCTTAAGCAGATGGTTTGGACTAGGTGATCTCCCGAGGTCCCTTCCAACCTCCCTTGCCATTCTTTGATTCTGTGTGATTCTGTGAAAAGCTGTGGAGTCTCCATCCTTGGAGATATTGAAAAGCCACCTGGACATGGTACTGGAAACCTGGCTCTAGGTGACCTACTTGAGCAAGAGGATTGGACAAGATGACCTTCAGAGATCCTTTCCAACCTCAAACATTCTGTGATTCTGTGATTACTTACAACACAGACTGGAGGTAGCAAAAGCACATAAAAGCTAAAGGAATTCAAGCCTTTTAATATTTTTGCCCTTAATATTAAGCTACAAACTAATCTTAGATTCTCTCTGACAGATATGTTCATCTGTCAATAGGGAGTGGGGCACCAGCTGGATTACTGCTTTTATAACCTCTAGCACTGTCCTGTCAGCTGACCTAAAGACCAGCATGTCAGACATACAGAGAAAGTTTCATATAAAAGAAAGGACAGAGGAAGCACAAGAACAATAAATGTGAGAAAAGGGATTGCACAAATGATTCTTTGTGTAAATGCACTTATGCCCAGGCTCTCTGTGTGTGTGCACATTTATGAAATTCCATAAAGGCTATATGTGTATATTTTAAATAAATTTGTGTGAATGATTGTCTCAGTCAGATTCAGTAGAGAGGGCTTTTCTATCTAGAAGATCTCAGTGCATTATATCTGTTTGTATGCGAGGTGTGTGCAGGGATCACTGAAATATGATAGTTCTGATACCTTATACAACCTATAGGGTTTTTCCACTTATGATGAGTGGAATCCCCTCCCCCCCATTGGATTTATGTGAAAATATACTTTTTTCTTATCAAAATGAAAATCTGTGGGAGGAAAAATGGAATTAATAAAACAGTTCTGGAAAGCATTTCTATTTTATAAACAAGTATTAAAACCATTTATTGCTCAATTCAGCTTGAAATCCAACTAAATTCTGAAAGAAAAAATAAAATATATTTTGTTTTTAAATTAAATTAATGTTTTAAATTCCTTCAAAATCCCTTCCTTAATTTTTTACAAAAAAAGAATAAATTATTTGCCCTGAAATATCTGCCATGTGTTGTGACACCCTGAAATGACACTTTTGGTGTCAAACCACTTGCAGAAAACCACTTGCAGCTCAGCTTCAATGTACTTAAATGTCTTAGTGTTATTGAAAAATAAGTTCTTAAATACAAGTATACTTTAAAATGTTTCAGGAAAATATATGTTTATTGAAAAAACATAAGCATTTTTATCTATATAGGAAAGATTTCAGGTATTTGCATACCGAAAAAGAGAATTTCTCCTTGTATGCACATGGGATAGAAAAGTAAGTGAACATAAAGAAAATCTCTCACAGAGTTTTCTTGGGCTTTAACAAATTTAAAAAATAGGAGAGTCTTTCAACACTTTAAGCCTTGTTTTCATTCCCTGTGGCTTACCAAGTATTTTTGTATATGTGTCATAAAATATCTACTTGTGCCATGTTATTAGATACTTATCAGGCCAAATTTAGATGGTGAGGTTAAAGGACAGTGCCAAAGAATATCTATGAACTCAGGCTTGAGCTTAAAATTAGAATTTGAAATATTAGCATAATTGTGCAGCTACAGAAACTCTTATTTTAGCTATTTTCATAGTTCAGTGAAGTTGAGCTTTTTTGAGAGCACATATATCCATTACAAATTCCACCGAGACACAGTAGCCTCAGAATGTATTCTTGAAAGTTGGACAGTCAATGTTTGTGATGTCCTAGTAATATGCCCCTCACCCTCCGTTATTTTTGCCGTATTTATTTGCAGAGGCTTATACTTTGGAAACAATTGAAAAATAATTTGCATAATGACATGCAGTATTGGAAAGATTTTATCAGTTATATGTTTGCATATTTATAGTAGTGTTGCTGGCCAGAAATTTACATATGCTTTTGTTCCAATTTTTGAGAAGATACATAGTGAATGTTAAGTACAGAAATCAGCAATATCCTCTGTGTTCTGGATTCTTAGGGTTGTTGTGGCCCCCAACAATAATTTCAGTTATTTGAAATACTATTACATTAGCTTGTGCAGTTTTTCCCATCTGAGCGCCCAACAGCCTCTACCATAAACTTGCAAAGTCTACTTACAAGGTCAGGGTAACCATTGCAGGAAGGTAAAGGGTAATCCTTGGTTTGAATCTACAGACATGTGAAAGACATTGCCAAAGCAAAATATTACATTTGTGATGAGCCAGGAATAAAATACAGATTTTTTGACACCCTTTTACTTTCCTTTCAACTTTCTTCCTTCTACCCAGAGTGCTGTTATAAATGTAATTACATGACAACCACTTAATTATTTCACAATTAGAAAACTGTGCATTTTACATTACCTTTTACATAATGGTTAAAAAAGATACAACTTCATCTTTGAATGCATGGAATAAAAAAAATAGATTAGTCAACTGATCTAACTATCTACTAACTTCCACTCACGGTTCTGAATAAGAGCTATATATTCAGTTATGCACAGAGTGCGGCTTTACATCTATTTTGATCCACTAACCTATAACTGTATGGAACAACCTGAGAAAGCAGTGTTACTTAAGATGAAGATATCAGCACAAAATAAATTATAATAAATTTATTCAAATCTGCCTTAAGTAGTGGAAGTATTGAATTCCTTTTTCACTTTAAAATTTTTGAATTAGTTTTTTTTGGAAGGAAATTCTGCTCAAAGTTTCTTTCCCCTACCTCTGCCCAGACTTTCTGCTTTGTTTGTCCTGAACTGGAAAGAGAAACATCTTTTTCTACCGCTTATCTAGGAGAATTTTTGGACAAACCTCAAATGTAAATATTTGTGCTTTGAAAGTAACAGACATAAAGCTGACACGGTGCTAAATAATTTTCTTGGCCAGATGGCATAGTGGCAGCAATAAAAGCAGCCAAATGGGAGAGCTGCATTTAATTCTGGACTTTGCAATACGGTCTGCTGTTGGTGAGATTGATACTTTTTTATTTTTAGAGGTCATTGACCAGAAAGCGTTCTTGCTGATGCCAGCTGGCTTTATGAAGTGCATGCTGCCTCACCCAATCAAGATCCAAGACTGTCTGCAGCCATGACAATATTGTTGCCCATTATGTTGT
>NW_009260179.1:2458056-2459227 GCF_000687185.1 Egretta garzetta | reverse complement strand
AGTACTTTGATTTATATCAGCTGAGGATTTGACCTCTGTAATCTTATTCATTCACATGAAGTAAATGAAGAATAAACAGAGAAATTAATCCTGAAAGTTGCAAAGTTCAAAGTGGAAATTGCACACATTCATCTATATGGTTTTATATGAATAGAGATGCAAAGCACTTAAGAAGCTCACAAACAGCCTTCCAGTGTCATTAATTTAGGGTTGGCTCAGGTGATTTCACATGGCAACACAATTTGTGATGGAGATATAAAGCAAGGTTGAGACTTAAGCCCATTTTCCTGTGCCAGAAGGGCTATTTCTGTTATATTCAGGGAGGAAATCGAAGAGCCGTACTTTCTCTGGTGAATCATAAGAATGACCATCTCCTATGAGAATCTCAGTACTGGCTAACAGTGCAGTTCTTCAGAACTTGAAGACCAGCCCGGCCCTGTGGAAAATGTCCATACTATTTAGAGAGCACTTATGGTGGAGAATTTTGATATTTTTGTTATGTGATTCTTTTCTAAATGACATGATATTTTCATTACACGATCCTAATTTCTTTCTGAACGATAATATTGTAAAAACTAGGTTTTAGAATGAAAAATTCTGGTATTTTATTTTAATTATGTTTTGACCAAATAATATAGTTACTCTTTTTCTGTGACACCTAATTATCCCCAAACCTACATCTTAATATTTAAAGTTTCTTTGGAACTTGTAACAAGCATGGTGTGACAGCAACGGTGGACAAAGGAAAACCAATGGATGTCATCTATCTGGACTTCTGCAAAGCCTTTGACGCGGTCCCCCACAACATCCTTCTCTCTAAATTGGAGAGCTATGGATTTGATAGGTGGACTTTTCGGTGGATAAGGAACTGGCTGGATGGTCGCATCCAGAGGGTAGTGGTCAATGGCTTGATGTCCGGATGGAGACCGGTGATGAGTGGTGTCCCTCAGGGGTCTGTACTGGGACCAGTGCTGTTTAGCGTTTTCATCAATGACTTAGTGAGATTGAATGCACCCTCAGCAAATTTGCAGATGACACCAAGCTGAGTGGTGTGGTTGACACACCAGAAGGACGGGTTGTCATCCAGAGAGACCTGGACAGGCTGGAGAGGTGGGCCTGTATGAACCTCATGAGGTTCCACAAGGCCAAGTGCAAGGTCCTGCACCTGGGT
>NW_009260179.1:2379677-2457602 GCF_000687185.1 Egretta garzetta | reverse complement strand
AAATATTCAAGGCCAGGTTGGATGGGGCTCTGAGCAACCTGATCTAGTTAGTGGTGTCCCTGCTCACTGCAGGGGTGTTGGACTAGATTACCTCTAGGGGTCCCTTCCAGCCCAAAACATTCTATGATTCTATGATCAGAGTGAGTGTCTTGAATTAGTCACAGTATTAAACATTCTTAGATGAATATTTGAGACAGTACATAATAAGAATGAATTTGTCTGTCTGAAAAGGCAATGTGGACTACTTTTAATCATCTTTCAATCACAGGACACCTTTGTGAGCCTGTCGTTTCTTCCAGGAAATCCATCAGGCTGTTTTCTCCTCGTGACCTTGAAAATTATCCAGCAGGTCTATAGCTGTGGAATAAAAGAAAATGAACTCCGGTTTGTGAATTCTTATCAGAACTTTCTTGAGTCTCAGTATATTCAGTGTTACAGTTTTAAAGGTTTTTCAGTATGAAATATGAAAAAACAAGCAAATGAACAAAAAACCCCACATCTTTGTTGTGATTTTTAATTATACAAGGTGGCTGTTTAGATAATTAGCCTTGGAGTATAGTTCTGGATATGGACCTCATCTGTTATTTTGTCTGTAACTACCTTTTTATCAGTTTCCTCTTCAATTACCTCTTTTAAATATATTTCTTCCAACAATCTGTTTGTCACAATGACAGTGTATGTAAGCCTGATTAAAATGAAATAATGGAACAAATTGTATTTTTGTGTTCATTCATGCCTCTTTTTTTCCCCATCAAATATATAGTGCCTTTTCAAATATCTAATTTCTGAAAAAAATTAGCTGTTTTCCCTTTCAAGGCCTTGTATTTTGAGCCTGTGGCATGTTTGTTATTGTATCATTTGTTTGATCTAACTTGAGTGATCTAAAAGCTATGTAGCTAATTTAAAATCCTCAATTTTTAATGAAGAATATTTCCATTCTATTAAATATCTTCCTAGATGGGATACATTTCTATAGTTCTTCCCTTCTTGTAGAGAAGTGTAGTTGACTATCTGAGATTTTATGCCTGAGTTTTTATTGTCCAATTTATACAAAATGTGTCAACGCTTTAAAAGTCACTATGCTTTTAAAATTAAGACATTTAAATTCAGAGAATAATTTGGACAACTTAGCTGAATGGACAGCAAACAAACATTGAGGACTATGCATAAGAATAATATAAAATATTGAGCCTATTACCTAATTTTGGAAAGCATTTCAACTGCAGATTTTGGAATATATGTCATCATTTATACAACTTTGGTGACCAGTACAAAAATCCTTATTCCTAATCACTCACAAAATGCATGAATATCTGTATTTACATATCTGCTCTATTAGAGTTAAAGTGCCTGGTTTAAGTATTCATATGCATTTAGAATTTGATCCTATTCTTCCAAGAGTTACTTCTGAATTTTCCTAAAATATGATGCTGTGATTCTCCCTGTTCATATTGGGCCAGAGTCTTTTCTCATGAACAGCTACTAAAAAGAAAATATTCTCAATAGCATTAATAATTAACCCTTTTAACAATGACGTTAGATAAAGTCAATCAAAAGGTGAGACTTAAGACCCAAAGAGTTCCATTTTGAAGCAATGTATGTATTAATAATTCAAATCTTTATTGATAGAGGTTTTTTTCCCTGTTTATCTAATGAGTTCTATACAGAGTGCTGTGGTCTATTAGCAATATATTCAAAATGTTTCATCTAATCTTAGCAACAGGAATATTTTTCATTACTTATATGAAGACATTACTTCTTGTGCGTCAGTGCTTTGTTAATACTAAAGCTTGATGATTTGAAAGGTTCATATATGCTTTAGCTATATGGTTCTATGATTTCAATGGCATTCTGGCAAAGATCCCTTTGCAGACACAAGCCTCTCTTTGTGCAGGGGAAAAAAAAACATAGAGAAAGCAATTTTTACAAATGGCTATGTCTGCATTAGCAAATAGAATGGCACAAGAGGAATTGATCTGTATGGTGAAACAGTGGGTGCTGAGGCTGGTTTTCATACTATATGCATTTTGTGGAGATTTACTGTGGACTAGCTCTAGTCTGATCCTGTGAACTGAGCTCCTGTTAGTTCAACCTCTCTAGGCATGCTTTTGGATCATATCCTTCATTTGAATGAAGTTGAAAAAAAAGTCTAATATATTTGCTTCAAGGTAGTTCTTCCAAGGATAGCAAAGTACAATAATTGGGGATGATAAGGATATTAATTTCATTTGTACCTTACGTGAACTAAAATATTAATGTGGATTCACCCAAAATGCTGTATAGAATATGGCAGTTTATATCTATTGCAAACTATTCTGTAGTTCTAAAATATTTTTCTTTTTATATATATGTATAAAAGATTTTATATATATATACACACATATATATGAAGTAGAAAGGTGTGCCAGAACCTCAAGTGATATATGTACATATCTGAGTATCGCTTAATCGGATTAATTCATTCTATCACATCACATTTTGACCCACTTGGACTACAGACACCTAAAGGATCATCATTCTGTAGCCTATGAAGAATGCGTGCGGACAGGCTTTCCAGTTTCATCCTTTCTCTAAGGGCAGTTTTGTGTAAATTACTTTGGAAGTAGGCCTATGAATGTATACCTCCCATTTTAGGGCTTTTTAATGCCTGATAACTAGGGTAAGGAATTACATTCTTTTTCCTTTCAACACATTAAATTGTTTTAATAGTGTTCGAGAGTCAAGAGAAGCTGCTGAGGATCTCAACCCAAATATTTGGGTGATTGACCTGGTGGGATGGAAATGAGGGTTTTGTTTGTTTGTTTTCAGAGAATGAGAAACTTTAATGAAACCATGTAGCAAGGTAAAAAATTCTCATGCTGAAATGCAGGAGCTAACAGACCTAACAGCCTCTGTGAACTGATATACTTGGGCTAGTTTTGGGCAGGAAATTATGTGCTGAAAAACAGAAGGAAAAGAAACCCAAACAAACCCCTCCAGGAAAGACAGGCTTTCCAAATATTTCAAGAAAAGAGAAAGATCTATTCACAGAGAAGTTTGAAGGTTAAGAACCTTAGCCATTGTGAAGGTGTGAGCAGTGAGTAGTATAAGGCATTGGAATGACACTTAGCTAAATAAATTCTGTCCCAGTGCTTTAGTAATAGATTTTTTCAAATGAAAAAGTATTCAGATGATTTTAATGAAAATTATTAGAAAGAATCGGAGTAGAGTACTGGAATCAAATGCAATGAGTTCAGGAAAAGATATACTACATTCATGGAAGTGTTTAATCTACAGGAAAAGTTTAGGACAAGAATTTTTATAAGAAAACAGAAATAAATATGATAAAATTCTTATTTCATGTTATAATTGTTCTTGGGAAGACAAAGTGCTACTTCATCCATTTCTTTCTTGTGGTAGAAAAATAAGAGAGCACTTCAGGGTTGTAGATGCTTGTTTCTTATAATTCTCAAACAATGGGATACTGAAGTGATAATAAAAGTATACTTTTATGAGCAGGCAAAAAAGTGTAATAGAATTATTTTGACCAACTCTGCTACAGGTTCTCATTTATTCTTCATTTCTTTATGATTGTCTTTCAGTAGCTACCAAGAAGAGCTCTCGTGAAGTGCTATGAATATTGGTTTCAGTTAAAAGCCTTGTAGATCTTGTTTAATTTTTCTAAATGAATTTGTGTGTTATATTTTGATACAAGGATTTTATCACAAAAGAGTATTGTATCTTTGAGAAAGGGATCATCTTCTCTGATGATATTCACGGAAATAAGAGGCATGCCTTTTATTTGTTTACTTGTAACAGAGACAACAGTTATTAGGAATCTACTTAATGAACAGAGCTAGGTGAATGAAAAGGGGTTTGGGCTGCTCAGAAGTCATTGTTGTGATTCATAAAGGCAAATTTGGATAACAGGCGAGAGAGGATATTTGAGAAAAGCACTGAACTTAAAAGGAAAAATGTATGCTTGAAAGTTACAGTAAAGATGCCTGTAATGTAAAATGCATTATGAAATATTATCCCTGAGTATCAAATCTTAACATGTAGCCTTGGGCTTAAGCAAATAGATATTAGTGGATTTGTATTTCATACTCATACAGAACAAACAAAATACTCTTCTGGTTCATGACCAGGAGCTCACTACTGCAGCTAAAATTAGTACAACAGCTACCAAAATAAATGGCAATAATGATGGAGGGTCTTCCTCTGGTGTCTAGAATCCTTCTCTAACAGCTGAGCCAATCACAGTTCATCACAGGTGATGCCTGCTAGAGAGCTGTAATATCAGAATATTTTTTATTTTATTCAACTCCTGTTTAAAATTGCAATTGTTACTACTTTTTGCTAAATTTAAAAGTTCTTTATTCTTATCAGTGTGTTTCTTCTCTTTTCCCCTCCTGTTGTAATACCTGTCTCAGGTTTTTCAGTCTTCTCATTGAAAAATAATGCCTGTTTAATTTAGCTTCCTGCCAATTTTATATTAACCACAATGATAGAAATTTAGAACAGTAGAAATATGTGATTTGAATGGGGGAAAGAGTTGTGTGGGTTGAAACTTTTCATGCAGAATAGCAATTGTTCATTAATATTTTGTTTGTCTTCCAACAAGCTTCCAGCAATTAAGAATGAATAGAAAGAAAAGGCTAATGACATGTTTTATCAAAATTCAAGTGCTAAAGAAACACTTTGAATTTATGTGATGAGTTGATGTATTGCTTCTGCTTATTTTTCAGATCTACACTATACATATCTCAGAGTCACTGTGTTAGTCTTACAAGCAGCTTGACATTGATTGACTTTCTGAAGCTAAGAGAAATTATAATATTATTTAGGTTTGACTCATCACCAGTGCTTTTTATGCTTTGGCACAAACTGAAATACAGAAATTCAAACATAAGAAAATGTTCATTCAAACATAATGTCCATTCAAACCTAAGAAAAACCTTCTTTACTATGAGAGTGGCAGAACAGTGCAACAGCTTGCTCAGAGAGGCTGTGGATTCTCCATTCTTGAAGTTATTAAACCCACAACTGATTACAGCCCTGGGCAAAGTGCTATAGGTGACCCTACTCTGAGCAAGAGGATTGGACTAGGTGATCTCCAGAGCTGGCTCTTTGGCAAATGTAAATCCGTATCAATAGCCCAAGATATCACATGTCGTTAAAGTGGGAAGTCATCTGATTTGAGAGTTAAGGAAAAATAAGAACCTTAGTTCCTGATCCTCCAGGGTTTTGGGTAGTGCCCAAGCTAATGCTGAATGAATTAGTAGAAATATTTAAAACAGTATAGCTTGCTTTAGCTTGGTACTCAGTTTGGGTAATTTTTTATGCTTCTCAACATACTAAGTTGCTTCTTGGATTGCATTTTACAGTTGTTTAAAATTTTTTCAAAATCCTGATTCTTCTGAGATGTGGGTGTTGTGCAGCAGGAAGGCCTGCTAGAATCTTACTATTTTTATCCAAGTGCTAAGCAATTAAGACAGAAAATTGCCAACTCTTCCTTTTTACACTTTAGTGCATCCACTTTGTATCCAGAATCAATTGTGAGGTAACTGTCTGAGAAAGGGTTGGTGGTTGCAACCCTAGCTCTCAATCAAATGTAAAAAGGATTCACTCTTCCACCCCACCACTATAGTGCAAATGCACCAGGATTTGAACCAACGGTATTTACAAAGTTGATAGCAATTGCTATACAGAAACCATGAAAGAATATAATTCATAATCAATGTGAAGTATCAGGAAATACAGTGCAAAAATAGAAATTTTAGGAAATGAAAGGAAAGTCCCTCTCATAATGGCAAAAAAGATTAAGCTTCATGCAGCTATATGGATATATTGCTTTTCACCAAGTCTATCCACAGTCTGTCCCTAATGCCAAGCTCTGAAATTAGGGTTCTTCATGAATTGAAAGTATAATATGATTTTACTTGCTAGCTTGGATAGGGAAGAGTTAGTTAATACAGGCTAAGATAAACACTGTACCATAGAATAAGTTAATTGGGCTCAATTAGTACAGACTACAAGAGGTGTAGTTCTTTTGCACTGCAGTCATTTTGTGCTGCGTGTGAGGGGAAAATAAGATACCTGCTTTATGAAATACAGTTGAAACAAGGAAGAAATGTTGATTTACCTTTGGTGTATAATGCAAAGGTGTATCTTTCCTCTGTGATCTGACCATCTCCATGATCAGATATAGTTAAGAATAATTCTATATGCTGTTATCAGAAAATATTATATCAGTTTTCAGAGGGAGAAAATTATCAGACCTATTGCATTCTTACTAAATGCGAACCTAGTAAAGACTATCCCTACTAAGGGACTAGTAAAGGCTTAGGGTTGCTGGTTTGCTGGTAAGGACAAATTGAACAGCTAGTGGGCTTATCTGGGTAAAACCAACTCTACCATGTTGATTCACAGTGCTGGCAGATGGAGCTGTATTAAGGTTGTGCACTGAAAATCAATAAAGCTAAACATAACCCTCTCTGCTCCCCTCATGAGTATTTGCCTTATTTTGTCAGCACTTGGAAGTTTCTCATGTCCATTTTTCTGTGAAATGTTACTGATGTGATTTTATCAATGGAAACACAAAATTAAGGATGTAGCTTGATTCTCCTTGTTAAAGTGCAGCTTATATCCTTACTTTTGGCATTGCAATAAATGTATGAGATAACCAACATTTTACCAATAATGTTTTGGAAATATTGCTCATGGTATCATCCTCCTTCCCTCCTGTTTGTCTCATTAATATGCAGTTTTCTTTGAAACCTCACATGCTTTACAGATTAGGATCTAAATGAAGATTAGAGTACATGAAGAAAGTTCTTGTTTATGGAGGTTTTTCTGCATTCATAGCAACTGATGCATAAAAAGAATTTATTATGTATCAAAGTTCTAGTGCTCATAAATTTCTTGATAGGGATTAAATCTCATTTAAAGGACTACTATGAGCTACATAAACAGTAACATGCATACATATATACAGGATTTTTTCAGAGGCATTTTATAGCAATCCCATACTTTTGTGTTTTCATCAACTTTATCTCTAAGATGTCATAGTTTTCTGAGTGTAAAACAATAGGTGCCATAATTAGTCTAGTCTTAATTTTTGAAGTGTATAAAAACTCAGTATCCTTTTATGACTGATAGTTCTGCTATGACTATTGCTGTGTTTATCCAGGTTATAATGTGTACGGTGCATTACATAACAGAAAGGATGACATATCGGAAAAGAGACAGTAAACCGCAGTGTGGATATCGAATTTTTTCTGTTCTTAAGATACATTAAATTAATTGAATACAGAGTTCCTTAACTATGCAGGAAACAAACATATGTTATGATCAAGATCTATTTCTTTTTATCAGAAAAACACAGGTCATGATGTTGCTCTATTGCATGAGGCATGATGCATTCATAATTTGCAGTACATTTGCCTGAGAAGATCTGGTTCTCAGATGTAATGCAATATAGAGGTCAGAATTCTGATGTTTGTACTGGAAGTAGAAGTGTAATAAATGCTGCAGAATAACAGCATGCACGTCATTCTTTCAGGAAGGATTTTGTCAGCATTATATTCATACTCATTGATAGTCTGTGGAATGGGCTGGATTGGCTCTACTGAACTGTATACTGCATGTGTTAGATTTGTGTCAGATACCTCCTACTCAGTACAGCACTTAAAAAGAAAAGCAAGATGAACACCCACATCTGTTTAAAAACTCATTATTAACAACTTAGTAAAGGCACATTGAATTTCTTTTAGTTTAGAATATAAATAATTATATTCTTAGGAATTTTCAGCCTTAGCTATAAACCAGCCCAACTTTGCACCTGTCACAGGTATTCTTCTCTATATGCCATCTAGGCAAGACATATATGTTTAAAAGAATATGTAAAGAGGAACAGGATGGTCCTAAATCTTTGATAGTTCTTTCCAAAACTTATTTTAAATAACATTACTACCATTCTTGTGGTGAGTGTAGATGTGATAACCAGGTGTTCTATGCTTGTCATCTAGTTGGGACTGAATCAATGGGAAAGGGAACAGAAAGTCTTAAATACTTGGTAATTTCTTTTAATTGCCATTTTAAGTTGCATCACTCTGTTCTTATAATAACTGTAGATGACGCAAAGTGTTTATGGTGCAGCATGGCTTTGCCACAAAGAAACCCCAGGCAGGTGATAATATCTGGAAAAATAGGTGGAATTGATTCATCACAATCATTGAATAAAACCTTAAAAAGATTTAAGCACAACCCCAGGGAGAGGGGGGTAATATTTGTCTCCTCAGATTAAATCTCTAATGAGAATTTTCAACAAGATTATGCCAAAGTGATCTTTAGAATACTTTGTAAGTAGGACCAACACTCAGGTGTGTGGTAACCATGAACTACAAGCTTTGCATCCCACCCTTCAATTTTGTGGGGCCTCTGTGTGTCTCTAAGTGTCATACTCTCCAGTTATCCACTGTCAGAGCTGCAGGTGTGTTTCTCCAAGGAGAAACCTGAATAAGGGGCAGGGTCTTTATTTTTTAAGGCTATGTTCCACTGAGCTTAGCTCTGAGTTATAGGGTGTTACTTTTACTACTTCACAGGCAATCTGTACCCAAAGGTCCTCAGGATCTTTTAAAAAGTTGTTGCGAAAATGGGGCCTGTGGTTCCTTGGGAGCCTGAGAGTTATCAGGTTATTTTATGGTTATCAGGTCCATAGGGCCTTTCAAATGTAGATTTTAATGTTTCCTCTGGAAGGTTTGATAACAGGCAAATATAGCAGTCTGTGGTAAATTATGAGAATCGCTTCCTTAATTTGCATGTCTTCTCAGCTTGTCACAGTATCTCTAGCAGCTAATTCCTTCCTTGAGAGACACTACGATATTCAGGAATAGCCTATGGGTCAGGGTCTAAGTAAATCCAAATTCTTGGAGATTCACAAAGTTGTCATCACTAGTCCAGAACTTAGTACTAATTGACAGATAGTTACAGAGTACAGGATCTCATTGCATGAAGTTTGGATGCATCAGACAGTTCACAGGTTCAGTACTGATCTAAGATTAGTTATGATGTGATAGTCTTGAACTCCAGTCAAGATGTGGAAGTTTAGGAGCCATTTTAATATATCCATTAGATATCACCAGTATTCAGTAATAGGCATCTTCTTAAAATGGAACTTGACTGAAATCCATAAAAATTTATGATCTTGCACCTATTTATACCATGTAAAATTTGTTTCATTTTTTGTCCTGAAATTTATATGTTACCTATTTACTTACTAGTACATACTAAGTACACTTACTATTACTAGCATGGTTATATATTTAATTGCTTTAATTGCTTGCTTGTCTGTGTGATTTAACAATATTATACCATATCTTTTCAAATATAAGCTCCACATCTTTTCAAATATAAGCTATATCATTTACACTAGATATTACTTTAAAGCAAAATACAGTTTCCCATCAAGAACTAGTGTAATTCCTTACACACCCAGCTACTTTAATTAAATGCAGCTTTCTTCTATTCCATGCCTATATATTTATTTTCACTAAATACTATTTACTATACTAGTATTGTATCTATACACATACATTCACCCATACATATACCCATATACCACCAATGCAGCCTGAACCCCTTGACTGCACAGAAAGAGGAACAGACAGAGGGTGTACTCACTGGAGAGGCTCCCAAGACAGGGAAGACTGTAGGCTTGTGATGTCTTGCAACACAGGGCAGACAGCTCTTTCATCTGCAGATTTACAATAGCAGAATAGGGTCAGTGCCCTGGTAGCAGACAGCAGGGTGGAAACTCTGCCTGAGGAAGCATCAGGGTGAGAGACCCTCTTCTAAGGGGGATGGAGGCCCCATCTGCTGACCTGACTTGCTGTTTAGGGAGGTTTGCAGTGTGCCCAGTGCTCAGATGCAGGATGCCTTGCAGACACTCCTGAGGCTTATTCACTCATTGGACTATTCTCTGCTCCTCCTCATCCACACAGTGGTCTGGCACCAGCGGCGCTGTAAGGCTGTTGACTATATCAAGGGTGACTACATGGCTCTAAGGAGGGAGGGTGAAGGGCACATGGGACTTCATGGTGTCTCCTCAGTCCTGACAATGAAAAGCTTGGGAAGGAGCATGTAGGTGTTGTGGGACAGGGATTTTGCTTTTAGACAAATGGGCTCACATTTGGAGGATTGAGGATGTCTGGGAAGAGACAGGATCCACCTTACAAAGCTGGCAAAGGCATCTTTGCCACCAAGCTGGGCATTGTGGTGAGAACTTTAAACTAGGAATGACTGCAGATGGCGATTACAACCCACAGTCAAGTAAGGAAGTGGTGGGCAGGGGTGGACAGCAAAGGGTGTGAGGCAGTGGGTATAAGAGAGACCTCCGGAGTAATAAAACAGAGTGAAAGAGGGTCCACCTCAAGGATGTCTTATATACAGAAATGTACGCAGCCTGGGAAACAAGCAGGAGGAACTGTAGCTCTGTGTGTGGCCTCCGAAATATGACATTGTTCAAATTACTGACCTGTGGTGGGACAACTCATGCATCTAGAGTACAAGCTCTTCAGGGAAGACAGGTGGGCATGCTAGAGAGTTTTGTCAATGGTACTACTTATAGGAGGTAAAACTTCATGTTAGGATCCATCTGGGCATTGCACCAATGAGTTAAGTGGGAGTGAAGAGAAATTCTTATCTTATGTCCTCAGGCAGTTCCCTGGGCTCTTTCCTGATTAATAGTAGAAGTACAATTTAGATTGTATTAGCAATTTTGGCATACTTAGTAAACAGGGAATCCATATTTTCAAAAAAAAAAAAATCTCATTTCTAATGTAACCTGACACAGTAATAATGTGAAGAAATAAATGTAACTTCAATGTCAAGACAGTGGAAAGATCCTGTGAGTTTGGTCAATGTACTGAGAATAATAAACTTTACTGGACTAGTGAAAACTTAGCTTCTACTTGCAAGTATTCTTAAGTAATCTGAGAATAGTCATCTTGGAAAGAAACAACAGAGCCTGTTTATAAGATATGAAATACTGTCTTTGTTTAACATCTTTTTATATACTTAGAAGTCCATCTGTAGAAAGCACATGAAGGGAAATTACTACTTCCTTAAGTTTAAAAAAAAAAAAAAGAACAAAAGAAAATTGGTTGCTCACATCTAAAACCATAGCTTAGATAAAGACAAAATTTATCTTTCTTACATTTACTTAGTTATCTCTCAGAGGGAATTAATGTGTCTAAATTACTGACAACACAATACACAAACTATTACTGAAATATAAAAATATAGTACAAATGACGCAGACATTTTGCAGGTCACACTACTGCAAAAGGGCTTTATCGTTCTTGCATGATTCAGAACTAGGAGGAGTTCAACAAAGAGATTCCTTCTGAATTCTCCTGGAAGGGAAAGATCTTACTGAACATCTATGGGGAAAAGATATTCAAATTGTATATTGTAGATACAGGGTCTTAACACAGCAGTTCCAATCCCCCTCTATGCTTTCTCCTATTTCCACATTAGTGAAAGGAGCAGCAACTCTGAACTATTATAACGTGCTCTTTTAATGTGAATTATTTGTGCTCTCCATTCTTTTGTTTTGGTCCTCTCTTCTCCTTGCATTTGATATGATACGAAGCTCTGAATTAAATTGGTATAAAAGCAGTTTGCAGCTGAAGAATAGAAGGAAACTTTAAAAGGTCAAAAACTCACCATGAGAATACTGTGACTCTTCCCTTAGAATTTTCTCATATTTCTAGCAACACTCACATTTATAAACTTTTGATCTGCTTGTGCCGGGAAGACTTTGTGTTGTATTTGTAGTCCAACCTGTTTATCAGCACTGAATATCTTTATATCTTCAGAACTTTGTATTTTCAAAAAAGATCGTAAAAATTCTAATGAAACTCCACCCATCCCTCTACTTGTAAACCTGATGTGGGCTTCTATTCCTCAGGGCTTGTGTAAGCGGGTGTAGTTGCTGTTTCCTCCCTTCTGGCCCCCATACACATTTCCACCCTGTAGTGTCCAGAGATGCCAGTGGGGGTGATGTATGCCTGTGTCTCATTCTAACAGTGGGCTTGAAACACATCAGAATCCAAAGGTGGGCAGCACTCTCAGACCTCACATTTTAAACATAGGAAAGGCTGCATAGTGTCTTATAAAATGGATCTATTGGTGTTTGCTTTAGAAAGTGCTTTTTAGAACATCAGATACTTCTCTGTGTTTTTTCTAGCCTTGCAAACAGTAAGTCATTTCAAATGTATCATTAAATTATTTGAAATGTATCATTACTGCTTGAGTGTAGTTCAAATTGCAGGAGAATCCCCTAGCTTCTTACTGAAAATCCCGCCTATACTCAGTGTCCTCCAAAACGTGAAGGATCGACTCTCCCACTTCCTGGGATGCTCGCTGGTGCCAGGGTTCAGCATGTAGGCTTCTAGAGCAACAGTAATATCTGTCATTTTGAATGAATACAAATCTCTAACAATCTATGTTTGTACAGTCCCAGTGGAAACATGTGGTGTCAGCTGTGCTCGCAGTACTTTAAAGGCTTTATTAAGTCAGCTGGCAACACACCCTGTCTCCAGGCACTGAATTTTATGGCAAAGGAGCTGAAAGACTGAGCCCGTTTTTTTTTTTTTTTTTTCCCCCTTTCTTTTTTTCCTCCTTTCTCATGTCAACTAGCTTTCAAAACCACAGGAGGTGATTTTATAAAAGGCTTATGGGTGTGCTGCTATGTTGTTAATACCCACAATATAGTTTACAGGTGAGCGTTTATACCCACCCACACAGTCCTCCACATGCACACACACATACACACACTCAAGTACCTTTATGCAGTCTGATATAAACTCCATTCAAATTATTACTATTGAGTAAAAGAGAAACTGTACAGAATTTATAAATAATTACAAACCAGCTTACTTAGCTCACACAGCCATTTGAAAGGAGGCTATGCAAAACTGCATGAAGGCTCTGGGCTGTATATCACAGTAAAAATCCACAGATACTCTGTCCAGGGGCCTTTTAAGGACTGTACTTGCTGTTTGCTTTAATTTAGAGAAAATTGTTTAATTGGTAAATGTTAAAATATTAGTTTGCTTAAGTCATGTTTTGAGAATCAGTTGTTCAAAGACTGAACTTTTCAGTGACATTCAGAATCTTTTCTCTTGCAGCCATTTCGTAGAGTGACGTTTTCTGTTGTGAGTCAGCCTCAGGACCCGCATCAAGGGTCATTGCAGAGTTGCTATGACAGCGGTCTGGAGGAGTCAGAAACACCAAGCAGTAAGAGTTCATCAGGGCCAAGACTGGGTGCCCTTCCACTCCCAGAGGACAACTACGAAAGGACTACGCCGGATGGCAGTGTTGGTGAGGCAGAGCATATGGAAAATGGTAGGGGCAAACATGACATTCACACACATAATCTCACTAGCAAGTGATACTAAGTAGACTTTTGAAAGGTCAGTCCAAAAAAATAAATAATTATATTAAATAGTTAAAACTGTAATTATGTTATTTTAAAGTTTGTTAAAATGCAGATATACAAAATAATGGAACATAACACTACTAATAAAACCAGCACTTTCTTTTCTTTACATGATTTAAAAACCATACTGCAGAAACAGTTAAAACATTGAAAAAAAGTACCAGTAGAGGGTTGGGGAGATGGTAATTGAATTAAATACCATACTTTTCATTTTAGATAAAAGACCATAAAGGACATGTATTCTCTTTTCCTTCCATTTTTGGTTCAACACCCACTTAGGAAATTTCCCAGAATGTAGTACGTACAGCATTAGCAAAATATAGTAGGATTTAAAAACTTCACTCTATAGAATTCCCTTTTCCCAAAAAACATTATATAGACTGTTTCCAGAATAACACTGAGAATCAAGTCCATTCTTCATTATTTAGAAAAGAAGAACATTACTTTTCTTCACACTTTATTTTGTACGGTACTTTTAAAACTTCTCATTTAAATTCAGAGTCTATTTATGTAGAAGGGAAAAATGTTGAACCCTTATTAATTCTATAGTAATTCTCCACTTATTAAAAAATAAAGGTAATTTAAATCTCAGGTTTTGTTTTTCTTTCTATCTAAAACTATTTAGAATTTTAAAAACTCTTTTCAATTTCAAATGTATTTCCATAAAACCTGAATGTTTTACTGTTCTCCACTTATTGGCCTTCATCTAAAATTTTATGAAGTCAGACACTGACTTCATTGTCTTTTCATTTGCCCATAAACAGTAAAATAAATTATTGCATGTCAAAGTGTACAGATTTTTGATAACCAATTAAATAATGGGTTTGCTAATCCAGTTGGGATTGGTGGGTATATGCAAGAAGGGTGGTGCATTTTCTGTTATAGAATGATTGAATTAGTTTGGCTAAGTGCATGTTTCAGTTTTTCAGAGATGATAGCACTAGATAATTGTTCTCGAGCTTTTGTCTTTCCTGAGATAGACATGATAACCCAATAAAAGTATATTATTCTCCATGGTAAGATATTGCCAAATCTAGTATGTATGACTGAAGAATGCCTACAGCAATCTGCATATGCTTATAATGTATATCCCAACAGCAAATGACTAACTGACCAAAAAGGAAGATGGTGTTATCCATCTAAGAAGAAGATATATTAGGTTATGTATCTGTGTAAGTGTGTGTCTATATATTCACCTTGGTTGTTTATATGAATATATCTCTTTAGATTTCAGTTTTCTGGGTGTGTGGAAAGGGACAAAGTGATACTGGTATTACTAGAAAAATGTCAGAAAAAAGTTTCTAGACTTTGTATCTAAATTGGGATGTTTATTGTCTATTTTGTAGTGAGATTTTGTGGTTAAGATAATGAAACTAAAGAATTTGTTCATTCCCCTGGGCACTTAGCAGTGTAGTACATTGCTAGACATTAAATTCTGAGTTCAGAAAGTATGCTAACATGGAGTATGCCTGAAGCATACGGAGAAAACTGTAAAGACCTAACAATAAAATTTTTAATATATTTGGTAGCCAATGAAAATCATGGCACTTACTGAAGTGTAGTTGAAAAAGAAGAGTGCTTGAGCGGTGTCAAAAATTAAAGCAAACCAGTTTATTTAAGTTTTTGTGTTGATGTGAAAACTGGCATTGCATTCTAATAATTAAAGTATTTTAGACATTACTTTGATTTTTTGAAAGATGATATTTATGTTTGGTAGGATGAATTTGTTGGATTCAGTTTTAAAAATAGTATAGATAGAATGGATAGAAACACAGTGCTAGATAAATACCTTATTCCACGAATTCCATGAAAAAGTGAATGAAAAAAAGTTACCTCAAAAAAAAAATCACATGACAGGACTTGATATAGTAATCAGGAATTCCTTCTCCTTTTTAAATCCTTGAACTGAGACCTTTGAAAGGTGGGTGACGTTGTGATGAAAATTATACTCTACAGGCCTCTGGATTTTGCTGTCACATTTTAAAAACAAGATTTCAATAGTGGCATGTCATCTGCCTCCAGAAATTTTTGTTAACATTAATCTATAAATAATGACAGAACAGGATGGAATGTACTTTTGTTCCTTCATATATGTGATATCTGACATCTGAGTGAGAGTTTTCTGTGATCTGATTCTTAAGTCCATTTGTATTTTAACTATTTTAAGCACAATTGTATTGTTCAAATTCTGATAATGTAATCTTCAATATTAATGCATCATTCTGACAGAAATAGAATTGGAATTGAAATCTGTCAAGTGTTCATTTGTCACATTTAATTGGAATCTAGGTAATCTGTAGTGTTTAGCTCTGTTAGGTTTTAATCAGAATTTATACTGGATTTTCATGCAGATTTTCCATGGAAACAGCACTTTGGAAGCTATCTTAGTTATTAATTGTTATTACTTCAAATATTTACCATTTAATTTCAGTTGGTGTGAAACAATGTAGTTATAACTAATTGCTTTGGATTTCCTTTCATTTTAAAGCTTGAAATGATAATTTTCAACACAGCATGCTAAGCCCTCTGGTACCTTTGATACTTTTTTTTGCAAGCTAAGATGACTAAGGAAAACAAGTAATTTTTATAGTTAAGGCAGATGTAAGAAGGTTGAGTTCACAGTCAAAGTAAATAGGAGATTCAGCTTTCTGTTTGCTGATAAGAGGCCTCTTTCTATTTTCTTAGGCAAGGATAAAATACTGGAAAGAAAGAAAGAAGGGTAAGGGGGTTGGTTTTCTTAGAATATGCTGTACATTACCTACCAGCCTACATGACTGTCAGATGTAGATTGAAGTTTTGTTCTGATGATTAGCTGTGGTGTCAGATGCAGGAGAAAAAAAAAAAAAAAAACGGAAGAAAAAAAAGAAATGTTAGCAGATTGACTGTGAAAATTCAGTATGCAAAGATCTTGTTAATTAGTAAAATCTGCAGAACCAGAAGTAACTTCTGAGTTAATTTATCCCCTGCCCTTGGAGCTTTCCTTACAAGGAAATTCTGCTCATATGTGCAGCCTTCTCTAATTTTGCTGTTAGAATGGCACTGTCTTAACGTAAATTGCACAATAATTTTCTCAAGAACATTTTTATTACATTTGTATTTATATATCAAGGGTAAAGACATTACCATGGTAAATGAGTTTCCTGGTCTTTAGTCATAGCCTTCTGTTTTTGACAGTGCCTAATACCACATACCATGGAGGGAAGTTAAAAAAAACCCTGTGGCAGATACTTCCAGAATTACCTTTCCTCCTGACTCTAACAGTTAATAGTCAGCATGTGCTTTAAATTGTGATTTTCTAAATAATAATACTACTACTAATAAAAAAGAACCTAATTTATCACAAGTCATTAACCTGCTTCAAGTTACTGGCCTAAAGGATATGTTTCAACACTAAATTCCACTGGAGACTATCAAAATTGTTTTATTTGCTTTTTTCTTTTATTTAACAGTTTTAGTGACTGTTCCTTTTTATCTTTAGGAGAAAGAGCATGGAAGTATTCCATTCTACATTTTAAAGACTATGTTTTCTTATAATTTATCTTTCCTCTGAATTATGTATATTCCTAGGTTGTTCAGTCTTTAATTATCATATACCTGTTATTTTTTTCTTTCCATGAACTTTTATTTCTGCTAATAGAGGCAAGGATAGCTGGAGATGTATTCTCACCATTTCAGGAACGGATAATACAGCTTTTTCATATCAATTCTTATGTTATTAAATACACATATGATCTCTAAGCAGAGCTTTTCATTGTTCTGTTTCACGTCTATTCACCTGATTCTGTCAGGTCTCTCTCATGTTTCTTGCAGACTTCTTGGAAACATTTAATTATGTTCCTTTTTTTTCTTCGTATTTCTGTATACTTACTGTTTGTTATACATGTAGTGGCCTAATCAGTTCTATTTTTTGTTTAATTTAGCTAGACCTGCAGCACTTTAGATTTTGGCTTACATGTTACTCCCTGGAGATTTGTTTCCATGCAGTCATAATTAGACTGTTTGCCACACCTGAGACACCTGTGTTAAAGCTAGCTCAGGTATTTCTACATGGACATATCTTTGCTCTGCAGCACAGTATTTTAAGTTAGCTCATATTTCAGTATCGAATATGTACGGGTTGGAGAACAGCAGTCATCTCTGTGAAAGAAGGAAAAAAAGGGAATGGTTTACAGCTTCGATTTTTACAGGGAGAAATGGAGTAAAGAAAGACAAAGTGACATGTCTGAAGTCACAGAGGAAGTAAGGGGCAGAGCTTGAAAAGTAGCTCAGAATTTTTGTGATTCAGTTACTTGACTCCCACAAAGAAATCAGTAGATAAATTACACCCTGGCTGACACATGGAGAACTAAAAGGCGAGGAAGAGAAGTGCATTATCTCAGTTCATATAGTCTGATAATACGCTATGTTATCAATGACAAGTTCAGATTTAGACCATAAGTGTCAAAGTTCCACTGTCAATACAGAGAAGGGTTTCATGGTATGTGAGAAGATGACTTGAAAATGTGAGAGGAATTTTGACAATTAATAAATGTAATTCGTTTTATCTATAAGAGCATTCTCTCACTTCTGTTGTAAAATAGAATATTAATCTGTTCTCTGGACTAAAGTGTTAATAAAGTGAAAAAAAGAATCCATTACTTTACAGAATCCATGTTTACAGAATCCGTTTCCCTTTAGCTTTTTGCAGTGCAAATAACACAGGGTAATGTTCTTGAAGGCCTAAACCTCCTTGTTGTAAACATTGCAAACCGTACATTCTTTGACTTATTCCATAGAAATGCTGTACTTTTGCAGTTCCCATTTTTTTCAGATGCTCTGTTCTCGTGAGTTCAGGTCCTAAAATTGCATGTGAATTATTTTGGTTTTAAAACTATGTCCTGAAAATGTTAATATGAGTAGTCCATCTGAGAGGTTGAGTCAGTAAAGGTTTTCAATGTAGTGACGACATGCTAGTGATTTCTTTTTTGGTTTGTTCCTTCTTTCAGTGCTGTTAGATCTGCATTTACTTAAATGTTACCCTGCATGCATGAACCCAAAATACCAGGAAAATGCTGCACAAATTATTATACAATACATATACATAAGAATTCTTATCCTTGTTTCTGATAAATCCTAAGCTATAATTAGCTACACAATGAACTCTGGATTCTGTAAACCTAGCAACATATATGGGTAATGTTTTGGAACACATACATATTCACTGATGGATTATGTCTTCAACCAGTTTGTTTTGAGACTGGAGTAGTCTGATAAGATCTGTAAAAAGACATTTTATAAGAAGAAAAAAAGCCTGAACAGTTCCTAAGAAAGAAGACACACTGTTCAGGGATCCCTGTTATACTAGTATAGTTTTATGTAAGGCAGTGAACCTGGCTGGAAAGAGCAGTGGTTGTTTTCCTCCTTGAATTTTTTTCCTTTTTAATCTTTTACCACATTCCTCTAGATGACCTTACCCCATATGTCTCTGAGTTTCTTCAGCAGAGGAATATTTAACTCACATGCACAGTAATACTTGAAGTTTTGAAACTATATGATATTTGTTCTTTAAGATTTGTTTGCATTTTTAAGTATTATATCTGTATACTTCCAAGAGAAATGAGGAAAGCATATTTTGATTGTTACAAATTCCTAGTGCTGATATATATTTTTACATATATTTTTAATTTATTGGGTTAGTAACATACTACAGCAGGATGGACAATTATTTTAGGTTGTGCATTTTATGTCATCGCACTAAGGCTTACCTACTATTCTATGCTTACATTTCACTTGAAATGCATAATGCAAAGTAAAGGACCAAATACAGGCCAAGTGTGAGCAGAAATAACTCTCAGTAAGCTGCCAGAATAGTATATTGTTTATGTCCTCTCTCCTCTTTTTATTTTCCATGACCATCCAGAGAAATACCAGCAACTTCTGTATGCTATCTATTCATGAAGTATACCTGAGTATCACTGTGAGTTGTTTTCAGCTTGATCTGGATTTTGGCTACTCAGAGAATTTGTGCTTGGATCTGCTGGAATCAAAGAAGGAACACATACTTCTGTATTGGAAATCCACCCCTATGCATTGATAGCAAAGCTAAACAAATTATTCAGCAGTTTTCTGATTTTCTGAGTGCCATTGTTATTTCTCTTGCTGTTCTCTGTCTGTTGCTTTCCCATTGTATTTGCTCTAGTTCCCTTTCTGCTTCATAGAAAAGAATAGCATGTGGCTCCTTGTTTTTAAGCTACATTACAAGGTTGCTTCCTCCATTCCTGATTTCTGTATCCTGCTCTTAAAAAGAAAATACATACAGCAATAACAGTTTGCCACTCTTAAAAGCAGCATATTGATATCTGACAACTTGAACTGCCATTTTCTAAAACTTAGATTTCTTTTATTACCTGTAAAAAAGGAAGTCCATATTTACCTTCCATCCATTTTTAATCAATAATTTGAAAATGGAGGAAGAATTTGGTTTCTTAAAGAACCATTCCTGCAGTTATATCGGTTGGGAAGAAGCAGTAAGGGAAGGGTTTCTATGTGCATGGGGGTGTGCACACATGTACACATCTTAGTGAGTCAGTTCTTACTGCAAATACTCATGAGATCTAGGCAGTTGCAGTTACATAACCTGCCTCGTCTATGAATTTCAAATCAATTCACTGAGGTGGATATGAAAGAACTTACTAAACTGAGCAGTGGAGAGCTAAATCATCAGAAAGTGAAGTGGTATGTCCCGTGTCATGCTATTATACGATCTTTCATCTGGTAATTGATCCAAACACTGCACACCCCTCAAAAAGTAATAATTTGGACACCAACTTCCAGTTTGCAGTCAAGTTGATGAGGGTTTTACTATTGATTGAGTGGAGTTAGGCTTTTGTCCAAGTCCTCCATGCCAGATGCTAGCTCAGGCTGCCTCCCACTGATGCAGACTGCAGAACTCCCTTTGATACTGTCAGAGTCCTGAATGTAGACGGAGGATGAAATGCATTCCAAAATTTACAGACTCAAGGAAGAAGAGACATCTGGTTTATGAATGGAATATTTAGCAATCTTTGCATCCACGGCAGCCTCTTTTCTGGAAAATATCTAATGCAGATAGTCAACGGAAATTTATTTTTCCTCAGTTCAGAGGAGGCCTCTCAGCACGATGTTTTTTTCCCAGTTCTCTAGTTGTATTTAATGACAGTTTCTTCAGTCTCCTGGACAACATTAGATCTTTCTGTCCATTCTAATCTTCAAGTATAATGAAGATCCAAAAAAAGTCCTTTATAGGGGTATTTGTTCTCCATTTCAGTGAAAAATACATTTTGTTCTCTACTGCTGGTTCCCAACTACTGTTCTATTTATTTATTTATTTATTATTCATTGCTGCAAATGTCAATATTTTATTATATACTATCATTATAAAATACATAACCTTACTACTTTTGTCCTCCTCATGCCAGTTTGATGCTTTGGGTTTGATGTTTTAAAAGCTGGGGTAGTTTTTCCTATATGCAAAAAAAGACTGATGAAATTAAGAGAAGAAACTGTGTTTTCAAAATGGTGTACTTGGACTAAAAGGACGAGAGCATGTCTAATTGACCACACAGTTGAACCCAAAGGAATCATAACATTCACAAAGATGTTTTTAAAAATCTGCAAAAACATTCACTTCTCAAGTGTATTAAACTGGTGTGTGCCCAACTCTGTCATGAACAAAAATTTAAATATTAACTACCCTTGTTATAATAAGACTTTGAGAAAAAGTGGAGTGCAAGTATGCAATAGATAGGTATTACGCCAAGTTATTGATATATACACTAGTTTCATAAGTTGTTGCATTTTCACATCTAAGTAAAGTCACTTCTTACAGTCTTGTCTTGTTTCTTTTTAAAATAATGTAATTTGTAATACAGCTTTATAAAATGTAAAGTTCATTGTGACAAAACATAGATGAACATATAAAAAAGATAAAACCACTCAATCTTGAATTTGTTTTTACATCCAAAACTGCAATTTTACATTTTTTCAGCCTGTAGCTTATCTAAACAACTCAAAAAATTTTCCGGAAGGCAGTATTTTTTTTACCTGCTGATGTGTGAATTCAGAGTTAGAACAGCAAGTCTACTTATCTAGTTGCTACATAACTTAATTCTTCAAGTCTAATCATAATCTGGAAAGGTGCTGGCAGCATTCCTGTGGCCCAACTTTCCACAGAACTGTTAATTAATCCCATGTATGGGAAACCCAACCAATGCATAGGGCCAGACCAAAGATCATCTGGTGGCCAAAATAAGGTGCTCAGGGAAAAATATATCAGGACAGATAAATTGATTCATCTTTCAAGTGTTCTCCTATATATAAACAGTTTGCGACTCAGATTCCTTGAGCCACATACAGTTAATTTAATAACCTTTATGGATTTATATACACAAATTTGTCCACTTTCTGCTAAGAGTGCATGGAACTATTAATATCTCTTATTCATAATGAGGGTTTTTAAGTGATTGCGTATCCTATTAGTCTTGGATTGGACAAAGGAAAAATAAACTTGCTAGCCTGGTAGGGACTAGCAGATATGAATTTTCTAATGAGAATATTTTGCTTTGAACCCATAATGATCTTTGCTGTTGTCTATAGAAGTACTTTTTTTCTGTTATTATTTCATTTCCTGAGAATAGCAAGTAATTTATACAGGAAAACAGAAATAAATAAGGTCTGAAAAACAAAGACTGAAAGGAAGTGTGTGCATTTCTTATGTATTTTAGCAAACATTAATGTCAGGTTGGTATGCCAAAATCTACAGAATGGTATTTAAAGGAATTAGAAGCCCCAGTATAATATGTGACATCTGGAGTTCTGAAAGTTCTATTTTATAGGAGGTAATTGCTTTTCAGAGAAAAGTAACAATTTCTTTAACAACCAGAGGATTTCAGGGCCAGCATAATATAAATTCAGGCATTTAAGTATTTCTGAATATTACTATAGTATCACCTATACGTGCTTTTTTGCCTCAGCAGCAACATAGCATTCAATGTGAATATCAGATGGTTGAATATCTAAAAAAAATAATCATGGCAATTGCTAGAACAAGACAAATATTAGGATTTTTAAGAAATTATACCAATTTATAAGTACAGTAATTTAAAGTAAAATTCCAGAGGAGGTTGACCTGTTTTGGGCAAGGAACAATTACAACAAAAACCCCACCACCAACAACAAAAAATAATTTTAGGTTCCAACATAATTTTCATGCACAGATAAAAGCAAAAGCAAACTCAACATTTATTATGTGAGAAAATATATTTTAGTAATCTGCCTTTTATAAGGGTGGTTTTTGTCTTTTTTTTTTTACTTTAAACTAGAGTATTTAATTCTAATAATACTAATTTCAAACCTTATATGACAGTTAACTTGGAACATGCTATTGGAAATATATTTGCATCAATGATTGATCCATTCATGCTTAAAAGAGCTGTCCGTTCTCCTGCTGTTTTTAAGAATTATGGAAAGGACAAGGACATGTCTCAGTAAATATAATTTTAAAAGATATTTTTTGATACATGATTCATATCTGTGCTTCTTTCTACCATATAAAATAATTGAAATAACAAATGAGTGTAAATTTCTGTTTGGATGATAGAAAAAGTAAAATGTAAAGACAGTGAATGAAGAACGGTATAGATGGAGTTAATTTATTTTGATGGTTGCGTGCTCTCTTCCAACCAAACAAGTGTGCCCATACCAGGTTTCCCAACTTGCTTGTCTTAACCTGTTTTTTGCTATATCTAAGGAACAAATCAACCCTGAAGAGCCCTGCAGGGGCACTTGTTCTTTTACTAAGCAATCTGCCTTATTTCATCAACAAGGGAAGTAAAATCAAAGTGTATCGTATCTAAAATTGCATGTAAACAAGCCATAGGACAAGCTTGTGCCAAAGTGGGTTTTTTCCTATGGTATTATGGCAGATTTGTTTTCTTGATCCAAGGACTTTTCTGTCTTTTTTTCTGAGATTGCAACAGTGCTATAAAGACCAGTAGTGTCGATAGAGGAAATCTTAGGCTTTTCGAATTAAATCTCAGGAAACTGAAAAGTGTGTGGTACTTGTGTCCTGCTGTCCTATTATCTTTAAACTGTTTCAGCTGCACTGTAGATTGTTTTCCTATGTAGGGTTAGTATGCTCACGATTAATTCATATCATCTTTGAAGAAGAGAATCTGTGTCCCTTTTGGGGGCAGTGCAATGACATTTACATTATCATGAGATGTTAAAGTAACATTTATCACTGCAATTTGACATTGCATGCTTTTATTACAAAAAGAAGGCAAAGAGATCTGATGTAATTTTGCATTCCACTGGTGTTAGCTAATAACAGAAACTTTTATTCTCTAAGTGGATAATAGAAACCTTTTTGTTTTCTTTAACAGGATATTTGGGAAATAAACTTAAATACGTATTCTATGTTATTTTATTAATATCTTTCAATGTTTAATTCCATTAGCAGTGGCCATCATTCCCTGCTGCTGAATTACATAATTTGTGCTAGCATTCTTTTCATATTCTGCCATGCGTTGCAGTAATAATACAGGGATTATTGTAATATGGCAGTAGATTCGACAGTTCCAGAATGTGTTTGTTTCTTCTGTCTCATTCACAGATGCAGTTCAAGAACATAAGAAAGTAATCCAATAGTTAACTTCAGTTGTTTTCTAGGTTTATAGTGATTTTCAGGGGTGGGGGGGTTAAGTGGTCGAAAGAGGGATAACTATGAGTGACATCGCATATGTTGATTTTTAAAATGCAAGTAATCTAAGTATTTTAGTTGGCTTGAGGATGTCTGATTCAATTCCCCACAGCATGATTAAGGTACTGTATTTAATGCAGTTTCATTATTCAGTTAAAATTTTTTTGGGGAAAAAAAAGTGTGCAAAGATAGTTAAAATGAAATCTTCTGCTTAAAAATGTGTACCAAAAGTTTTTATGCTTACTGAAAAGTTGTAATAGCATGTTGATAGAGATTTTGTAGTGCCATGTAAAGCATATAAGAAAATATTTAAGCTGTCCTGGAGGACTGAAAAAATGGTGTTCAATCTATTTGACAATATGCAAGGAACCTGCACAGTGTAACTCACAAGTCATATGAAACCTGCACATATGATGCACATCCTTCTCGAGATCCTGTTTCCAGCATGTTGGTGTACAGAAGTACAATGAACTGGCAGAGGAAAGAAACAGCATGGGCGTTGGTTCTTCTCTTAGCATGCTCTGGCCAGTACTCTCAGATTTTGTCCATTAGCATAAGCCTGAGGAAACCTGAAAGGAAAACAGGATTTAATAATTTTGACACGATATGTTATCTTTTTTTTTTTTTTAGAATTGAGTGTAAAATAATCTATTCTGCTCATGGTTCTCTACCTGGATGACACCAAAGGTGGAGGGGAAAAAGTAATAGGGGGAAAAAAAAAATATAATTTTAATCTGTACCAAAATGTCTTTGTGTCTTTTTTTATGTGAGGGTCTCAACAACAGTGTGCAAAGGGCACGAGTAGAATTGATTTTTCCCACCCTTTGTTTCCACCTATGCTGGAAATGGCCATATCTGCAGAATTAAACTTTGGGAAATAACAATGGCATAAGAAGCTGGCTCATGGACAGACCCTGATGAAGCAAAGCAGTCTGAGAGTTGAAGAGGAATACATACTATGTTTTATAAATGGCAATACAGAGGACAGGCCACAGTGCACCATTCTTAACAAAGGATGTTCCTTAGAGGCATCGCTCACTTGCCAGGAGCACAGATATGGAAACTTGAGACACAGTCAGATCTAATCTCGCAAATAGTAATGGGAGAATACAGAAAAACTCAAGATGCCCCCAAAGGTTCAGATAAGTGAATATTTTTCTCTTGCTTTTCTCTTCAAAAGGAAACAATTGCCTTTAGCTTCTACCAGGTAGAGTCCCACATGCTATTGCTCATGCTATGAATTTTAAGTGGAAAAACTTTTCAAAAATATATTGTCCTGAAGTTTCTTGTTAAATGCTATATTAACTGGGGAACTTAAGGAAGTTATAAAACTAAAATATTTTCTCTAACACAGTTCTTTCCTATCTGGTACTGTTCTTTTTCCTGCCACGTGCAACTGACTTTTAGAAGGTGCTTTTTCAGAAGGGCCTAAGTAAACAAACTGTACTGACAAGACAAATTTGTTTATTACTGTGAAGATAAATAGTGAAAGAATTAAATAAAGCCCAGGTCAGTAGTGATAGAAAGTCATTACTCTAAGGTGGCAGTTAAGTGGCTTGTGTAAAATGAGTTAGCACTTGGAGAATGTTGCCTACTGGAGAGGTGCTTATGCCCCCAAAAGCATTAACTAGCATCCTGGTTGAGAATTCAGCTAAAGAAAGAGGATCTGATACAAAGCCCATTAGTCTTTGAATGGCAATGGCTGCCAAATGTTACTGTCTTGGCTGGCTTTATATCATGGACAGGGCATTCTGTCTACTCACAAGCTGGCACATCCCATCAGTTCTAGGTTTCTGTGGGAATAGAAAATCCATTTAGGATTGATTTTCAACAACTGATTAAAATAGTTTTACTAAACAGAATAATAGTGAAGGAGACAAGTCAGGGCATAAGTTTCAAAGCAGAATTGGTTCCTATATTTCCTAGAATTTGTATTAACCTAATTTTAAATGTTCTTAAGTGAAGGGACTCCCTCCCATTCAAATCACACCAATGTAAAGAGGTTTTGTAATGCTACTACAGTTAAAATATGTATTAAATAAGCTAAGCCATACATGCATTTCCTGTTGACTTTAGGAGTGAATTGGCAGTGCTTAATTCAGACGGAGTTGCTCTGACCCTTTCCAAGCCTTGCTGGATTTTTTTTTCCCCAAGAGGTTCTTTGTTGTTAACAGGCATATCTAGTGTCTGGGGTGAGGGGGGGTGGGGGGGGGAGAAGTTTACAAAGCTTCCAATACTGCAGCAGCATTCCTGAAAGGCCTTTCCTTTGTTAAGTTTAACACTAAACTTCCATGCAATACAGTAGTTTTCAGAAGAATTTGGAGAAGTGTTTATATTTTAGGTACTTAGAAAAAAAATAATCTGTTGAAAAAGAACTTAATTTTAGTGTAATATATATGAGTACTATTGCTAGTAATATAATGCAGGCTATTTTGCTGAATGTTTTAGCAGGCTTAAGGAATAATTACCCTTTTGTTATGCATGAAGAAATAGCTAACACTGTAATTAAGACAATGTTAAATCATCCTTGTAGGTGCTTTAAAAATATTTTTTTAAGCTTTCTGATAAAAGTGGCAGTCTATTCTCTGACAGTGTTGGAGTCCAAAGCAAGAAGCAGTGCCATTAGTGAAGATGCGTACTAGTGAAGATGCCTCTTAGTGCTTCAGAAAAGTACACCTATGTTTCAGTCTGGGTTTTCAATAAGTTTAAAGATCCTATGTTTTCTGCGTACCTTTCAGAAAAATATTAGCCAACATAGCTGTAGCTTTTTAATTTTTATAATTGTCATAAGAAATAAAGAAACTTGCAGCAGATAATTATATGACAACAGTATAATCACTAATGTGAAAATGACTTCAACAAAAGTAACTTTCCAGAATTAATTATAATAAATGAGATTCTTTAGCTGGAATGAATGAAAAGGGCATTTTATATTTATACTAGGATTATACGTAACATTTTTCTACATTTTAAAGTGTCATAAATCTAGCATTTAAAATTATTTATGTTACATTCAATTAAAGGTTAAGTTCAGCTAGCTAAGAATAATCATAATCTAAAGAAGAAAAAAATTTGCATTAAATGCTTCATTATGCAATTTTTAAAAGAAAATGGATTTTAACGATTTCAAGCACCTAGATACTTTGGTGCACACTGCAGTGTTTTTCTGTCTATCTATACTGTTGAATTAGAATAGTCTGTTTTCCCCAAGTGATAGATAGGGTTCCAATTCAGAAGAAAATACATATTTCCTTTCCTAGTGCATCATTACTATGAACCTCTTTATCATTTTTTAGTTATTTATGGAAGTGCTCATAGGATCACAGCCTGGTGAAAGAATTAAAACTGTTTTCATATAGATGAGAACTCACTTACAGTTCTACATTTGTATTTTTTTAAAATACTAGCTTACAAGGTTTTCCTGTACTCAAGGTAGTATTTTTTAATCCTTCAGTAGAAAGTGTAAATAAATAAATAAATAAATGAAAAAAAAGAGAAAAAATTACTTCCTTTACAAGAAACTGGAATTCTTAGGAGATATCAGCATTCTAAAATTGGGGGTGGGGGTGGTTGGTTGATTGTTTGGTTGTTTTTTTTCTGGAAAAAGATTACAGAAATTTTGTTTTTGTCAAACCTGATTTAAATAATTCATTTATACAGAATTGAATTCTATGTATGAAACAGATTATTCATCCTTGATATTCCAGGCAATAATAATTTACAGTATTTTTTTTTTTTTTAATAATCTTACCTTGTTTGGTTATTCATCCTGTTGAGGTCTTAAGACTTTTCAATCCTTTCTTTTTTTCCACTCTTACATTATTTCACTATTAATGCGGGTTCTTTGTTTGACAAATGACATAATCTTGGGAGTTAAATTTTTAAGTATTATTTGTATTGTTTTCCTTTATTTTAACATTATGTGAAAAAATGAAGGGGAAATCCAATTAATTTATAATACATCTTTCTTCTCTGGAAAACTAATGTTTTAATTTCTAGTTACATTTGGTAGCTGTGTAGGTTTGGAAATCCTATGGGCTTTTTTATCCTTGTTCTATAAAGATTTTGTAGTCAATAGTTGATTATACTAATGATCAAGGAAATGATTTGACTTCAAGTATAATAAATGGCGAAATACTTCTGTCTCTTGTGAGTATTACCATCACCTCGTGATGATAATATATCATGTAGCTTATTAGCCTTGCAGGGGTACAAAAATAAAACAGCAGGACATACTGCAGGAGAAATATTTATATCACTGCATGGTGATTTCCTGGTTTATAGTAAAATATCATGTAAACTACTAATCTCAAATGAAGACATCTGTAAAAAAATAATTCCTAGTGGTTTTTTCCCAATTTGTTTAGAGCACTGAATATGAAAACTTCAGAGCAAAACGTAACATAAAGATAATAGCTTTTCCTTTGTAACTGCCCTAACCAAATCTACCATGAAAAAGTACTATACGATCTAGTAGATCACCTGGTGCTTTGCTTTGCATTAGGATCATTCCCTAATGTCTATTTTTAGGAGGAAAGGAGGCTGAGGGGTGACCTCATTGCTCTCTACAGCTCCCTGAGGAGGGGAAGTGGAGAGGGAGGTGCTGAGCCCTTGTCCCTGGTATCCAGTGACAGGACACGTGGGAATGGTTCAAAGCTGCATCAGGGGAGGTTCAGACTTGACAATAGGAGGCATTTCTTTACTGAGAGGGTGGTCAAACACTGAACAGGCTTCCTAGAGAGGAGGTCGATGCCCCAAGATTGTCAGTGTTTAAGAGGCATTTGGACAATGTCCTTAATAATATCCTTTAACTTTTGGTTGGACTAGATGATCATTGTAGGTCTGTCCCTTCCTACTGGAACTATTCTATTCTATTCTATTCTATTCTCATTTCAAAAAACTGTTCTTTTCATGTAGCACAATGGAATGTTGTGCATAGGGAAATAAGAAGAGGAAAGGAAACCATTTCTACTTTCTAAACTATTTTTCTAGGGGTTTTTTTCATAGTATGTTTTTAATATCCATTAAGGATGTCCAGTTACGAATATGCTTGTGAAGCTCAGGGTTTTGTAAATTTCTGATCAAACAATGAAGCTTACTCTAGCATGACTAGTTGTTACTTTCAATATAAAATACAAGTCAAATCACATTGGAATAAAAACATTCTCAAAAGAAATAGGAAGTATTTATTTCATGCTACATCACTTTACTGAAGAAAACTACAACAAAAACCGCTTTAGATGTAAATACCCTTTTTAAAAAAAAATATTATCATTCAGATATATTGTTTTCATAAAATAGGGACTGTAAGGACTGGAAGAGGCCTCCCACTCAGCAGTCCCATTCTCTCACAGACAACTTTGTCATATACTTTGTGTTATCAATTTGTTGAGCTCTATCTTAAAGCTGCTACCATAAAAGGAAAGGCAATTTCTATGCCTCTGTTGTGAGATAGACAGGAACTATGAGTTTGAAGATGAAAATGATTGTGCAGCCAGTTCATTCCTGTTTGTCCTTATGCCTTTAGGTTTTTCCAACTCAGGACTATGAGATAATCCAAATATCTAAGTACAAAATGTTTTGCTGTTCAAGCCTTCGACCAACCTGGATCAGTGATCTCCAGGCCAATGCTCCAATTCTTTTTCTTTTCCTATATCTGTGGGATGTTGGACCAAGCTTTCATCCTTTTTTTTTTTTATTTGCCAGCTAATATTAAAATCCAGACTTGGAATGGCTCAGGACATTGTAGATGAAGACTTGCACATTGTCTTCTAGCTGAGTTGTTTATAATACAGATGAGTCCACATGTAACATGTCCAAATGTGAGTGTATATACATATATATTTATAAACAGAGAAAGCATATACACAGTAGAAAAAAGGGTTATATCAAATAGATTGAAAAATGAGAAACAAGAATTTTTTATCTGGAATGTAAGGCAACAGCAATCACCAGCTAGTAGCTGAGACTACTACACGTCTAAGTAAGTGATCCTACTTTGCTCTACAAATGGTTTAAGGTAAGCTGTAGTGTTTTGATTGCCAGTTTCTAAAATCAAGCAATTTAACAGAGGCTATTAGCAAAACTAAGCAGGTTTATTAACTCAGAAAAGCACACTTTACTGGAAGATACTAATCACAGCTGGCTTCTGCCAGCAAATGAGTTTGAGATGTGTTGCTTTCCAGCTAGAACCTTCATCTGACCACAGAACCAACAATAACAGGTCAGGCTGAGCCAAAATCCATGCTGAGATGAAGCCAGGTTCAACCATACAACCTAGGTAGAGCTAGCGTTCCTCTCCCTTGTTTGCTTATGTTATATACTTTCACATACTCCTTGGTGTTGCTTGCAGAAAACCAGGGCTCCTTCTCATCCCTGAACACAAGCTATGCTTGTTATAACTGTTCTTGGCTCTGACAAGCAGCAAAACAAAGTAGAGCCAAATATTGCCAGCCAAGACTTTTAGCCCAAGCCGTTTCCCTTAGTTTCAGTACTAGCTTGTGCAATTCATTCCCTCAGTACCACCCTCAGTACCCCAGAGCACTGGGGCTTATAGGAGAATATTATTGCTATTATTCCTTTATATTCAATGTTGAGTGTAATGAGCCACAGCTGTCCCAATGAGTCATCAGTAATTAACCTGAAACTCCCTGTAGGCTTCTAACATCTAGTACTAGGCTAATAATTTTGTTGGCTTACACCTTTGTGTTTCCTCTTACTGAAAGATGTAAGGAGTGATAATAGTATCTTTCACTTCAGTGAGAGTGCAAGAAGACATCTAGAAGTCATGTAAGTAGTCTTTGTATCAAAATAACGCTCATATTTGAGGAATATTTAAGGTATGTAAGGGAACAGGTATCAAACTGAGCTAGGTCTTACTGGACATGGTGTTATTAATACCAAGATTATTAAAAGTAACATTATGGGAAATGCTCAAATAAAAATACATACATCTAAGACAAGGAGCACAAACTAGGCCAGTGGCATGGGAGCTAGCACTAGCAGAAGACTTAAGAAGAAAATGAGATACTTGTTTACTCTGCTTTTCAAGCAACCATCAGGAGTAAGCTTCTAAACTCAGAGCTTTGTGTTTTGTGAAGGTAACCCTAAACAAATGAATCAACTAGGGAAAACAAAAACAAATACATGTGCTGAGTGAGCTGTCTAGAACTAATCAATATAAAGTTCTGGACACACCTACAGTGCCTCAATTTTTTAAGCTTACACTCATAAACTGGAGTGGAGGGAGATATTTCTTTTCATGTGGGATAAAGAGCACCGAGTTTTGTCTTTATGGTAAGTATATTTTTGGTAAGTTTGAGTTTTCTTTGTTGTTTCATAAAAAGAAATTATTTGAAAATGATAGGAAGAGAATGGTAGCCAATAGCTAATTTTATATTTTGTATAATTGTAATTACATATTGTTTGTAGTGACTGATTATTAGAATATTTTCATGGGAAACAGTGAAATTCTGTTTGAAGTTTCTTCTTCACTACTTATGGGAGACGCTTACGTAGAGTTGGGTGAAGCATCTTTCTGCACTTGAAGGTGTGACATAATGCATCAGGGAATACAAAACCGATTTACTCAGAAGAAAAAATTTACAAATGAAATGTAATTTTTGTAGGTAGTATCCCTGTATAGGTGATAGGAATCCTGATTTCTGAACTGCACATTCAGAAGCTCATATAATCTTTGTATGCAGAATTTTATGATGATGTCAAGAGAAAAAAAAAATTCCATGAGAACTATGAAATTATTATTTTTTTAAAGTTTGACAAGTAAGAATGTTCAAGAGCTCAGCATGTTTTGTTCATAAAAATAAACATCAGGATTACTTAGAATTTTTTGTCTTAAGAATGTACTTCAGATGTACTTTTCAACTCATACATTCCAATGAAGTCGATATTTCTAAAATTACTGAAGGACCTTTGTTTAAAATTGTCAATTACATCTGCAATTGAAAGTAATTTCATTTTCACTGCTTCGCGAAGCATACCTCTGTAAAGCAAAGAGTACCTCTTACGTCAGTGCAGGAAGTGAAATAAAGTTCTATGACATAATCTACTTTTAATCTACTTTTTTGCTTTATCAGTTTTAGCTCATACTCAATGTGTCTTGTGGGGAAGGAGAGCACTATACGTGTTTTACATGATTAGAAGATTAATTTTTCCTTTCAAACAGCATATTTGAGTTATTTTTAGTAGGTTATGCACTTTGAGTAGAAAATAGAGCTTTTAAACATGAAAATGGCTGTGAAGACTTAATCCACTTAGCGGCAGAGAAATCTTCCAGTCACTCTTAATGTTTAAAATCTTTGTATTTATATCAAATCGAACAGCAGATGTGTTTGCTTTCAGATGGCAATATTTACCAAAAAGTCATCCCATTTTGGTATCGGAAGTAGTTTAAGGCAATGAATGAAAGCTGTTATATACTGATTTTTTTAACTGTACCCAGTGTATATACATATACACATATATAACCAAATTGTGCTCCAAAATATGTTCCAGTATGTTGTTTAAATTGAAAATTCAACTATCAAAGTTTGAAAATCAAGGATTTAAATTTTATCACATAAGTAAAATAAAATACTTACATGAAACTGTCCCTAAAAGGAAAACTACTGTGGTGCTTAGTTACCTGCATGCAATTTTGAAGACTCAGTGGATAGTAAACTATGTACCCTTTTTAGTCTTTCCTTGTATTCAACTATGTGGAGTGTAATTTACAAAGAAACAATAGTATCGCTATCAAGTATGAAACAGGTATGATGTTTCAAGATAATTCTGTATTAGCAGCTGGTTTTCTACACATAGAAATTACTCACAAGCATGAGTTTGTGTTTATTATGTTCTCGAACTGTCCAAATCTATTTAATATGTTTTTGTGCAGGTTTCTATACTTGAATGCTCACTAGATTTTTTTGCCTTCTGATGAATTTCTGCTCACATGTCATGAGTCTAATTGGAGTTTTTTAATGCCTAACAGTCAGGCATTCTGAAAATTGCAAAACAACTACTGATGGACTGTACTATAAATGTTTATTCAGGTACAAAGTCCTTGTTTATACTGGGGAGTCAGACTATTAAGTTATTTCTGTTTCACCTGTAAGTTGAACTGTTCAGGTCTCCTCATAGCTCACACAGTTCTAATTATGTAGATGTGTTTGTATTTTACTCGGATACTCTCAGATTCAAACCAAAATCTTTATGAAAGAGAAAGAAAGATTAGTATATGCAATTGCAGAAGGCTTACTCTTCTGTAATTGCTTTAGTTTTGACTGTTGGTTGTGTTACAGGAGGAAATAATATGGCTGAGCCATATGAATTAAGACAAAATTTGCCCCAAAGTAAGTTTGAAAAGCTTATATTCATACCAGTAATATAACTGGTTTTTTGTGGTACTGCTAGCATTGTTCAGCTCTCCTTTAAGGCAGTTCTGTTTTCATTACATCAAGGTGGTTTACCACGACACTAGGCATATGTTCTTCTCTCTGAAATTCTTTATTGTTGCAGGTATTAAATGTTCATTGATTTTTTTTCAAACTATTTGAATAAATTCCACAGTAGTTGTTAGCGTAGCAGGATTTTCATTGAAAAAAATAAGATAAATCTATGCCAACACTTTCTGTTGACTAGAAATTTTCTACTGATTCTAGGTGAGAGAACTCTTCACTGAAGTATCATCTCATTTAACATATACAGTTACATTTAACATATACAATCCCCTATTTAATATATACAGTTACAACAACTTAAAGGTTGATCAAAATATGACTGTGCTAAAAATGGAAATTTCAACTCAGTTCAGTGTTAAACTGTGCCTTTTAGGTGACTTAAAACAAAAAAACTTCTCTCTTCCCCCAACTTCTGATGTAACGATATCAGACTGATGAGATGCAGAGTGACTCACCATTTCTCCTGGCTTCATGCCTAAATCTACTCAGTCAAGACTAAGACTTCCCGGTGTAGAATATCATGCCAGATGTTGACTAAGCTTATGTTGTGAGGCTAGAAGTCATTAGAGATTTCGTATCATCAGTTAACGTAGCCAAGTTCTATTTTCTTTTGAAGAGAAACATGAAGTAAAGACAGACTTTTTTTTTCTGTGCTTTTGCCTCCATTTCCTGAAATGACCTATTATTTACTATTGAAGATATCTACGTATTTAACGCGATTTTCTGAACTAATGATTCATAAACAAGTTCATTCATTGCATGCTGTTTATAGGTTGCATACTGCTGTTTGGTTTTGGTTTTTTTTTTTTCTAATTTTCCTTATAGTTTTTGATAAATAGAGCTAGATGTTTATCTTATCAGGCAAAGATGCTTGTATCAGTGTACCCTCTGCTGTAACAGCTTTACAAAACTTACCATATATGAAAACAGAGATGAGAATGTGTTTGGGGTTTGGTTTGCGTTGATTTTGGTTTTTTTTCTGATTTTTATCCTAGAAAAACAAAATTTTAGAACTGATCACTGTTGGTGTCCAATATTCAGTGAGTATGCTGATATCGGGATACCAATTTTTATTGTTTGAAACAACCTACAAACAAACTGAAGTATTTCTATAGATAATATCAAAGAAGGATTTATGTTAACAACACCACACACACATACACACCTCCTTCCCCCAACAAACCCCAACCAACACACAAACATATCTGCCGGACCATAAAGGTGTCAGCATTAAGAGCATCACTATAGTAAACTCCTAAATTCCTCTACCAAGTCTATTTTATTCTTTCTTAACTTTTATGTGAAATATTTCACGTGTGTGAATATACACATATATATATTCTAAAGCTGTCAATTTTATGTTAAAGAGCAATTTTTCTATTGCATGAATACACAGTGATCTAAAATACACATTCTTGTCATTTCTCCCACTCACATAATTTTGTTTGACATGATTGTCAGAGCAAGACACGATGGTTTTTTCTACTTTTATTTTCCTGAACTGCATTTAATGCTTCAAAGCATGGTGAAACTTTACTATCCATGTCTTTGTACAACATATAGTAAGAAGTCTTAAACTGCACTTCCTAAAAGAGATGTAACAACGTCACAATATTTCTCTGGCTCAACAGAAGCATATATAGCAAAGTAAGGACCCTATAATTTGGATGGAGATAGGCATATTTTATCTGCAATGATTAAATTTTTTTTACTACTTAAAATAAGGAAAAGAGTTTTCCAGAATGCTATCAAAGCATCATTCTTGCTTTAGAGTTTATGCAGTTAGTAATAAGAGTAGGCAATATCATTTCTGTTTTACACAAAGTTCTCAGACTTTGTTAAACTCTATACCAAAGCTCCATAACGTAACAAGAGAGGGAATTACAGTGCAGAACTTGGTAAGTCTTTATCTAATCCTTTACACCATTCCACAGATGTCACTAAAACTTATTGTAAGATTATTTTTATCTTACACTTATGGTCAGTAAAACACATTATCTCCCCAAGTTATTATAAAGTTGGCAGGAAGAAACCTTCTGGTATTAACACCAAGTTTTGCAAATCTTTATTCAGGAACTTTATTATTACAGCAATTTGAGGTAGGCTATCCTTTCATTTTATGAAGCTTTTAGTTATTTTAATGATGGTTCAACTTTTTTTTTTTTTTTATTTAAAATTACTTACCTTATATACAATCATCTTCTTTAACCATAACAAACTCCAGTGGGTTTTTTTTTTTTAGATTTTTTCCAGAGTTTTTGGGTTGTGGCATGGAGGAAAGTGTTATCACTGCTGCACAAGGTTAATGCTCACTTTAAATAAAAATACAAGATTTATAAACCAAGTGGTAGTGGCCATAAAACATCAAAATAAGATTTTCAGTTTAATCTGAAGCAAATTAATATTAAGTGGGCAGAAAAGCCTTTATCTAGGAAGCAGTTTTCAAGTTCTATTTTAAATGCTTTCCTGTGTACCCAGTATTAGAGAGAGATTAGTTGAGTCCCAAAGAGGAAAAGGAACTTCAAGATCATCTTTTAATTTAACATTTATTTGATGAGTGCAATATACTGGAATATCATGTATTGTTCAGAGAAGACTTTATGCTATTCTCCAGAAAAGTGAAACTGATCTCAGAACTGTCTACTTAAGATGGATGCTAGGAAAATGCAATATAAACATCAACAAACTGATTAGAAAACCCCCTAACAAAACTAACTGTATTTGTCTGCAGAACACCAAAAATAGCATGAATTTTGCATTATGTTTATTGTCATTAAACTTGATCTCAACTGGAGAAGACAACTCAATTGATTCTTAGTTTGATTGTATACAGAAGTAAATCAAAGATCGTTTCTTGCTCTGCACCTCCTTGTTTTTATATATGTGCCTGTTGATTCTCCTGTAATAACTTGACTCTGATGATGATTGCAGCTAAATATGATTGTAGGGTATAAATTCCAATGGTGATGAACAATACAACTCAAGTGATGAACAATAAAACTCAAGTGTCATGAAAATAGGCTGCTTATAAAAGAGAGACTTCTTATGGGGTCTCCAGTTACCAGAAAAATGTATTTTCATCTTCTGTATATACCAGAGAATCTCCAAATGGTACAAGTGAGGGAAGTCACACTTACAAATTTTACAGTGAGCAGAAAAGCCTTTGGGTGGTACTTAAACCTTTTTAGACACCATGATGAGTCATATGTGAAATACAGGATAGTTCAGTTTGGAAGGGACCTGAGGAGATCACCTAGCAGGTCCTCCTGCTATGAGGCCAGAACAACTTGCTTAGGGCTTGAACAACTCCAAAGGTGGAGACTGGGCTACATCTCTGGTCAGCTTGTTCCAGTGCCTGACTTTCCTCTCAAGGGAGAAGGTTATTCAGTTGGGACATGTTTCAGCTTAAACTTGTTTCCTCTCATCTTCCCACCATACAGCACCACGAAGAACCTGTCTTGAACATCATTGTAATAAACATCTTTTATTATGATGCGTGACCAAGGACTTTCTAAAAATGCTAATCAAATATCATACTATAGAAGCAATTTTGAAATAACTATATCACCAAAAAAAAGGTAACAAGGTCAGTTTTATTCCTTAAAATAATAATTGAAGCAAAAACCAGCTTTCTAATCCAGGAGAGTTAGAGTTGCATCATTTTAAAGCACTCATTTAATCAGATAAATCACAGAATTGAATTTTGTAGGCATGTTTTAAAAAGGATGACAAAAAAGATTGTATGAAAATGGCCAGGTTTGCAAGGCAATGTTTAGAACTTTTTAACTTTTTGAGGCTATATGGTGAAAGTAGCTTATTCTAATGTCTTGAAAATAACCATTCACATATGAAGGATCTTTGTTGTGGTTTTTTGGCTTTTTTTTTTTTTTTTTTTTTTTTTTTTTACACTGGAAATCTGACAAATGTTTTCCATTTTACAAGATACTTAGTTTCAAATATAACATACTAGTAAGTGATATATAAAGACTCTTGCAGTGGTGGCAGGTGTATGAAAAAAACCACGGATCTTCCTGGAAACTCATAGGAGTTGGAGGTATGATAGTAAGGCTTTGATTTATAATCATCATCATCGTCATAATTATTTGCAGGCAAACTGTAACTTGCTGCCCATGGAAAAAGACATCTACACTCCCAGAATTTGGGACCAAGACTAGAACTACAGTGAGATATTGTGTGAAAAATCTTGCTAGTGCTACAAATTCAGACCAGTAAGAGTATTTGTCCAATCCAGCTTCATACTCAAGGAAGGATGAACCTCAAGTTCAGACTGAGCCCTGATCAGGGCTGTGTTTAGCTGGATCCTGAAAATCTCCAAGGACATATTCCAGAACCTCTCTGGGAAATTTGCTCCAATGTTTTTTATCTTCACAGTTATGTTCTTTTTCGTTATAGCCAGTCAGAACTTCCCTTCTTTCAATATATAATCATTGCCTCTTGGTCTCCCACTGTGCATTTCAGTAAAGAACCTTGCACTTCCCAGTAACCTTGTCTTTAAGGTCTCTTCCAGCAGATTAACTAGTAGAAACACTGTAATTCACTTAGTTGTTTATAATTTGCCAGTAAAGGTTTCATTCTAAAGTTCAGGAGGGGAAAAAAGAGTTTTATTATAGACTATAACATCCTTAACTTCTTTTGTCAAATAACTTGCTGATTTTTTGGTAATGTGGATTGAAGCTCAGATGAGAGGCTATTCTTTCTTGTCTATTCCTAGCATCTTGTGAATTGTTAAAGTATCATCTGTAGCATATTAAGCAGCAGGTGGTCAATAGGCTATGCACTGAAACATGTCATCAGGTTGCTGCAGTGCTGATTATTCTTGGTCATCAGAGAGACCGTAGATATCAGAGCTGCTTATCAGAAAGCCACACACAGTTAACAAACCATGTTTCAATTTTCACGGCCTTCACTGCATTGATACCTGCTAATGGGTTGCAGCAAATTGCAGTCAGGTTATTGGGTTTAGTCAGACCTGTTCCTCTTTCAATATAGTTCATCTTGGTTTACCAGTAAGGTCAGAAGGACATTTGCTCTATCACTGTCTGAAATATCCTCATTATATCAGCATCCATTGTGGTGGTTTTATTTTTTTTTTCCTGGTTTGTTTTTGTTTGTTTGTTTTGTAATTTTTTTAATATTGATTATATCTCATACAATATATGTATTATTATAGTCATATCAGTAAGAGTGTAGCAGTGACCATCTGATGTAATGGTTAGACAAAATAAAAATTTCTTAATCTTTGTGTGTTATTCTAGTTTTCCTATTAAGGCCATTCAACTAAATTTTACTATTAAACAGTTATAGAAAAAACATTTTATCATAGTTTCTACAGATTGATAACTAGCTACCATGAGATGGGACGCCTCTGGTCTAACACTTCCTCTTTACAGAAAAAAAAAGGGAAGACAAATAACTTATTTTTTTTAGCTAAATTATAGCACATCCTCAATTTCAAAACCAAAGAGACATCAGAATTCACTTTAAAATGTTTTCTGGATGAAGGTTTTCAGCTCATATGCATGAGAAGATAAGCCTTGCAAGACCATAGAATGTTGACCCAAGCCTGATCCTCTTAAAGTCACTGTGTTTCACTTTTTGTGTAACGTAAGTTAGCGTGGTCATAAAAATTCACCCACTTCCTGATTCATCTTTTTGATGAATTGACAGTTAAGAGACTTTAAATTAGGTGTGGCAGATGCAGAATAAGTTCTTATAATTAAATTTGAAAAATAAAATTAACTGCCAAGATTTTTTTTCTTACAGATAAGAGAGTAGAATATTCTTGTGAAAGGAGAGAGGACTGATGAACATTTGTAATTGTAGACCAAGGAACACCTTTTGCTTGAAGGCTACTCTATTAACCCAGTAGGCATTTCTAGAATTATTTTATGATAAATAGTTATATCTACCAAATACTGCTAAGATTTTTCAAAGAGATGTAGTTGTTTATCTCCTTTCTTTAAGTACTTATCTATCATTTAAGTGTCACTGATAGCTTCAAAACAACTCAGCCGAATCTAATCTTTCAAGCATTTACTCTCTTATTGGTGGATATATACAAAGGCATTAAATTGGTGCTACCTTCCTACACCCTTAAGCTCTGGTGTTAGACAAAATCCCCAAACTGTGAACAAGGATTCTCAGAATAGGTATTTTCCTTCACTTTTTTTCCCTGATTCCTTTAGCTTGCTCTAAGATCTTCTAAGCGATCTGTATGGGTTTCTCTTATGCCAGCATAAATCAGTGATGAAAGAATTTAGCTGTACAGGCAAACTGGGATTCAAGTCTTTTTAGTTTTAGCAGAGCCTTGAAATTCATACTCCCACAACCCCCAGGAGTGCCTTAACCACTAAGCATTATCCAGTGACTGTCTTGTGTAAAATGAATAAAGAACTGCTGGGCTGGGACACAAGATTCTCCATCTTTGACTGTTGTAATCACAGGCAGGAGTCCTGAATTGTAGTTTCTGTTCCCAGGACTGGATCAGTAATATGTGCTTAATAATGGTTAGATGAAGCATACAGAATTTCCGGAGAACAAGGGTTGTGCCCACTGAGCTGAGAGTCTAGCACGTGGACGCAGATTTCTGCTTTCTCAGACTTGTGTTTTATCTTTAACCCTGTGAGTTTGTATTTTTACAGCAAAACAAGAGCACCCAGTGTGCAATCCTTCACAGTTTCTTCAGCTTAGTAACTCTTGTGGCTAGCACAACTTCCTCTGGCTGGGATAAAACTCTTAATGGCATTACACTTCTCTGAAAGAAGTGTTAAATGTTTGTAGATTGTCTTTTACTTTCATACAGAGGGTCAATAAAAGTTTTCCCTTTAATATATTTCCTTTAATCTATTAATATTCTAATTGCTGTACATAGGAAAAAAAAAACAACCCTATTTCCTTTACACCACTTACGCAAGTATTTCCAGCTTTGCATCATAAACAGCTGGAAATTTTGCCCTACACCATGGTTTGCCTGCGAAATCAATGCCTAATTTTCTTATGTGAACTTCTTACAGTCTTCAGAATAAGCCATGTTTGTATTTGCTGACATCTTCAGGTGCAAAGGAGATGTGTAGTACACAGATTTTTCTCAAAAAAAAAAAGTTTTAAGTGTCATATTTGGAATAAGAATTAGAGAATAAAAGTTACATCTGAGAAGAGAAAAAATGAAAGGGATAAAGAAAGCTGTCATCTTTGGTTGACGTCATTCCGCAAGAGGCATAAACCTGAAGACATCATAATACTTCTCGCACTGTTGTTTAGTTTTTGGTTTTTATCTATCCTTTTAATTTTAATGTCCTACAACAATCTATAGGTTTTAGATTTAAAAAAAAAAGTGTAATGTGTTAATTCATTATATTTTATATTTTACAAATATAAAAAGTAATATAATTTCCAAATGCAACATTAGATAACTTATGGACATGACAGATGTTCAGCTTCTCATCAGGCTTAGCAATATGACTTTTTTTCAGTTAAATGAATCTCTTTTAGTTTTTTTTGTTTTGGTTTTTTTTGGGTTTTTTTTTTTTTAGAGCATGTTGTTAATGGAAGTACCAGCTGACCTGAGTATATTTTTGGTAAACGAACTGTTCCTAGTATAAAGAGAATGCTTACGTGTTTGTTCTTAATGGATATAGTTCTGCGTTAAATGGAAGGACCATCTATTTGAAGATTACACTTCCATATTATTTTCTAAATAAGAGTTATGGAATTGGAACTGACCTCAACTAGAAATTAGCTAAACAAATAATCAGCATGCACTCTGAAATTATTTAAGTTCAGTGTAATTTAAAATTAAAAATAAACATCTGAAATGCTTAAGTGTTAACCTTAAACTCTAAAGTATAACTTACTGACTTCAAACAAAGCAGAGACTAAGTATCTGGAGATAATAGACTACCAGTTTAGATCTCTGGGCATTGAGTTAGGTACCTAATTTTGGGGATGGGGCGAGAAGACAGAAATCTGTACTTTTACCCTTGGTATTAAAAAAATAAATAAATCTGCCAATCAGAAAGGCCAACATAAAACAAAAAGCCCTTCAAGCAAGTATTCACCTGCTAACCATTGCTGTTCTAGCACCCAGCAAAACCTTGGTCCCTATGAGCTTCACTTTATTAATCACACTGCATTATCTGGCCATCTGCTGTATCTGCCAGAGGACCAGCATTCCTTTGGTGGTCATTATTAACAGATTTCATGCTTTGTATTTTACTTGTGCTGCCTGCTGTTGTCTACCAATCCTTCATCCTCAAAAGAAAAGGGGAGGAAAGAAAAATGGGTGGAAATCCCATCAATCAGTTACTCAAGGAAGATTAGCCCATATGACTAAAAGATGCCATGTGAGTCATCTAAGAACAATTTTTTTTTTCCTGTGGCTTTATGGTCAATGTTTTCAAACTATTTATCTTAGCAGAAAGACTGCCTTCAGTTCATGCCCAGTGACAGGAAAAAAGAAGGAAAATTTTGAAGTTATGTATCTTGTTTACTTGCTCTTTCTCATTTATCTGTTACCAAGGAATCTACATAATAAGTAAATTCCCCAGGTGCTGTGGCATTTCTAGATGGGCATCACTTACTTTTTCAGCTCTGCTGGATGTATTCTGGACACCAATAAAGTGGTAGGTGTACATTATTTGCAATTTCTTTTTGACAAATATTTTCTCTCACGGGGAGCTCAGCACACTGCAATATCCAAAGGATGAAACTAGCTGAGTATGCAAACCATAGTCCACGTTAATCTTCAGTGCAATCCCTTAGACTTCTGTGAAAGCAAAGTGAAGGAATTTGGCTTTTTACCTGCAGGCACTATTACAAGTTCCTCTAAACCACAGCTAAAGTACAGGCATAATCACCAAAATAGCATTCTGGCTATTGCATTTGTTGTATTATTTCACTGGCATTCTCTTTATTTTGGAAAAAAAAATTATTTTAATAAATGGACTTGAGTATGTGAAACATTAACTCATGTTATGTATTTCATTTGTCTAATGCAGCTTCCTTCCTAGCTCAGTGTAGGTTAAACAACTAGGCTGTGACATGTGCAGGAAAAGAATCCTTCATGGCATTCGTACAGCTGTGCTGTAGTTTCAACAGACAGTAGTTTGTACTTGTCAGCTGGAGAGCTCGCAAACAGATTTTGGGGGCAGACCACCCAGTGTGGTTTAGTAGATAGAGAAAATAGAATAATTTACTAATTCTCTTTTACAATTCAGCTGTTTTATTCTCATCCCTTGGGGGTATAAGGTGGATAAAAAAAATCTGGAATGTTTTACAGATTAATTATTTTTAAACTGTGTACTTAAGGTTGGATAAACTAGCCAAGATCCCTCAGCACCTCCTAATGTCTCTGCAGCACCTTGAGATGTATACTCAGAATTTATGCTGTGCATGACACAAACAGATGGAATATCTGTTTAGTCTTTATCTGAGTTGGTGACATCATTTCTCCTCTGATTTATTAATATATTAAAATACTCTTCCCTGATAGCATGCATTGAGAGTGCTAGTCCTCAAGATATTACTCATATAAAGGAAAAAACTAGGTAATTGAATTTGACCTGATTCTGTTAGCTAGTCAACTTATTTAATTGACTACCATAAACTGTTTTGGAGGTGGGGGGGAGGGGGACTTGCATTAGCCTTCAGATAAATGACATCCAAATCCAGATCCCTGAGTTTGCCAAGTTCTTTCTTCATGCTAAAGTTATTACGAAACAGAAAATTAAGAGTATTTATGAGCAGCTCTGTACTTGCATGTGGGAGGGGAACATCTCCGATTACAATCCCTGTTCCCATGGCTATTTTTATTTGTGTATTGTACAGTTGTTGGATAAAATACTAAGATAACCTGGAACAAGATCCTCTTTCACTTCCATTCCTGCCTCTATGGTATAGTCAGATGTTCTAAACACTTATATGGAACCATGTCGTCTGTGTTTGCTATTTCTCTTGGCCAGATAGGCTTGACCTCCTAACAAACAATGTCCAAACTTCAGCAAGAGGCAAAGGTCCTAGATGCAGACTACACATGCTGTTTGTGTGTCACTGTCGGGGAATGAAGACACATGGTATTTAACACCCTCTAAGAACTGAATCTTTCTCACCCATGTTGGAATGAATGCTTTGAGAAGGCCTCCCTTCTCCTTACAGGTTTAACAAAACCCGATTTCCAGAAACTGATTAGATGCAGCTTGACACCTTGCTCATACATACCTAGCCCTGTCAAAACCAATGTAGTTCTGAGCATGCCTGGAGGTGCGTCTTAAAACTTACAGGCAAAAATCAAAGTTCCTCAAAAGGCCAAATCAGTTCAGGTTTTTGATCTCACAATTCTGGACTTTGGGTATATATATATGCAAGAATTTTACTTTGTGCAAGAGCATGCTTTTAAACCATTGATTGCCATGACTTAAAGAGCTTTGCTTCCTATTGCAGAGCAATGTTGCAGTGTGAGGAATGGATTTCTTTTGGGTGAAGTTAGGCAAAAAGATATGTTCCAGGAAAAATATAACATGCCCTAACTGCTAGAACGTATTTAGTTCATAGGACCAGCATACCTGGAAGTAAAATTCGTCAAATGTGTATTGTGTCATTGTGGAGTCTTCATCAGTTATGATTTACTCTTTTATACGGCAACACTTACAAAGACTGACTTATTTTGATTCTGGTCTGACCCACAATTTGATGACCTTTTTTCCTGTGGGTTTTTTTTTTGTTTGTTTGTTGTTTTTTTTTTTTCCTGTATTTTGATTAAATATTTAATAAATAAAAATCTCCATGATGTTAGCTTCATATGGATATCAGCTGACCCTGGTGACTGGCTAATTAACTTATATAAATTCAGTATTTTTAAGCCACTTCTATGAAACATGCAGCAATACATGAAATGACATTTTTCTGTTCTTGTTCCAGTCATTTTATTGCGCATAAATAAATGTAGGTTTTGTGTGTAGTAACTTATCAGTCATATATAGAATTAAGTGATCCTGGTTCTTTTATAATGTGATGACTTTATGTATTCAGCTGCAAATCACTTTGGTCTTTTATTTCATGGCATAAATTACTGCAAATCCACACCTAATTTACTGTGTACTTGTTACCAAAATTCTGGTATTACGTATTTTCCAATATTTTTATTCCTATGTAATTTTCCTTTCTGAGTTATTTTCTTTCTTTTACCTTTTCATGCTGAATCTTATTTTGCAATTTGCTGTCTATGTGACTGTTTCCTAATCCCTATGGTTTTTTTTCTTATGTTTCCCTATAAGGAAGGCAAGGGATTATTAGTATCTAACTGATTTTAAATAAATAAATAGATCTAATCCCATCAACCGACATTTCACTTAGAATATTTTAACTGAGAATAATTTGTACAGTGAAAAATTATAATCACCGTATCTCAGTAAAAGAATGGAACATGGGTGGAAAGATGGCTTTTGAGAATTTTTTTCAAATGTTATGAGAAGAATTGCACCTTCTTGTTTAGATAAAGATAGATTCTTGAACACAGATTAGTGCATTGAATCAAAAACATTTAGAATTTGTATTTTGAATGCATTGTCAAGTGTACTGTGTGCATGTCTGTCTTCTGCCTATTCTTGTTTTTATTTGGACAATAAAAATATTACCTAAAAGTGTAGCTAAACCATAAGCACAATTTAACCAAGAATCATTTTATACTATAGTGGTTGTTCCTTATTTAGAATGGGCAGCTTTTTATAAATTCTCACAATCAGTGGATGATTCCCTACAACTGTGACAAACAACAAATACCTGATTATCAGTAGGTTAACCTCATCAATCCATTTCTTTTCCAGTAATGGATTACTTGAGGTGAACACCAGAGGTGTCTAATTTACTTTACTTTCTTAGTTTTTAGTGTTGTATGTATTTGACAGTGGGACTAATCACAGTTTAACACAGTGATGTTAAACCAGAGCAAACTGAAATGTTAAGAAACACCTATATTTTGCTTTTCAACAGCACATGGTAATTCAATCTGTATAGTCAATTTGAATTAAAAAGTGACTAGGAGCTCAGTCACTCTCCTTCCTGAAAGTGAAGAGTCAAGCAGTAATGGAGGATTGCATACTAGATTCTCATTTGGACCTTGATCTGTTTTGCTTTTCATTTAGATCAAGATATTTTGTATAGTCTGTTGTCTGTGATCTGTAGTTCTGCATTAGAAAAGAGTACAGCTGCCAGTCACATACCAGGAGTTGACTCTGCATTTGCCCACCCTTCAAGTACAGTGTGGCAATGGGTAAAGAAGTAAAAATATACTTATGAACAATAAGTGTATTTAAGATCCATGTGTGCTACAAATTTCATGTGGCTGTACAGAGGCATATGAATATGTTGTAAAATGAGCTAGTAACAGATGCTGGCTTAATGAATTATCAGCAGTAATTTAAATAATGAGACCATTATTTTTTCTTTTTACTAAGGAAGGCTGAGTAGAATAAACAAAGGAAGAAAGGATAAACTATGACACACCACTGCAAGATTGAGAGAGGAGTGTGTCACCATTATATTTAACTATAGGATAAGATATGCCTACTTCTGACCAGATCATAACAGCAACAAAGTCATAGTGGTGTGAATTTGGAAGGGGATTGCCAATATATAGTAAAAGAGTGGCTTGGGCTTGGGCTTCTAGATGCTGTATTAAGACAGGCAATAATTAAGGCCTAGAACTTGCATGCTGTATTTTGCATTTTGTTTATTCTGGTGGATTAGTACTATAAACCTTTACTTACAGTAGTAGGTACATTCATTGAAATAAAACTACACATAAATATGAAGGTATTTTTACGAGCAAGTGTCAATATGATTTGGCTGTAGTAGTACAGAAAGTGTTAGATGACTTGTTTCAGTTTAAGCTTAGCTTCAGTAAGAAAGTGAGCGCTGGATGGTAGACAGTGCTGTGAGTCACTGTGAACCAGCAGACTGTGGATATTGCCATTCTGTGAATAGTCTAGCAAGGCCAGATGGAAACAAAATAGTCAGTTGGTCAATTTTTCTGCTGCATGAGAAAATACACAGATGATTGTATTAAACTCATCAGTGTTATAAGTTTCAATACTGGAAAGTGTACTGATGAAATTGCAAGCAATATAGTTTTGCTGATCTGAATTCAAGCTAAAGATCTGACAGTAGCAGAGGCTCGCTTTCATAAGTCAAGCCACGAGTCCTCTGCCATTCTTTGAAACCTTTACATAATTTGCATATGAAGAGCAGCAAATAAAGATGCAGCTTAGCAACTGAGTGATGAGACCACACCATATGCCTTTGCAGTAAAGTCCGTTGATATGAATTACATGATAATATGGTGTAAGGTATGTTATTTCCATCACATAAGATTGTCATGAAACTGATGAACTCTCATGGAAATATTGTAAGACAAAAATATTTTTCCACTCAGTGTTATCCAAACAATTCTGGTCAGTTCATTCTGCCCAGAGATCATCACTCTTGTTTTTATAGGGAGCACTGTAATATACTTCATTACAAGTTTCTAGTGAATAATATGACAATGAATAAACTACTCTGATCTTAGTATTTGATCCTTTCCTGTACCATGAAATATCCAGACTTTTCGTGTATTTCAGAATCTGCCCAGATCCAGGGAATCTAGGAAAAAAAAGCCTTTTCTCTGCTGGATAAATATCAGATATAAAAATAAATAAAATAAATAGATATAGTCTTACATTGTTGATGTTGCTTGGGCTTTAAAAAAATGTTCCTCATTATATACCATTGTGGTGGGGCAAAATAACTGTAATCCTATAAGTGGATTTTCTATAATACTATGCACTGTTTTTCTTCAACCTCTTGTATATGAATTGCTTAATGGCCTGAATCTTCTCAACTGATATTAGAGTGATTGCCCTTTTATAGTAAAAATGTAAGTTGAAATGAAACAAACAGCTTTTTGATTAGCTTTGTGCAGATGCTATATTAAGTAGCACTTTGATCTTGGAGACCTGAGTTCAAATAATACATAACTTTTAGATAAATAAGAAAATAATCATAACTTTAGCAACCTTAGCATTTTCAAGATGCTGGACTGATATTCATGAATATAAGCTTATGGGCATAACCTAATTGGAGAACCGTAGCACTTTTTTGCATAGCTTTGCAGTTGCTTGGAAGGGGTAATAAAAGATGAGTGAGGATTTGTGTATGTAAGAACACAATAATGTTAATGCATTTCAGTATTTCACAACATAGTCTCTCTTGATTAAACCAATGTTCTTCCCTTTTCCCAAGCATTACCAGTTACCCTTCACAATAACTCCTTAACAAATCTTTCTGGAAAATGCTAACAGTGTCCTTTTATATTATTTCTAGAATAAAGTAAGAAATTAATCTTAGTCCAAAAGTTACACAAGTCAAAACTCTACTCAAAATACTGATGGTTGATTTTTTTTTTTTTCCCCCTTAAATTATTTTTTTCAGTAAACATTTCCATAGAATTGACATAAAAGTCATTAAGTAAAATCAGAGCAAGTTGCACATTCTGGGCATTTTAAAATAATACAAGCCTGGTTTACATTCAGAAACAAATGGTAATGGTGTGAAAAAAGCTGAGGTTTTGGGGAAGAAAGACTTTTATTTTTGTACACAGCCTTCCTATAAAATAATACTGAAGAACTTTTACCTGTACAGTTCTTTTGGTTCCATTTTTAAACTAGATAGCGTAATTAGTAATACTCAACAGCTTGTCCTTTTTCTTTCCAAGATATGCAGCAATAGATACAGTGGAAGGCAAGACTGAGATCTTAAAGAACTGATTTCAGAAAAGTCTACCCCCACAGATATCACTAAAAATATACCTATTTTTATTTCTAGACTTAAGAAAAAAAAACTTAATAGATATGTCTTACAACTACTGAAATCTTCCACATGTTTAGAAAACGTTTTTCTCATTCTTCATGCACAAAAACTAGTAAGTTAGTAATTTTTATGCTGTAATCATTTTATTTATTTATTTTTATTGAATTTTGAAAAAAAATCACAACCTGCAGTAGTTTAATGTGATTCTTTTGATCCTATTAGGCCACCTATATTTATAAAGTAGCTGTAATCAGTATGCATTCCATGTGGAACTGTAACAAAACTGACATTTTGAAATATGTCATTTCATATTCAAAAGTGTTACTGGATATGCTATAGCCAGAATAAGATCCTGAAACTAATTACTTTGACTTCATTTATCAAATATAGCAGAATTGTTATAAATACTTCTAATAGAGTAGTAACAAGATATTTGCATTTGTCTGTAGATATACAGTATTAGAGTTATGCTATACCACTAATGTAATGAAACTGTTCCATCTTGTCATGATTTGAACATAATCACAGCTGTTTTCCGTTCTGAGGAAGTTTCTGAGAGCTGTAACATCTTCCAAATATTGTTAAGACCATGAAAGTAAAGGAAAACAACGCATAATGTAAATATACTCTGGCACACTGATATTTGTATTTTTTCCCCTTACAAACAAAATTATATGTTATATAAAAGGGTAGGTTTAAATGGTTGTGCTAAAGTTGTAAACATATAAAGATTTATATGTTTCATAATAAAGATAATTTATAAAACAGAAAAGGAGTAACAGACATGCATAAGGTTTTTACTTCCTAGGGAAATAGATAATTTTATTTTTTCAGCTAGCTCTTCTATGAAGTCTTTGAGTCACATTGTAAAAGCAAATGTGAAAGTGTGCCGGAGGTCATAGAATATCTCAAGTTCGAAGGGAGCCATAATGACTGAGTCCAACTCCCTGCTCCTCGCAGGCCTACCTTACACTAAAATACATGCCTAAGAGTGTCATCTAGCCGCTCCTTGAACTCTGACAGGCTTGGTGCCTGGACCGACTGACCACCCTCTCGGTGAAGAACCTTTTCCTAATGGCCAATCTGAACTTCTCCTGATGCAGGTTCATTCTATTTCCTTGTGTACTATCACTGGTCACCAGAGAGAGGAGATCAGCACCTCCTGCTCTGCTGCCCCCCTTGAGGAAGTTGTACACTGCCTTAAGGTTACCCCTCAACCTTCTCTTTGATGAACTCGATCAGAAAATGCTAAACAGAGTTTGCCAAATAGTGTTTTCACTGTCTGCAAGGATCCTGCAGTTTTAATTATTGCTTGACATACAGATATTGCCCCAAAATCTAGTATGTTTTAAAAATTCTGTAAACTGTTTGATGAATCCTTTCTATTTTAGTATTCAGAAATGTGAAGGGCAGAGGCTTTTGTGTCACCCAGAGCCCATGTACCTCCCTGCTGAGTAGCTTTTTGCATTCAAGGCAACCTGTTGATTTCAAAGCAATATTGTATGTTATTCCTCAAAGAACAGAGTAGAATACAGGACTTAAATAATTCATTTTCATCACTTACCACTTAGTATATAAATATAGTGTAGTGCAGCACAGAGATTTAAGAATAGTCTCTAATTTTTATTTCTTCAATTACTGATAAGGTTTTGGGTTTTCTTTTTTGGTTTTGTTTCAGTTTTTTCTTTTTAACCAGTTTAAGTCTTTCTTTGCGTGATATTTAGAAGTCCTAGGCATTCCCAAATACTCACTGAGTTAGTGGGGGTTCTGAGAATTAAGAAAACATGTGAAATCAAGCTGAGTTCCCAAATTAGCAAAAATGGGCTTCCCCAAAAGTAAAAGCCCTTAAAATCAGAAACTCTTTAATAAAATTTTCTTTTATATGAATAATACTGTAATTTGCAATTCCCAAAATGTTTTAAGTAATACCAAATCACTTTAAAGGTTTTAGACATTTTAAAAGATCTTCCTGTAGATGAAACTGAGAATGCTAATAGAAGCATTTAATAAAAAAACACTGACACATAAATCTAGTTCTGTTTACACTACTGAACAATTAAAATAAAAGTATAAACAGCAATGAGATTGTTTGAACTATATAACAGATTACTTCTGACACTCAATATATAAAGATTGTCACTTTTCTAACTTTTCAGGTCTAACTTGTTAAAACACTCTAGTCAGGATTGTTGAAACAAAGTTTTGATAGAAAAGGAAACCTAACATTTTCCATATGCACTGTCATATTCCATCCCTTTTCTAATATTCATGTTCCATTAACATTCAGTATTGGATGAATCTAAGCTTGAGGATACAAAAGATAAAAACAAACTAAAGTATTTCTCACTTGTTTTGATATTTGCTCTATACAGTATTTGCTCAGCCTAAGCCATCTTGTTTTAAGAAAAAAAAAAAAGTACAAATTCTGAGGCAAATAATCAAAATCTTAATTTATTATACTATTGGATATAGAACTGCCACAGAAGCATACTACGTTGGCAAGACTGAGATTTGCAACACTAAACACTACTACAGCTTTGATCATTTCAATGCTAGAACTTAGTGTTGGAAAATCCTACCCTCGGCGTTGAGAGTTAAAGATATCAAATGAGACTGGGAATGGAAGACCTCAGTTTACCTGCAGGCTATCTACAGCAACGGTAGTGTTAATGCATGTTTTTCTGTGCTACACATAAACTAGCTCAGTCAAATCACTGTCTTTCCCAGAAAAAAATTTGCAGAAAGGTAAATGTGTAAGGTGTCTTGAGAAATCAACCTTTGCTCTTTACATATCTTTGTACACAAAAGGAAGTTATACTAGACAATTCTTATTACTTTTCTATTTTTAACTGAACCTATAATGCTTTGAATCAAGTGATAAATTCATTAATCTGAAATTATTTTGTAATATTTGGTGAACAGAATTTTTGTAAATGGCTACATATATTTCATAAAATCTTGCATTAATAATACATAGATAACTCGCATGAAAATCAAGCAATTGCAGTTAAAACAAAACATGGCTAACATTTCGGTACATTAGAAGTACTGACATATAAATTCTTCACATCTCTCAACTGCTGAAAGCCACAGATATTTGGCAGAATATTTAGTAGCCATCTAATGGGGTAGCTTATTTTTCTTTATAGTTAGGTATTTGGTTTTATAAGAATCTTTAATTAGCTATTGATCAATTTATTATTTACATGATAAGCATTAATCACAGCTGCAATACCTACCATCTGTAGTGTGCCTGCAGCAGTGCATGTTCTGTCTGTTTTATATGCAAATATTATATGTCTGTAGTGTGTCTACAACTTTCTGTAATACACCTGTAAGTGTATGTGCTAACTAATCTTTCACAGGTGCTGCAGCCAGGCTTACCAAGTCTCCAGATTTTATCATGAATCTCGCAATATTTGGTGTGTGTGTGTGTGTGTGTGCTTTGTTTATTTAAGTTGGATTTTCAGTCCAGTCTCATGACTGTTGGTAGAGAACATATATACTTGTTCTAATTCCTTGTTAATATGTCTTGCATTACTTTCATTTGGGCTAAAGTAATCAAGATAACTGCTATTTTCACTGTGATTTCTGCATTAGAAGTGAGGTTGCCCTGACCAGACATGCTTACTATATTCTGTTGTTCTCAGACCCACTTTTGTATAGATCATTAAATATTCAGGGAAACAGGGACTGGAAACTGAATCTTCCACAATGAAGGTGAGTGCCCTAGACATCTGAGTAAAAAAGTTAACACCCTTCTGCTCTACAAACCTAGTAAATAGTTAGTCATTATAAAAAATGGATGGGCAGAGACATTAAAGCGCTCTCTTATTCCCATGACTGCTGGGCTGCTAAAAGAGATTCTCCTCCTCTGTCCTTCCCTTCAGAAAGGGTTTGCCTCACTGAGCAGCTAAGGTGGTCAAGCAAGAACAGGTCCAATGAGAGTAGTCATATGTGAACACCCCGCATCCAGCTTGAATTTGGTGTTAAACCCCAAACTGTCTTACTGGCATTTGCTTCCAGCTTGCAAGTCCTTTCTCAACTTTGTGTCCTCTTTAAATAACCTAACTCTCTACACACACATGGTACCACTCTTATTACAGAGTCGATTAAGTTAACTCATGCTCTGCATGTCTTCAATGACCTTTCAAATGAAGGAATAACTTAAGAAGGCCTTCTGTGACTGACTGAGCTTAGGAAGATGTCCTGTAGGTTGATATAGCTTCTTTAGTGTCAGATATAACTGATTTAGGCTGCAGCCTTGCTTAATGTGAGGAATTCTTTGGTCTCTCTCTCATCCTGTTTGCATGTAAATGGTGGGAACATATAATCTGTGAGATAACTATCATATTGTCAGATTAGGTGTAGATTGACCCCCGTTTCATAAAACATTAGAGCTTACAGAGTAAGCACATAAATCCAAGCTCTTCAGGAAATGTTTCCAACTATTTTGTGTCCATCGCCAACTGTCAGCATATTCTTGAATTAGTTTTAGCATTTTGATATGTAAGCATTTAGCAAGGAACGTAACATCATCAGCAAGTAACACAACATAGATCTTATTTAGAGATTGAAGTAATTTTTTTCCCCCAAACTGGCAAGACAGGAGCAATAAAATAGAATTTTTAAGTTACAGAGAATCTGAGTTAGTAATACACTGAAATACATTCTAGACATTTCAAAACCATAGATGATTAAAAATGGCATGCAAGTAGAAAAAATGGTTTATATAGTGTAAGAAATTTATGTGAATCAGTTAAATATGTTAAAATGTTGGGCTTTAAACATTTTTTATCACTCCATCATAATGAGAAATCAAATGTATTTTGTATTTCTAGATAAAAGTAAAACCAAGATTTTCTGATCTCTCCACCAGATTTTATTTTAAACTGCTATTGATTTACAGCATTTGAAAACAAAAAGATATGAGATCCTTGGAGAGGAGGAAAAGGAACTACACAGGTATACTAATGAGATGTGACAATAGAGGAATTCTCCTGCAGGTGCCTGGGTTTTATTGCTACAGTCATTCGTAGGGATCAAGGAAATTATTCTGAAATTTATCTGGAAGAAGCTTTTCTCCGGGGAGTAATGCAAGTCTCAGAAATACTTTCTCCCGAGCTCCTTCTTGTAAAAACATCTGCCTTTTCTGCTAATTTTGTTGACAAATGTATAAAATCTCCCATATGATGAGTGTTGTGCAGTCACAACAGGTGTTTGTAGGCACAGCTATGTTAGTTGTGTTAAGAGCAGAAAGTGTTATTTGAAAAAGGTGGCTACATTGACAAATGTTTATTCTGTAGAGATTGTGATTTTAATAGTCTGATGCAACAAACAGTTTTCGTGACATAACATCTCTTCCTTAGGTGTGTCTTCCTGTTGTACAGAAATATGAGGTCACTGTGGATACAATCTAAAAAAAAGGAACATCAACAAATGCAATTTAAACAAACAAGCAAACAAATGAACAAGAAACAACAAAAAACCCCTATGCACAGGAGAAAAACTGAGTTGGCCCTGCATTCCTAGCTCAACTTTTTAAAATAAATTGAAAAATAAATCATCTTGAAATGCATCAGTTCTCATGGTTGGTCTGAAGGAAGAAAAAGTCCCCCTCTCAAGCATCTGAAGAGTTCAAGAGATCAAATTATGAGACCTTTTATTTCCTAATTTTCAGTCTTGGAAATACGTTCAACCTGTATTTCTTTTTAATGCTTTATCACCAGCCATAAAGTTTTTTCATGGTGAATGATGCCCGATGATGATGGTGATGATTAGTGACCTTATTCCTGTTTATTCTCTCAGAAACAACATAGTACTGCTATGTTTGTGTGTACCAGAAAGAAAAGCATAATAAAAAGTCAAAGCATGTATAAAAGAACTTAAAAGTCAGAAATTTTATTTGGATTCCAAATACTTCACATACTGATTAAGTAAGTCTGATGCTTTGACTTAAGACTACCTAAAGGTTACAGGCCCGCACAATATTTACGTTTCTATCGAGGACCTACAGAAACAATTTTCTCATTAAATTTAAATGGTTTGAAGACATAGAAAAATGAGATTTTTGTTCAGATACATATTCAGTTACTTTTCTATTGTAGTTGGATATTTTCTTAATGCGGATATATATCTTTTGATGAAGAACGATTTGTTTTTTGTTTCTCTGAAATAATTTATGCTTTTTTTGTCTCTCTGTGAGGAACTTTACAAAGTTTTCAAAAACTTTAAAAATATTTGGAATGTGCTGAGTGTGCATTCTTTTTAAAGCCAGCTGCTTTAAGATGTTCCAAACTTTGAGGCGTAAAATGTACAAGAGAGGATTTTTGGAAATGTGGATTCTATATTGGCAAAGTAGTTGATACAGTAGAAGAGAACATTTCTGATAGTTTGAGACCATAAGCAATTTCATGTTTAAAAAAGTAACAGGGGGAAAAGAGAATAAAAAATGAAATGAAGGATGATAAAAGTACATTTTTCCTCCTGTTCATAAATTATAAATGCCAACCCATAGGACTTTTTGCAGTTGCCAGGTATTACATGTGCCAGTATTATTAAGGACATTATAATACAGATGATAAAGAGTGATGACATGCAGCAAAGCTAAATATAGTATTGTTTAAGCCTTTAGGCCCTTGAAAAGGGATACAAAATAACGATATCACTATACAAAAGATGCAGTGATATGTTAGGAAAAAACTAATGACATGCACTTTTTGACATTTCTGCGCGAATGTCTATCCTAGAAAAGTTAAATGTGTAAAAGTCAGGTGCCTATGCACTTAACAAAAATGCTGTGCTCTTTATCTTGGAAAAGATAACATCAAGGTATTTAATAAATATAGACTAAGTTAAAAGATGGAGAAAGAAATGTGTTAAAACCAAAACAAACACAAAAAATTAGAAGGATGCTTTTTTGCTGCTTAGGACCTGTGTAAAATTTCAGACATGCAATCAATTAAAGAAAAATAAATGTCAAGGGGACATTAACTAACTGAATTATTTCTGTTATGGATACATTTAAGAGTGATGTCATCTAAGTGTTCTCACTAATGCAAAGCAAGATCTTGCTTCATACAGCTTATAGGAGAGAACCCAGGGTGCTTTCATAGAGGTAAATGCATTATGTGTTCTTTGGAACAGCTTTACTTGCTCTGTGAAAGCTGAAACAGCTCTAGGACTAAATGCAGGTCTTGATGCTTTAGTGGATCTGAAACCACCAGTGTTGTTATTGTTCCCTGTAATCAGAAAATTAAAATCAAGGGTGATGGATAGGAATTCTGTTTTCAACCAGGTGGTATATGATTTTAGCGAACTGGATGTCAGGTATAACAAAACCAGATTTATCTCAAGCTATCAATTATTCACTAAAATGCCTTCAATTTCCCTCTCAAAAGTAAAGTTAATTCTCTGGCATTTGTTTAGTTTTCTTAGAGAATGAAGTGATAATTAATTATAATCTTTAACCTTTCAATTTTCCACATAATGATGTAATGTAATCTACTTTACACCATGAGGCCGCAAAGTAATTACTTCCTAATACATGGATGTGCATAACAGGTTTACTTCTTTCTGCGTAAGTAAACAATTTTAAATTATGCTTACATAGTGGTTTTTTCCTCCCTCTCCCCCCATAACTTAATAAATCATTTTTGAATCTTGACTTTTAATGAAACTGGCTGCTTTGATCTGTGTTTTTCAGGCTTTGTATCAACTGCCTATGTATAAGAGAGGCATGTTTTTTATCAAACAAGACATATTTTTTTGTGTCTGTAGTTCCTTAGATGTTAAAGACATGAAGGAAATCAGATAATGTCAGGCAGGGGGAGTTTCTAACCCATGTCTAGAACACCAGTTTATTTCTTCTTGGTCTCTTTTCCAGTCCCTCTCTTTATTAATGCTATAGGTTGATTTCTTCCATTGCTCTTTCTCTTTTGTAGGACTCTTATTCATGGACATAAGGGCGATGGGGGTGGTGGGGATGCATTTATTTTTGAAAACTGTGTCCAAAGACTCTTCTGATTAGAGAAATAATGTAAGGTTTGGGGTGTCTTAGTTCCCCACATGTGGTGTAATTGTAATTTCTACTAATTTTCTTAAGATGATTTTATAATACAAATATTTATCTAAATAAATTAGAGGCATCTTCACAATGTATTTATGTGCAAGGTTAATTCAGCATTGTTTGAATTATTTTCTTTCTTCTTGCAATGAAAATGATTTAAACCAGAGCTGGGAAAACTGTTCAATTATTTTGTACTCTGGCCATAGCTATCTGGGTTCTTAATTGCCAAAGAGAAATAAAGTAATAAGATTAGTGATCCTTAAATGCACTTCTATAAATACTGGCACAGTATTTATTTGTTTCATCATGAACACTTCTTCAATTAGAATCAGTTTTATTTTTTTCAAAGCATTCTTTATAATTTTTTTACTGTTCAGCTAATATTTCAAAGGAGTGCTATAGAGTTAAATTTGCTTAAGTAAAATATATCTGTAAATATCAGACCTAGAAAAGAATGTATTTTTAGAATACAACCTAAACTATCTGATTTTAGCTGACTTTTTTTTTTTTTTTTAACATTGAAACAGTTCTCTGTTGAAACACTGAGGTTTAGGCCAAGGGGAATGAAGTATTATAATTTATTTTAAGGTAAGGTGGAATTCCACTAATTCAGTCTTAATTTCACATTAGGTTTGGGAACGTGTTTATACCGAATAACGATGAGCTTCCCAGATAATTGTTAAAATTTAAGAGCATACTACCTGAACCAAAAATAAACAATGCTTTTATTTATCCCACAGTGCAAAAGACATAAGGATACAGTTCAGTTTTTTTGAATAAAAATGGAAGGTGAAAATTTAAAAATAAATAAATAAATAAATAAGGCTAGTTCCCAGGGTTGTGGAATTAACATCACAGGCATCTTTTTGTCCTTGCACAGCGAGATATAGCAAGTTGTCTTGGGCAGGGTCTATCTTTTAACATACTCATATGCAGCACAGTGTACTTCCATAGATACCTGTTGAGGTTCTGAATGAAGGTATTAGGTAAACGTACTCTGAACACTTTGCTAAATTAGGTGTTTGACAAGATGAATAGACAAAATGTGATCTGTGTTTTAACTGGAACATATTGTATCCACAAATAAGTAAAATTACTTCCACCATCTACTTTTTATCACAAACAGAAATAACCTGCAAGGACAGTCAGCTGTCATACAGCGATAGCCTGCAAGGCAGAACTTTTCCTATGTAAAGGAATATTAGTGAAGTGCACCTTGCTGGGAAAAAAAAAAATTGTTCATAAATAGCATCATGTTGTGCATGATACAGAGTGGTTTGGGATTTTGTTTGTTTAGTTGGGTGTTTTTAGGAAGGTTCTTTGTTTTTTTATTTTCTTCTTAAACAATGGCTTCCTCTATGGAAGAACCTGAGTTGGATTTCACACCTTAATATTCAATAACATACTGAATAAATATTTTACTCCTAATGATAATTAGACAATGGTAATTGAAAATAAATTTAGGCAGTGATTATACTTTCTCAATATTGTCTGGAAGAATAAACTCTTTTAAATATATTACGTTGTCAGGTAAGGTACTGATCTATTGATGCACTATGAACCGCACAATTTAAATTCCAATTGCAAAAACAACTGTGGTAATACTGACTAGATGCAGCAAAAGATGCTTTTGGAAAAGAATCGTGAGCAGAATGCTAAACAATCCTGTACTGTCATTAAAGACATAAATGTCTTAGGAATAAGTTTCATGCTTAATGAATTCCCACAAATTTCAATATGGAATGATCAAAAGAATAGGTATTAATTTTTATCTATCAGTGATACAGATTTATTAAATACATTGCATGAATTTTGTCACTGTGAGTTAATTGATGTTGATTGCACAGCTTTCACACTCTGTGCAATAGTATGCAATTGTAAAATTTGAGATGCCTTTTTACATGCTAAATCATAGGTGAAAAAACTCAATTTTTTCCCTCAGATTGGATTTTTAATATAATACCTTCTTTATATAATAGTTGTAGCCTCAAAAGAGCTATGTAAATGATCTGTGTGAGTGTAGTGTTATCATTTTAATGTATCAGTTTTAAATAAAAGTAGCTACAAGATACTGTAAAATTTTTTTTACAACAGCTTGTTAGATAACTGCAAGTTGTTATGGGTATCCTCAACTTTTGTGAAACCTATGAAATTTATCCAAACCTAAATCAAAACTTGCTACTAGCAAACAGTAATTTTATATTGAATGCAAAGTGGAAGACCAATGAGAACTGGAAAGGGAGGTAACATGCAGTATGGAGCAAATTCAAAAATATTATTTTCTGTAGTTCTCCCTATAATTGTGTCCTCTAACCTGTTGTAATATTTCTGTTTTCATTGTGTCGTATTCTAACTTGGTTTCTCTAGCAACACTTATCCCTTTTGCCACGTCAAAAATAACTGTTACTGGATAGGTATCATATGAATTGTCATGTTTACTAATTCAGAGCAAACTGAATTGGAATTCTGCAACAGAAATGCCACAGAGAAACCAGATATATAGAGGAAGAGGTCAGCAAATCAGAGAATGGTAAGGGTTGGAAGGGACCTTGGGAGATCATCTAGTCCAACCCCCCTGCTAAAGCAGGTTCCTATTTATGAGTGTCTAATTTCTTTTTTCTTGTATGTCGTTTTAAGACAACAAAGCTCTACTTGGAGATCAAGTGCTAGTGCAGTAAAAATATTTTGTTTAGCTGGAGGAATTCTTTTCTTTCCTGTGGATATGAACAGTGCTTGCTTGCTTAACTAAGTACATTCAAATAGGTTTGGGCTTCATTGTGCACTTAGAACGTGCCAGGTTTAATACAGTCATTACAGCTTTGTAAATTCTTTTAGCATAAAACTTATATGTAATTTGGTATGCCTAGGCTCAGGATAGAATCAGGGAAGAGTTGAGTTTTGGGGTATTTTGGGGTTGTATTTTTTTTTTTTTCCTAGATGATTTCTTATGAGAATAAAAGCTTTTCTTTATACAAATAAAGCTACAATTCAGAATAGTGATATGATCATGCCATACACAACTTGCCTTAAAGAAAAAAATAGTTTCTATTAAGAACAGGTCCAACTAGGTGTGCAAATCTGCACTGAGAGGGAAAGGTGGTGTTCCTTTTGGGATAATATGTGAATCATTCTGACTCACTTTTCAGAAAGCACTATAGGAATGGATAAATGTACAAGAGACATCATGTTTCAATGAGATACCTTTTAAGGTCTATGAAGTTTCATATATATATACTATCTTTCAAGCAGGCAGATAATTGCAGAGTGATGTAAACAACTACAAAGACATAACATGCCTGGGCAAAGGCCCATTAACACTATGTACATTGTGGGGTTCCCAGGGTGTAGCAGATGAACTTAAAAGCTTAGCAATAAAATAATTAACTGATGGCTAAATACGCCAACTTCAAGGAACTGAATTATGAAGAAGAGATAGGACTTAATAGCCCCATGTGGAATGTAAGAAAGTTGCTAAATCATCCAAGATATTTTAGCAAGTTGGCAGATGACTTGTCCAAAGGTGATCAGCCTGGTGCAAGATAAAAGAACATGCACACATGCTACCTGAAGGTGGAGTGAAAAGAAGAAGGTTAGCTGAAAAGTTAAAACCAAGACTTGGTTCAGTTAGATGTTTTATGATTAATATCTGTGTAAGCTTTCCCAGGAACAGTAAAGGATTTTTTCTTCTGAAGTGAGATGTATAGAAACTTCGTATTTTTTTACGTCTTACAGTTTACCTTTGTTAACTTTACTTTTTTTGTTCTTGTGTTTGTGTTTTAGTGTATTTCTTTCTCTTAGAATGGGTATATCTTTATTTATATGTTTCTAGTTTAATATCAGTGCAATGCAAGATAATATTGTGTCATCTCTGGCTCAGTTCTGAGAACATTGTGCTGGTTCTGCTAACACGTTCTGGCTGAAGACATAGGAGTGGAAAGAGAGCATAATTATCAAAGGGGGTGGACCCATCACCATTGCCTTCCAGACCTCATATTTTCAATGTACAGAGGTGCTTCAAATTACAGGAGCTCAGAAATTAAGGATAAAAATTGAAATATAGTGTGTTTCTCATCAGATTGTCTTCTGGTATCAGATGTTTGTCTGAAGAAAAAAAAAAAAAAGCAGATAGAATTCAGCAGAATTTATTTATGTTCTTTGACCAACAGTGAAGTTTCCACACCATGCTGAACCATGCTGGTTTATAGCATTCTGTGAAGCAAGTAATTAATTTAATATAAAAATGTTTCTAAGCCTAACACAACTAAAAATGAAATCTTGAATTTCAGTAGAGAGGTAAAAAAAAATTAACACACGAATTGGCATAGTTGTATATAATGGTTCTATAAGAATCACGTTGTGATGTATATTGCAGTGTATACAAACCTATCATCTTGAGGGCATGACAGGGTCCCTTTAGCACTTACTTTTATTTTTAAATTAGAAAGGCATGAGTACTACTTGATAATCTTATTTTTTCCTTAAACACCTGCTTCATTATAAAGTATCTGACATTTATTTGAAATAAAATTTCCCACCATAATAACACTGAAATATTACTATACTAATAGATCAGATTCAAAGAAGCAGGGAATTTATGTTTCTGAAAGATTCTTTTTAGACATTAGTGCTAATTTAACCAGGAGTTCTGCATATAAATTATTCCTAGTTTCCTAAAGGTCTAGAGTAATGTTTGTGTAGCCACCTTGTCTGTAATATTAATCCAAAAGTATTCTTTTATAGTTGTTTCTACAGTTTATAAAGCAGTTTTCTAACTCTGTTTTCTACAACAATTATATTTTCTTATTCTATTTTTTTCCTTTTATACTTAAGCTCTATGTGATCTAAACAGTTCTTGTTGTGCTGATTATCACTGTTAGATCCAAAAGTAAACTCCTTACACTGAAATAACAATTTGACCCTAGGTGAAAATGTGAATACTTTCATATTTCTCTCCTGAATCACAGAATAAATGCAGAGTTATAGGCAGCTTTTGATTGCACTGACATGCCAACAGTTTCATGACACACCATCGACAGAACAAAATCTATTGGTGTGAAGTAAAGATAAATGTTGGGAAAAGTGGTCTTGTTCATGGTAATGAGTACCTTGACTTTTTCTTTCAGTTCTTACGTCTTATCATCTAGAAAACTTAGGCTTTTATTTTGATGTAACTCTTTGACAGGGTTCTCCAACAATGGAATTTAGCCTCTAGTGCCAGAGAGCTGAACATGCTGTGGTTCAACAGAAATACTGACTCGAGTGTTGGTTCATTTTTGTCTTGTTCAGGCAAATTCACCTCCCCTTTTCTAAAAGTTTTCTGTAAGTTTTCCAAAACCTTATGTTTTCTATCCAAGACATTACTTGGTCCTTTAAAGGAAATTTCTGTGCAAGTACAGTAGTAGCCAGTTGTCTTACTGGAAGGGTCTTTTTTGTTTGTGGACTTTTTTTTTTTCAAAGGCCATGATCAGGAAAGCATAAAAAAAAAAAAAATTAACTATAATTAAACTTTTAGTTCCAGTAGAATTCTACTGCTGAGATTAAGTATTTTATGCAGTGTTGGAATAGATCAAGAATGTTTCAGGCAAAAACTTGTGTTTAACACCCAAGTGTTATTTACTTTCTCCAGGAAAGCCTCTTGAAACTATAGACAGTGGTGGTTTTGGTGCACTTTGTTTCAGCTGTGTCTACTTCGTTTTCCCTTTGACTGACTGATAGTGTTAGAGACACTAGTCCAAAACAATCCTTTTACTTCTGAGAACTGATGGATGCCAACTGCATTTGTCTTTTGCACCAACTCACAAAGTGAGGAAATTCTTTTTATTGCCTTGTTTTCTTTTCTGTAGGCTAAGCACCATTTGTAATTTTTTTAAACTTGCATTCATTTTTTTTCCTAAGCTAATGGAATGCAGGTCTTATTTCCAGTTGACTTAAAGCTGCTGATATCCATTAGCCAAACTTTTATCTGGCTTATATTAAAAAAAACCTCAGACAAACAAACAAAAAAAACCCCAAAAAACCCAACCCCTAACAAGTAAACACCCACCACCCATCCCCCAAAACCCACCATATTTAAGAGCAGCAGAACTAGTTAGCTTCTTTAAATTTGAATCCAAAATAATTTGAGAGAAGGGTGGGTTTTTTTTTTTTTTGGGGGGGGGGGGGGGGGGGGGGTTTTGGTTGGTTTTAGTAGTTTTGGGTGGGTTTTGTTTTTTTTTTTCAAAGCCTACTAATATACAATTCTATCTGTTGAATATAGAAGAAACTATTTGTGTATTCTCTAAACACTGTATTCCTGACACTAATGTGTGAGCTCTTCAGTGGGGCAATATTCTTTTACAACTCTGTCCTTTATTTTCCTCTGCTGCTTTCAAATTCTCTGTGTAAACTCTGTGCAACATATGCAGTATTATTATTTAGTTTCTAACTTCATCTTGTGTTGACTTGAGATTCCAGCCTGACAGGGAGAATTATTGGTTCATTTTGTAAGTTGGGAAGAAAAATAAAGACTGGTAGCAGGCCCTATTGTATTAGCTATCTAAATGGTCAGAGCTGTGGGCTTGCTTATTACAGTTCCTTTTGTTCACAACAGTGTTTTGGAATGCAGGCAAATGTGGTATAAAAACAGTCAACAATGAATCTGAGAAAATGGTGGGAGAAGCTGAGAAGGAAAAAAAAGTTTGCATAACAGTTTTAATAGAAAAAAAGGAGTATATTATATTTAAAATAGATAAGTTTAAGGAGTTTAAATTCTGTATGAACATCAGTCATAAAAATTGTTAGCTACTTTTTCCCTCATTGTGTACTTGTAAAAAGCTATTTTTTGCTGTTCCCTGAACCTTTCATATGGTGCATTGCCATCAGGATTAATTTCAGATATAAAATATAGCATAATGCTATTTGTATAAAAAACTTTTCCAGCAACTGAGCCTTGCATGTGATCAGCCTAGGGACAAAGTCCAAATGCTAAGCCTTTATACTGGTCTTGGTTCATTGCCATATAAATGGTGGAGGTTCTTCTGTTTCTAGATATTAATATAATGAGTTGAATCTTATTTTAAAAAAAAAAAAAAAAGTTGATTTGTCTTGCCTGACTTTCTCCATTCCAATTTATTTTTCCCCTTTCTCAGGGTCTGGCGCTGCTACACTGTCTTTGACCTTATTCACTGCTTGGGTTTTAAACTGGACAGTAATTCTTAGTAAATAAACTGGCTCAGTTTTTCTAGTCTTGCGTGCACAGTCTGGCAGAGCTTTTGCCTCCTGATCTGTCCAGTTACCTTCTGTTGTGCCTGTTTATGTATAACAGAAAAAATAATGCATTGATGCTCTTAATCCCTCTCTTCTCACAAGTCTTTCAAAGTCTTCCTCTCCTCTCTCTTTTCTTTTTTTTTTTTTTTTTTTTTGTTCCCCAATTGTATTCAGTTTTTATCTCAGTTTTATTCAGTTTTTGAATCCCCCAGAGTCTACTGCTGGAATATGTTTCTGACATGCAGATAATGTACTGGTCTAACACATAATTCTCCTATCATTAGCCTGTGCAATACTTTAAAGTTCCCTGGCATTCATTTAGGAAACTAATGAGGAAATTTAATAATGAAATTATAATGAAATTATTAAATTTTGTCAATAAAAGGATTTGCACCCAGATACTAACTGTTCCTAGTGCTTAAGATAATAAACATGTTTTGATAGGCCCTTTCTGTTTATTCAAGTGATTCTTGGAAGAGCAGCATAACAGTGTGATTTTTATGAAGTTGAAGCCCAAGGTCAGTCAACCATTTTTGTATGCACAGTTACTGCAGTAAGAATGTGTTAATTGAAGACATTTTTTCACTGATAGATATCAAATATATATCAGCAATTTTTTCTAATGTCTTGTGCAAATACATGAAGGCCTTTGGATATCACGTTGTGAAAATGAGACCCAAAATATCTGAATTGTGATATTAACTGAAAGAATTGTATAATCCAAATGACATTCTGTCTGGTCTAGCACAATTCCCACCCGCTGATGAAACCTGCAGCAAATCAGAAAATACCTTCCTGCCCCATAGCACAGGTAGTGCCTTTGTCTTGCGTGATACTACCCATTTTTCAAAAAATACTTTCAAACTGGAGATTAAAGCATACAAATGCCTATCAATATAACAAATGGAAGGAGAATGACATTGATAAATGCATCCGCCTGTATTGTAGTCAATAATTCATTTATGATGAGCTTCATTCCAAACTGCATCTAATATAGGTCACTTTAAAAAGCCTCTCTTGGGAGCTACTCCTGAATATATCAGTGATGATGACTAAACTATATTTATGCCAAGGGAGAGTTTAAACCTGAAATTTTGAACAGAGTTCAGGATCAGGTGCATACAGGCTGCATGTGCATTTGGTAGTTACACAGTTGAAAAGTGCCCATGAATTACTGTTAGGTGATATCTCTGCCAAATTGTATCTGGATGGATAAAGGATGCCTTCTCCTCAACACTGTGTGCACATGTAGAAGTCTGTTTAGGCCAATATGTGTTGTTTTACTTTGATGATAAGAATATACAAATATTTTTGAAATAATTATGGTCATAGCAATGATAAAACAATACAACCACATCTATCTGTATTAACTTCTATAATACATATATGGAAAAGTGCAAGCAAAGAAGGAACCCTTGGGAGTAGAGAGGAAACATCTGAAAAATACTTTGTGGTTCAAGCAAATCTTAAAGTAACTTTTCAACCATGAAGCAAGCCATGTTAATGGACCAGTAAGTCAAATGAAATGACAGTTTTCCATTATTAAGCTCAATTACTACATTATATACCACTGTATGGGTAAAGGTACATCGACAAATATTCTGCATGCAAAATTAATCAGCAGTACAATAGAAGAAATATTTTGTTGAAAGATAACATCATTTTTAACTGATATTCTGTGATGCAGCATGCTGTTTTAAACTTTGTTGTGGAATATTTTTCTTCTTTTGTGGCTTTTTTTTTTCCCCTCCCCCCATCACACATATACACACAGACTTTGGAAAGTTTGCATTCTTCAGTATTGGGCAGAGAGGGGACAAAGATATGAGATATGCCCTTCCTTGTGTGTTTTAACTGGAGGCAGGCATGTTTCCTTGTCTCTTAATTGAAATTAGTATGCCAATTAGGACACACCTGCACTGGAAACAGATAAAAAGAATTAAGAAAGTAATGTTGGATTGCATTTCTTCACAGACTTTGTGCAGAGCATCATCTTTAATCCTCCCTCACCATTTTTTGCTAGGTAGAATCTAGCTCTAATTAAATAGTTCTGTATCTAGCCATGCTATATGAAAGGAGTAAAATGAGAAAAGCAGTGAGACATCTTGTAGAATAAGTCATTCCTAAACCATATAAAAAGGGAGTGGAAGCTTTCCTTTTTAGGCAAAAAGGCTTGGATGATATTGGGGGAAGTTATACTGGATACTGCTGGAAGTAGTGAGAAAAAAGAGTTTTGTCAAAGCAAGTATGTAACACATATACTGTAATTCATCTATTTATCATTAATTCTCCACTTTATGTAGGCTAAGCTATATCTGATGGAGTGGCGGTGGGAGGATGGGATAAGGTTAATGTTTTTGCCTTCTTATGGCCAGTTTGTTTTCCTCTGTTTGTCACTGAATACTGTAAGTCCTTCCAAAGACTGAGAAAAGTGTTTTTCTCCCCCTCCCCTCTCTAGGGTGAGATAAGTGTCCGGGGGCTATTGATTATAGCTACATTAGACTATGGTTTCAAGTGAGTTTGCTTGTACTTTAGAAGTATAATGCTGTGGTACTTAAAGGGAAGTGGAGTGTCCATCAGGTTATATGGAAATGAACTGGATATTATAGGGACTGTAGTATTTATCAGCAGCGCTCATGTGATTTTGTTTCTGTATTTTCCCTTTGCTGCTTCCAAGCAAACAGCAGTTGCAATAAAATGGAAACAGAAAAGGTGGACCGAACTGATAACTGTTAGTAAGGGAGTCTTGAACACAAGTTTAAGTTGCTTTCTCTCATCAATGCTCTGGAATAAAGAGGGAAATAATACTGTGAGGATCTTCTGCATGTGACATCAACATCTACAGTTTGCACTAAGTTTTTTACAGCAACCAAATTACGAACTGCCATTCACCCAGGGAACAGAATCATTTCCCCACCCCCATACTTGAACTGGAGATGGAAAGGAAGCTTTCTATTACTTTTTTATACCTTTTTTTTAGGTTAATTCTATTCATGCATGAAGAACAGTTTTCCTTGAATCTATCAGTTGCATGGGAAAATGGATATTATTCATGCAAGTGGAGCTTAAATCTCCTGAGACTGAAAAATATTTCTGTGCAACAAATAATACTTAACATGAGCACTTGAAGTCAATGGGAATTGGGAGTACTATGCTCCATTTAGAATGTGAATAGTGTTGCACAGGACTAGGACCTCAGTTCATTTGTATCCACCAGAAGAAAGAAAAATAGTTTGTATATCTTCATCTGTCATAGTCTGACAGACCTCAGCTGAGCTTTTGAAATTTTTTACTGCTTCATTGTGATAAAGGGTGGAGCTATTAAAAATGAAACTCTTTTCTAACTTAAAAATGTTTTCTGCCCTCCAAATCCATGGGCTGTATTTTACTTACTTGTTTAGAATGGGGAGTGTCGATTGCCATCACTTCTCAGCATCCATTTGGAAGTGTTTCAGATTTGGAGAAATGTTAGGCCATGCCTTCCTCCCCCCCACCTCGATTTACTCAGATAAACACCATAATGAAAAGATATAAAACAACCCTGAGTTTTCTTGGTTTGTTTTAGAGTTCTGTTTCCTGTTGCCTACTTGAGATTTTTTTTATAAATAAATCAATTTATATCAGGCTTTAGAATGTAAATTATTCCTGTACCAAAGAGAGTAAGCTTTGACTAAAAAAAAACCCCAACTTGTTTAAAAGCAGAAATAACTGCTGCTACTGTTCAACTAACTGGAGTGAGAAGTTTGCCTTTTTACATGTCCTGAAGTATTACGATTTATGAATATTATTTGAAAATTTTTTTATCTTACAATAGAACTTAAAGACAAATTGTGATCAGATCTGCATTTTATTATAGAAATCAATGGAAATACTAATAAGTAGTATTGCTTGTAACATGATACATGATGAATTGTTGTGTCTCTTGGTAATATATCATTCAGTGAAGCTCTTTGTGGCTGTAAGTATCCAAATCTGAGTTTAAGGGAAATTGTGATGACAGGAGAGGGTGTAAGCTCCCAAGCTTTAGTCAACCAGTGGACTGCATAGTCGGCTGGCTCACAGGTATGCAGGCTGAAGGGGACGGTTAGGTATGACACACACTTTATTTTTCTGTTGGCTTTGTAGTGTTGAGAGGAAAAAGTCAAAGTGCAAAGCAGCAGCTGGGGACTATGTGAATTTCCAGCACTGTTGTAAGGAGGAGGGAGAAGGAAAGTTTATAGCTGCTTTAGTCTCTGTTTTCATTCTGTATTGTCCTCTCTGCTCCCTCATGTGCCCAGTAAATCCATGTGCATATAAATAAAAGTTGTATTATCTTAATCTGATAATTTCCTAAATCTGTATGGAAAACTGAAAATACCCCCATTAATTTTATATGTATACACACGTATTTCTATAGATTAATGTATATTCCATTAATAATGTGGATTAGAAATTAGTATGAGCAACTGAACTCTCTTTTTCAAAGAAAGAGCATACAATACCATGATTGGATATTTTATACTCATTCTGTATGTGCCTGGTGAGGTATGTTCGTGTCAGATTATGCCAGCTTCACATGAAGAGTAATAGGTCTTATTCAGAACTGTTTGCATGCTGCTCAAAGGGAGTGACTTCTGTTCTGCTTTCTGGCTGTGTGTCTCACTTCTAGCAACTCTGAATATAGTATCTCTCCAGGACTATTTTTTTTTTAAATAAATGAGAATCCGTAAAAGCTAGGTTTTATTCATATACGTGTTATGAAGAGACAGTATTTAGGAAAAACTTTGCTTTGTTTTGTTAATATTGTTTGGCCAAAATAGGAAAAAACAATCTTAAAACCTACCTAGGGAGCTCTAATACTTTTACATCATTGCTTAAAAAAAACCCCAACCACCAATCCTGCCCTCCCTTTTTTTATTATAAATCTCCATATGTATTTGGATTTTAAAGTGGTGCTGTAATGAATAAATATTTTTGTCAGGGGAATACATGGCAGTGTAAAGATTAAAGATTCTTTGAGTCTGCTTATTCTAAATCTCATTAGAAAATGTGTGAAGATCTCTTGTAAGAACATATTATTCTGCTAGGGCAATAGCTATGATAAAGTGTAATATGTTACATACATACTTTTTTAAAGGATTATGGTATATATAGTGCAAGATACGTCTTGATAAAATTTCTGCAAGAGTAAACCTGCAATAAAGAGGTTAAATCTAATTAAATGAAGCGAGGTACTTGCCTGTTTACAATGATATAAAATTACACTGCAATATTCACAATATGTTTTTGTTTCCAAATCTCCTCTGAGCACTAACAATAAAAAAATGCGTTTCACCAAGACTTTTGCAAGATTTCCAAATCAGGCTTTGTTTTGAGATTTGGAATGAAAACAAACTGAAAATCTCTGTGAAGCAAAACCATTATGGCTTCCTTTCATGTATCAAAGCATTTGGTTTCAGTGTTTTCTCCTTTTGTAACAATTTTATTTTAAAAGGGTAAGTGTTGTGATATATGAAAAGAGTTGTAGAGCAATGAAAAGTTTTAACAATAAACACTGAAACAAGAAACAGATGGCTTTAGTCTTCTCCTCAGAATGAAATAAAGCATATGCAAAACTGTGAAATACCTCATTCATGCTTTCCAAAATGAAAGCCAAGTGAACTGACCTAACAATTCTAAAAAAATACTTTTAAGTATTTATTGCTGTTTCTCTTATGTAAGTTTTGCCTAATCATTAACTTCTGCATTTTACAGTTTGTTACTAATACACCTGGTCTGTAGTATACCATACAGCAATATGATATGCTCTACCAAGCATCCCAAAAAGGGACCTGGGTTTAGAGAAAGGACATCATCTGACCCATGTGTGGACTGACACTGTGGAAGAGATGAGTTGGAGCCAGTTGTGTGATGGTGTGCAATGTTACAGGCTGTGGAATATCCAACACGCAACATAGTACTTCACACATATTTCAAGTCAGATTCACCTAAAATTGCACTTGCTTGAAGATGTTGAATTACTGAGGGAACTACTGATTTTAAAAACTTGTTTTATGCTTATGAAGCTTGCTGAACTAGGTCCATTGCCATTAACATCGATAAGATTGCATGCTAAGACTATTGTTAATACCGGTCAGTAAAACAGAATAGAGAGACTTTTATGAACTTCAGTAGACTTTGAATTAGGTGCATTTATCACCAAATAATTTCAGAAATAAAACCAAAGTAAATAAGAAAATATATTCCTGTAAATCAGGGAGTTTATTATTGTCCGCATTAACAAAAGAAATCTGAGGACAGCAACATGGAAGTCATATTTGCTATGTTCAGTACAGTAAAACCCCACAGTTCCTAGTGAAGTTAATGAGGATAATGTCAGAGTAAATTAGCCTAAGGATTAGTAAGTCTTAGCTAGCATTGATATAACTGGAGACTTGCTGCCATTTCTGTAGAACAACAAAAAATGTTCAGTTATTGGTGTCACATAACAAGGATTACAAGTATGCTGCAGTGTTTAAACCGACTTTGAGGAATAGTGTGAAATAGTTTCCTCAAACTTATCATACAAATGGGAAGAAATCTTGCATTTTATTTGTATTATTTGGATGAATTGCAGTTTTTTAGGACTAACACCATCTCCACAGTTAATCTGCATAGTCCTTTTTACATTGATATATTTTTGAACATTATTGTTTCAGAGGGAAAGGTTAGTGTTTTTGCCTAGGAGACCTGGATCCCAGTCCTTGTGTCAATGAATGCTTGATTTAAAATCCATTAAAAAAAAAAAATCTCTTTGATCTTTATGTTCCCAGGAAAGAATCCAAACAGGTCTTAAAGCTAGGGCACAGGTTAATTCTCCTGTTTTCCCTAATGATTTTATGTTCCCTGGAAAGCAGGGAGGTGCAAGCAGAGGGATTATGTCTCAGACTTTGTAACTCAGTGAGAGCACTCTTGAAGCTTAGAAATGTGGATCTGTGTCTCCTTGGGCAGCAAAGCATTGTGGTAATCCACGACCTGAATTGTATGGCTAGCAATTTAATAGACGGATGAAAAGGACAGTGTTTGTGTGACACCTCATCCTCAATCCAGAGTCCTAAAGACAGAACACAGGAAGACTTTAGGTACCTTCATGTTCAAAATTATCTGTGTTCAGGCAGTGGCTAGAGATCATCACTGAAGCTCCTACAAAACACTATTAATAGCAATTGAGGTCACAAATTACTCTTAATATCAAATTCCATTTTTTTAAACATTAGATTTACTTTACAGGTGATCAGAAAAGTCCACCTAGTCCTTTTGTGTTGGTTTTGCTTTCGCTTGAAAGAGCTCAAAGTATCTTAGGTTTGAAATAAAGGATTATACAAAGTGGAGGTAATGGAAATCTTAAGGAATGTGACAAAGCATGATGGCAGTGATGACTCAGAAAACTACCTGAGTATAAAGATGAATCTGTGTAATCTGACTTTTTAATGTCAGTGTATTATAACAGTGATAGACACTCTTGCCATACTTGGATTATTTTTAAAGTTTCTTTTTATGGATCCTCTCGTTGATGGGATTTTTTTTGTTGATATATTTCATTTTGTTTTAAGAATTAATAGAAGATAAGCAGGACGTGTATATGATTACTTTGGGAGAACAGAATAGCTTTAATTACTGTCATTTAAATAACGAGTGGCGTTTACTGGATTTTTGTCCTCAGACCTATGGTCTGACTGAAGCTTTGCTTTTTGTTTTAAGAGTAACATGTTTCCACAAATCTCAGGCAGTGAGTTTTACTTGACTGGTATTCTGCAGGCAGTTCTGCACAGCTCTGCTGTGTGCTTGACAGGAGGACTTGCATAGATTGCATCAGAAGAGTCTTCTAATCTAGTTAGCAACTCTACAGATATGCAGAAGATCTTGAACTGAAATCTTGTCTCAAGACTACAGAGTGGAAATAATCCATGAGCTGCAAAAGTGAACTAGATAGTGTTCATAGAACCTCTGTACTCTTAATTACTTTTCAATTGTTTATAAGATTTTGATGGGTGAGAAATACTTTATTAATAGCTAAAATTCATATACAGCAGTAAGAGAGAATGATTAAGAAACTGTAAGTCGTAGCCTTGATTTATTTCTGTAGGTGAAAAATGTATACCACTTCTTAAATATTCTATCAAATAATCTTCTAAGCTTAATTTTTGTGAAATTATTTTAAAAAATTATGTCAATAAATCTTGCTCTATATTGTTGGCAGAGCAGGTATTGTACTGAAGTATTTTAAGCTACATTTCTATAATCTTTTATGGAATGAGGAAAAACTGCAGAAAAAGGATCATAACACTAGCTTTGAACTCACTTTTATCGTGACTAATGGAGAAATTGGTGTTTGATTATCTTTTGCAGAGGTGTAGGGGGAACCTTTTCTCATTCTAAAGCAGCACCATCAGATTTTTTTCTTGTTAAGGTGTAGTGCAAAATGACGTCTAGGCAACGTAAAATACAGTCCTATGTGATACTTAAAGCAACTGAGAAATATTGCAGCAGGAAAAGTTGCCTGTTACTTTTTAAGATAGCATTCTGGTGGAATATCAGATATATTATATATATCTGATTTTATATATATACACATATAGACACATATAAAATATACATATATATGTATATTAAATATATGTATTTATATGTATACATACATATGTATATGAAGATATACATATATACAGTATCAATGGAAGTCAGAGACTGCTTCTCAGGAAAACACATGAATTCATACATTCAAGGAATGCTGTTTTACCCTGGTAGCAGCTGCTCTTCTGTTTCTATCAAGTTCTAGTGGAGGACTAGCTGTAGTCAGCTTGTGATCCACTGGAGCATAAACAATCTTCATAGCAGATTAGCTATTGTAGTTCACTGACCACAACTGTCACCCACAGGAAATTGTTTAACGCAGTGTAAATATTTGGTGTGCTCTCCATATAGCTGAGTGATTCTTTATTTCTGTACATAATTTTAGTTTGTACGAACAGTAATGTACTTTTTTTTAAAAAAAGTTTTCACATAGTGGTGATGGTGGTTAAAGTCTTGTCAGACATGTTTGGGGCTGTACTTGGACTGAAAAGCATTCTGGTAATTGTGGATTCTGAGCAACACCGCAAATGCAGTACATGTATGTATTTTACTAACTTTCATACCAAGTCCTTAGGCTTACTTTTAATTCTTTTTCCTGAGATTTACCCTGAGATTTAAGAAGTTATATATATCTCCAGATACAGTGACACTGTATCAGCTACATCTGCTAAGCATATTTAGTTGTTTTCGCCCCCAGTAGAATCTGAAGAAAACCTCACTGACTTCATTCCATATGTCTATTGTTACTCTAATGCTTCCTGGGTAACCACAGGAATTGAATAAAGAGAATCAGGGAAACTCAAGAATAGCTGCAGCAAATCTGATCTCATTTTAAAATGATTTTGCAATTACTGTTGAAGAATAAGTCATTCAGCACTATTGGTTTTGTACTGCTGTGAGGCACTCCGATGCTGTTGTTTTGATGTGAGTTTGGATTGTTCATGCAGTGCTGGAGTGCTGAGGAGTGACTGAAGCTGTGATAGGGAGAGCCCTGAAGTATTAGCATAGCTAACATCATAGCACCCTTTCTAGATCATGCTTTTCATGATAATTGCAAACCGCAGTCACTTTGGAGTCAATGGTGCTAGTCTAAAGCTATTCACCCCTCGTTGTCATTCTTGTTTCTCTGAGGAGAGTTGAGATGTGTCACACACTGGTTCTTTAAAGCAGCAGACTCCAAGTGCGGATTACAGTCCGAGTGAGAGGTTTGCACAGTGCTGTGCACAACAGCACGCAGGCTGGAAGCCACATGTCCCTCCACTAGGAATGGGCAAGAGAATTTTGACTACTTTAAAAGCAAACAAAGCCCCCCACCCAGTTCTTACTGCATTTTGGTTGCACGCTTACTTAACTTCGGAAAGAACAGCCCTATGCTTAAAAGACCTGAACCTCTTAGGTTTGTAGCCCCCACCCCACTCCTTCATGTGTTACAACCAGTAAAACAGAGACTTTGATTTCCATTGGCCAGTCATACACAGAGATTTATATTTAAAATTAAATTTGGTTTTTGTTTTTGGGTTTTTTTCCTATTCTTCCTTTAATTAACATATTAGAACTGATTGTAAACACGAGATATTGATTCCTTCAAAGTCATTAAAGGAGGAAACAAAGACTATAAATTGGTTGTTTCTTTAAGGAAAGGGAAAAAACCAAATAAACAAACAAAACAAGAACAACCCACCCTTGAGGGAAGTAAATCGTTATGAAATGAATAAGATCAAGGAGCTGGTCTTACTATCAAGACTTCTTCTGATCTGACCTACTTAGCTTTTTGTGAAAAGGTTCAGATGCTTAAACTTTTTGGGGTTTGGTTTTTTTTCTTTCCTAAGAGATTATGCTCTCCCCCACTGTGCCCAGTGGAACAGCTTCCAGCCCTCCCACTCTTCCCCACCATACCCTTTGAAACAATTTTTTAGGAACCCAAAAAATTTGGTTTTTCATTCATTCTCCTCTGCTTCTGTTTGAAACAGTTTTTATTTATTAATCTTCAGGTTGTTTCACAGGGAAATTCCATGTTACAGCTGGGATAGTCTAATGCTTTCTGCTTCCAGACAGGTTAACTTCACTGCCAGTCACACTTGAAAAGTACTACCTCCTCCCTTTCCTGGGATTCCCTTTTGTGTAGGGATGATTCAATGATTCAAGCAATGGGCATCATAGAAGGATAAAGAATTTATGCCTGTCAACTGCACCAACCTATTTTTGTAGAAGCAAACTATTAAGTTGCTTCTAGCCTTAGTGTGTGATTCTGTTTTCAGCATGTCTCACTTTGGCAAGTGTTTCATTACCAGAATGTGAATGTGAGGGCTAAAAGAAATTAGTGTTGCCATTAATTTAGTTGCTACTTAAAAGTAGAAGTGAGAATTGTAGTAAATTCTTGATGTGGTCTTCTTTTTCATGAACTCCTAAGTTTATAAATGTCTTTGTTATTCAAAAAAGTAACGCTAGCAAGACCTATCAACATGTATTTTAAGTTACAGTTTTCCCGATCCTTGGAAACTAACCACAGTGGTCCTGCCAATATATAACTTCTACTCTCTTTTGGGAAGAATAAATGTAACAGACTTTTACAGAAGAGCATATGAATGTATATAAATACTTAATAAAAGCAGAAAATATTAATATTATGGTATATTTTGATGTATTTTAACACATTAAGATGGCTTAGAAAATAGTAAACAAGAAAGCATAAGACCTGAAATGATAAAACAGTAGGACAGCATGAAAGAAGTAAAATTTTAAGGTTTTTTCAAACTTATTAAAATTCATGTTTATTTAGCATGGAAAGTATGACTAATTTGTACATCTAGTATAGGGGCTTTTTAAATAATTTCCTGTTGAATTATCATTTAAAATACAGGTAGGGGTCAAATGACCTGATTTCACGTATGTTGCATTACTATTATGTTGTTCTTCAGAGTTCAGGGGATTCAGTTCCACCTGGAGGTAAACAATGCCAGTGGCAGACATTGTGGACCACATTCATCCTGTATGTAATTCTTTTGAAGTGTATGAATTATACCACTAAGAACCCAATGCCTTGGAGGTATTTCTTAATAATATATATTTTAGGGGCAGCTTTGCTGGCACAACAAAAATGCTGTTAAGTGAAATACGCTATGCTTACACATATTAATCCTTATACAGATATTATAGGAATATTCTGTTTTCTTTGAAAAGAAGGTACTACATTTCCCCCTCCACCCCTGAACAATAGCTTTTTTTATTTTGTCATTGCTGACCTGCTAGAAAGATAACTTTCAGGTATTAGAAGGTGATAACAGAAGTAAATTTTAACTAGAAATTCTTATAATGGCATCAATGACTGAAACAGGGTGGATGTACTCATGGTTTTGCCTGCTGCTCTCAGAACAGCAGTTCACCTAGACACTTTTCCTCCTGTGAGAGCCTTTATTCAGATGCCCCTGCACGTATAAACGTGTGTATAAACAACAGTTTATTACATGTAGCCATTTGTACTATCAGGACCACTTGATATAAATGTATTGTGCTATGTAGATTGTGCCTTCTTAGCTGTTGGTTAAGGCTACAGCAGGTACTGACTTTAAAAGAACTTTAAGTGTAAACTGCTTTCTTATTCAATTTTTGTGGAATGTGAATGTGATAACAGACTAATATTTTTGTAGACAGACAAGTATAACATCTCAGTTTCAAACCTTTGGGAAAAACAGAAGCTAGCCTAAGCTTCAATATGCCTCAAGCATGAAATCCTCCAGTCTGGTTAGGAAAAGCTTGATGGAAGACATTGTTTATGTTATTGCTAAGTGATGGTGTTAAAAATAGGGAGTTTTCCTTGAGGATGTTGTGTGTGCACTTTTATATAAAAGTTCTTGTTTATTCCTAGAGGAAACCATTTTTTTTTCAGAAACCAAAGTTGATCAATAAAGATGGATTAGCATGATTGAAAATCCCATTCTGACTTAATAAGAGTGCAGCTGCATTATAATACCTCATAAATCAATCTGTTAAAATTGACCAGAACCGCCAGTCATTTCAGGCTACAGCATGGCCATTTTAAAACAAGGCTGAAGAGATTGAGCCTGCCTTTAAGCTCCTTGTGAAACCAAGGCCTATAAAACTTTAACATTGTACACTTAATAGCTTGTTTAACTAGTTGTAAATGGAAATGTTGTGGTAGATTACCTTGCCTAAAACATGTTTTTGCTGCCTGTAAAGGAAGTTTGAAGCCAAAACTTGCTGAGCTTCACATCCTAACCACCTCATTCCCCTTGAAAAATTACATCGGAAGGAAATGAGCAGCATTTAATGCAAAGAAAGTGACTACCTGGTTAGGAGAAAGTATTGACATCAGCAGATGGTTTCGTTTACAGCTTTGCACTGATCAGTTACTGGAGAAGTAGACATCAAAACCAGACTGTGAATACAATCTGGTTCTGTAAATAGATAGGCTTGCCTGTCAGTGATGCCTGGCTATGAGGCTTAAAACCTACTATACTGACTCATCTAGCCCAACATGGCAGGTGCAAAACTGTGTGAATGTTGAGGATGCCATTCAAATACTTGTTGGTGCAATAATGTTCTTTGTCAGTTTGTGATTCTTTCTAATTCTATTTTCTTTTTAGTTACTAATAAGTAATGAGATGATATAGACAGATATATAGCAGCCTCAGCATCTCATTTCTGAATGCTCAGCTTAAAGCCTTAGCCTTAGCCCATCACTTTCATATAAAAGTTAGTAATATTCTATCATGTGTTTTTTTCCCTCCAGTTGAATTGCTTTTCCCAGTCAACTTCCAGAAGGAAAGGGTAAAGGAAACTTGTCTGCCTGCATGTCTTTTACATGCAGCCACCTGTATTCATAATAATTGCTTTTAATGTGTGTGTGCATATTTATGTGCGTGCACATACATACATATGCATATATGAACACACATTATATAACTATTTATGTGTTTAGTGAATAATTTTGAAGTAATTCCAAAGTACAGGAAAACCATGGCAAGATGCTCATCTCCATTTTGTATGAAGCCATAAATCGATCTGGTGTTTTTTGTTAGGTTAGCCTAATGGGACTCCTTACTGTCACATCCTGCTAATCAATGATTTAAAAAAAAATAAAAATGAAAAGGATATAAGGACATCACTATACTGTTTTTTGTCTTCTTGAATATGGGAGCTGTGGAAACTAACTTAACTTTTTGTATTTGTCTGCTCACTAGAGAATTCTTTTTCTGCCACCAAATACAGCAAATGTTACTAAGAGTTTTATAACATACTTGTTTCTTAATGTAGCAGGTGGTATGGTTTGTTACAGGTTTAGAAATAAAATAATTTAGAAGAAAAAGAGGCATTTTATTTTTTTAAATTGTTTTCAAATGGTTGGCATCCTTTCAGATGATAATCCTATTTTTCATTGTTTCTTGTCTGTCAGAAACTTGCAAAATGGCCTTAAGTCAATGAACTTCTGTGTGTTACAATCTGAAAGGAAATAGAGGAATTCAGAAGAGTTTGA
>NW_009260179.1:2372110-2379654 GCF_000687185.1 Egretta garzetta | reverse complement strand
TTTTCTCTGATTTTTCTACTTACGACATATGCAACAGATGGCAAGATCTGACAAATAAAACCATGATGTATATGTTGTCGGTTTATGAATTAGTTATGCCTGATTATTGCTCAATTTCCATGTAATTGTGCTCTATTTAAAGTCCTTCTAATGTCTACACAAGCACAGTTTATCAACAAAGGATTTAATATGGACAGGGACACTTACCTAGCAGCTCCTGGGCTGACTGGATGGTGCAATGATACTTGCACAGCAGGCAACTTATGCTTTCACTGACCTTGGCAGTATTGCAGGGATAATTCTGCTTCCGCAAGAGTGGAGTTGGTATTAAACAATGTCTTGATTCTATTAGGAATGAGTATGCTTGCTTTAGCCATCTGGAATGTGTATTTGTTTGTACATGTTTCACTGCCCTAGTGCAAGAAAACAAAAATTAATTCAAACCCCTCTCCATTGTAGGCTACCTTTTGTCTCTTCCTACACACAATATTTTCAAATACTGATGAGTTCTATTATTTGTCTGTGATATTTGTTCTGAAATTCCAGTTCTGCTTGGTTTTTTTGGGTTGGGCTTTTTTTTTTTTTTTTTTTTTTTTTTTTCCCCACTGGGTTTTGAAAGCTTCAACCAGCTTAGTTTAAGGTCATATCTTGAGCTGCATTCTATTTCTTGGGCTCCATCTGTGCAAATCACCTCTAAACCTCTGGTTCAGGAAGACTATTTAAAAAATCTAAATGTAGTCTGAAGTAACATTTTGTGAGTAGGAAAGCTGTACATAGGGCGACGGGTGGCATTTGCTCAGTCAGTATGCTTCACATCTGCTCCCCTCTCACCTACCTCTGTCTCTGGAACTGACTCTACCACAGCTTATTGACTCCAGAGAGTAAAGGGGATCCTTGGACCCAGTTATTCCTTCATAGTGGCTACTTTGAAATGATTAAATTTGAAACTACTTTAAAGTAAGAATCACAGTATGCATTTTACAATTGGGAAGAAATATTTTTTTTTAACCTTTCATTCTGTTATTTTTTTTCTTTGGGAATTTTGTGTGGTTTAAAGTCACTTGAGACCTAATTATATGAAAGTGCCATTTCTGCATCAGCTTATCTGATAGAAGTATAATTTTCCATGTGATGGGGAAACACTAACCTTTGCTACTACTTTTGAACTGCATGATGTAAGACAGTGGGAGTTAGCAGGGAAAACTTGTAGGTGTTCATTAAAATGTTGAAATTTCAGAAGTGGAAGGTAAATATTTAATGCCAATGGAGCTGCAAAACCAGATTTAATATAGTCAAGTAGCTACTATGTTATCTGGAGAAAAATATTCAGTATGCAGCACCTTCAATAAATATCAGTAAAAGAATAAAAATAGAAGCCTATCTTGCGAGTTACATATGCTAATAGTCTTAATGCAAAGGAATAGATCATGCCTTACTGCCTAAGTGGCTAGATCTAAAGTTGAAGAACTGTTTGTGGATTTAATGTACTTTGGGTCACATTTTACCAGAACAATGAATGGAAGAAGTCTATTTAATTTTCACCTGACTTCTACAATATGTTTATAACCCATTTAAGTACCTTTCTTCATCACAGCTGTGACTGAAGTGAGATGTAACAATTCTAGAACACATGGTATTTCAAATATAACTAGAAGATATTAGCAACTATTTGTAATAAAGTCATTCTTTCACAGGGATAAGAACGTATTTGGTATTTTCCGCAACCTGGTTTCCAATTGTGGATTGCCTCCTATCCTCAGTGCACTCTTGCACTTTATAGGCAGAATGAGGTGAGATATGTAACCTGTATAGTACATAAAGCCTGTATTCTGTTTCCAGAATGGAGAGAGTATTGTACCACTGAACATACTGAGAAAATGTGTATATGTAGCAAGAGAAATACTAGCCTTTACTGCTTCCTTCCAACCTTATGCATAGTACAAAACAGTGGGAGGTTCTGAAAAATGGCAGTCATTACAGTGTAAAATTCCAGAAACAGATGGTAAATATTTAATAGCAATGAAGTAAGAAAAGTAGGATCAATGCCATCAGATAGCTACTAAGTGTTAATTTAGTTCATTGTGGAAATTCAATTTCTTAGCTATTTTTCAGTGAAAGTGTAATGGAGGTTAAAAAGCATTTAGTAGGCAGACAGCAGTTATGGAAAAATAGAACTGGTTCAGAATATCTGTTTTAGCAATTTTTATAGGTTTTATCATGAGTGTATTTGATTTTGACATGGGAGATTATACAGGCAGTCACACAACTTTTTCTTCTCACAGTGCTTTAAAAAAAAAGTGGCAACCCTTAAAATTTTTTGCTTCTTGCTTCCCAAGGTTATTCTATCCACCATGGATTATTGGCTCCATTCCTACATCCAGAACCCTAACTCCAGCTAAACTGAGGAAACATGGGAGCAGCTGCTCCACTGGGGTATAAGAGCTGGGGCAGTAGTACCAGAGGAATTTACATTGACTTTGTGTATGAAGCTTCTAGTCAGTAGAGCATCCATAAATTTATTAGGAGACAGGAGTCCTTACCTTATCAATGGAAACATAGCAGTTGCCCAAGTGCGGAAGGCCCCGCTTTGCACTGTTGTATCAGGAACTAATGTCATCTATGAAGGCAAGATACCATTCATTCTGTACGTTTGTGGTCCTAGACAAGATACCATTGTTTGTTCGTTTAAAGCAAGTTTGTTTTTTTTTTTTCTGAAAGAAAACTCCATACCTTATTCTGTTTGTTCAAAATAGTGGTGTTTGCAGAACTACTAGCTTCATAAAACACATGAGTTGTCATTAGAAATTTTTGAGGTACTGAGGAAAGTTATGTTTTCATCAGTTTCATTTACAAGATCAACCTGACATTATGTAGCTTACAGTAAATGTGTCAGAAACAAGCATATATGGAGCAAAAATATTTCCTGAAATACGTGACTTTTACCCATTCCAAGCAGTTGCCATACGTAAAAGCACAGTAGAAACACACTTGGGAACAGTTCTGCTGATTCCAATTATTTATGTCTCAGCATCAGTAACTTAGAAACTAATTTGTCCAAAAATGAACTCTCTCTGTTGCTGAGATAGATAACAAATAGTATTATAATATTCAACAGCAGCTACTTGTTTCAGTGTTTGAGGAAGTTGCTGTGAATAGTGTTTGTCTCCGACATTATTTAAACTGATGAATATTACATATGGCTTGATCTTAGAGCAGTGGAACACAAGATCTGACAGGTTAAAATGCATTCCATACAGCTGCAGACTAATAGAGGTTAAGGGGGTTTGTGTGTTGCAATTTTCTTCACACAACTGTAATGTGGTAGTCAAGCTACAAATAGTATGTCTCTTAAAACAAATTGCTTATGTGAGTAGTATTAGAATAGCTCACAAATAAGAAGCCTGGGAAACACCCTTTTTATTTTCCTCTATGTAGCAATGCAGAAGTGCAAAAGATTGCAGATGGACCCATTCAAGTTCTTAATGAATAGTCTAAAAAGATAAAATATGTATTTTCTTTATTGTTAAATAGTTTTTTTTCCCTCAGAGTAAATCAGCAGTGTTCTTGTCTTTGTGAAGATCTCTGTACTAAACTTAAAGCTGCTGTAATTTCACACTTTAACTTATTTTCTACTGTATCTTTCAATAAATATAACTGATGTGCATATGTAGTCTAACAAAAGAATCTAATGCTTCAGTTCCAGCTACAAAGGGTCAACCTACAGCTTATTTCTCTATACCTTAAGCAGGCAATTCTATATTATTTGTGGGTGGATTAACTGGTTTGTAGGGCATCCGTGCTGCAGATGCAGTGACATCAAGCTGCTCTTATTTTGCCAGGCTGATTAGGTCAGATTAAGCATTGTGCAAATGCGGCCATGATGCTTTCAAGATCAATTAAGTCTAGAACAGTCTTACTACTTCAGCATGGCGTGAGAACTAAGCTAATAAAACCTGCAAACCTGCAAATTTTCTTGCTTGCACATAGCCATTTCTACTGAGTAGCATATTTTAGGTCTGTGTTGATGGAGTACACAGACACTTGAACAATTCTGCTAGGGTCTGCCCAGTTATAACTGCTCTAAATCTCTGGCTTTGAGCTGAAGACACCAACAGCAAGAAGGGTCCATGCAGGTTTTTTTTGCTTTTCTTTCCTTCTTACTAATCTTTTTTTCCCTACTGTCCAGGGTATTCCAGTTCTTTAGTACCCAAGTAATGAAGTAGTGAACTGGCGGGCTGTTTTAATTTTTTTTTATTTTTTTATTTTATTTTTTATTTATGTTGAATTTAAAATGTCTCTATATAACCATGTAAATTAGTTTTATAATTCAATTCCAATACTTTCATACTAAGTATTGATAATATCGGAACTACAATAATTTGACATGGTTTTTGTTTATGTGAACTCCATAATTTTTGTGCTAAACATGTTTTGCATATATTTAAGTATCCCTTGCAGCTACCACTCCTGGGATCACCATGTGGCTTAAACTCATCTATCTTTCTGTCTATAAAAGTGGTGTTATCAGAAAGAAACACAAATAAAAATTCTGTAGATTTAAATTTGTGCAACTTTAGTCTGTGTCCTGAAAACAAATATACTTCAGGAATATTAAAGGCGACGAGGAAAGGGGAGATGTTGTGTACTTAGGAAGATTTTGAGCAATTTGGACTGGATCTAGAAAAATGACTATGAGGTATAAACTTTTAGAGAATTTGTTACTGAATTAATCTCAGCCCCATGTGCAGTGCATAACATGGATGAATAAGAATGGATTCTACAACAATCAGCATGCAAGAACAGTCAGTCAGTTATTGAATTAGTGAATAAGAAATTCAAAAGGTATTACTGAGGCTTTAAACTCAGACTCCTTTAGGAGCCTGAATGCCTGAGCTGCAAAAGACAAAAGTTTCTGTTAAGAGCTGCAGGTTTGAATCCTTTGCAGGGGTTAGGCTCTGTCAGTATTAGAGTTCCTTCTCACCAAAACACGGCTGGAAGAATATTACATTTTTCAGTAGTTTAAGTGTTGCACTATAGCTATGTGGATTTCTGAGTATTAGCTGTGTGACTTTTATGTGCAAGGCAGCTAATGTCTCGTGTTTCCGTGATGCACTTTCCTGTGCTGAGATCTACACACACAAGAGGGTTTTCACTGAAGATCTTATTTCTGAAAATACCAGTGTAAATAGAATTTCCCAATGCACCTCAGAAATCACAGGCAAGGATCGTTGTGGTATATATGATTGACTGTGGTATGCTATCTATGTCCATGCATAGAGGAAAATGGTGCACATGGAAATACCAAGGGTTATCTGTTTCCCTTCCTGTTCTTAGATTCCTTTTAAATTGGAACCCTGTGCTGCGATTTGTAAAAATTAAGAAATCTTCAACACATGATTCCTTAGATCCTAAAATTTGGGTACTCTTCTTAAAAAAAAAAAATCAGCAACTATTTCTGAATGTTTACCCCTTTCCTTCTTGACTAGGTAGTACTTAATCTTATCATGTTAACATTTTGGGTGTGCCACAAAGTGTGATTTGTAGAATTGCACCTTTAGTAGTTGTGATATAAATAAAGGGAGTGGCAACGTTTTGCAACAAAGAACTTGTGTGTTTTGTGTTCCTGTTTCCATGTTCCTTTAGAATGGAACTTAATGTTAACTGTGAAAATAGGAAGAGCTGAGCAAGCATGATTTTTTTCCAGAAGTTGTTCTGTTCCAGAGTCCAATTAACAGAAATACAGTTTTGAATTCAAAATGACCTATAGTCACAGAAAATAAATTTTGAGGGTGGAAACAGATTTAGAACTTTGTTGAACTGTTTCCAGAAATGAATCCTGAAATGTGAAAGTTTTAACTACAAGATATTTACCTACTGACAGCAGGTCATAGACAAATATTTTAGTAGTGGCTAATGTTTTGGGAGGTTCTGCTTTTGAGATACCCAGTTTGGGATGTTGCCAGTAAACCTAGTTTCTTTAGACACTACAAGTATTTGCTCTCTGCAAATTGCTTCCCCTCATGCAATGTAATACAGATATCTCTTTGGATAAAACATTGAGACTGGTTTGCTCTGTATATTTAATCGTGCAAGGGTATCATTGCTTCCTACATAGCAAAAAGAACAAAAGCAAAAAAACCCCTCTAAAAATCCTCACTGGGTTTAATATTTCTTTCCAGAGAGCTCCTACATATTGACGCCGTTATTAAGAAGATATTCCAAGGTACCTGTAGGCCAATGTGTTCAAAGATACTGAAATAATTTTATTAGGCAGGAAAGAAGTATGACAAAAAATATTGAACAACAGTGCCTCTAAGAGGATTCATATGCAATAGATTTCCCCAAAATATATAGGCTCTGGGAGCCAACACCCTATTTTTTGTGCAGGGTTCCTCTGTCCTACTGAGTCATACCAAAAGTTCATGAAAATTTTGGACTAATGAATCTGCCAATTCACTTCTTTCACGAATAGTCATGATATATGCTATACACAAACCTGTTTCTGTATTGTTTGTTTGCGGGGGGTGGGAGTAGGAGTGTTCTTTGAGAATGATTGATGTGGCTATCACAAAGTAGACTTTTGAATCCTGGTAGAAATTGTAGTGACCAGATTGCAATACTGTGAATAATTTTGCCACAGCATAGCAGAGTACTGATACCAGGATACTTCTCAAAATTTCTTCCTCACCCTCCAAGTTTCTATTTCAGCAGTTTTAAGGAGCACAGCCATGCTTAGCTTGTCAAAATCCAGTCACTACTAATTATTGTGGTTGCAAATTCTAGCTTGACAGGCGGGTATCAAACCACATTCTTTGGTGTGCTGTAGGCTACGCAACAATCCCTTCTTGTAGGGAATCCACAGAACTATAGTGAGACAATTATGCTGACTAAAGTCACTATTAACCTGGCACCAACTATGTTTTAAAATGTAAGTAAAAGCCTGAAGGTATCATTTAGGTTTTGCTAATATATTAGTTTGCTTACATACTATTAGTTGTACCTAAGTACTGCAAATAAAAACTAAAAATCCTACTGAGAATGTTCTGCAAATTTTACGTGGTACATATGCTTGTATAATTTAAGACTTAATACCTTTAAATTATCATAGAATCATAGAATGTTTTGGGTTGGAAGGGACCCCTAGAGGTCATCTAGTCCAACACCCCTGCAGTGAGCAGGGACACCGCTAACTAGATCAGGTTGCTCAGAGCCCCGTCCAACCTGGTCTTCAATGTTTCCAGGGATGGGGCCTCCACTACCTCTCTGGGCAACCTGTTCCAGTGTTTCACCACCCTCATTATAAAGAATTTCTTCCTTATATCTAGTCTAAACCTACCACGTTTTAGTTTAAAACCATTGCCCCTTGTCCTGTCACAGCTGGCCCTACTAAAAATATTTTCCCCATCTTTCCTATAGGCCCCCTTTAGGTATTGAAACGCTGTAATCAGGTCTCCCCGCAGCCTTCTCTTCTCCAGGCTGAACAAGCCCAACTCCCTCAGCCTGTCCTCATAGGAGAGGTGCTCCAGCCCTCGGATCATTTTTGT
>NW_009260179.1:2309151-2371952 GCF_000687185.1 Egretta garzetta | reverse complement strand
GACCCAGGTGCAGGACCTTGCACTTGGCCTTGTTGAACCTCATGAGGTTCACACAGGCCCACCTCTCCAGCCTGTCCAGGTCTCTCTGGATGACATCCCGTCCTTCTGGTGTGTCAACTGCACCACTCAGCTTGGTGTCATCTGCAAACTTGCTGAGGGTGCACTTGATCTCGCTGTGTCATTGATGAAAATATTAGCAGCACTGGTCCCAGTATGGACCCCTGAGGGACACCACTTGTCACCTGTCTCCATTTGGACATCGAGCCATTGACCACTACCCTCTGGACGCGACCATCCAGCCAGTTCCTTATCCACCAAACAGTCCACCCATCTAATCCATAGCTCTCCAATTTAGAGAGAAGGATGTTGTGGGGGACTGTGTCAAAGGCTTTGCAGAAATCCAGATAGATGATGTCCACTAGTTTTCCCTTGTCCACTGATGTTGTCACACCATCATAGAAAGCCACTAGGTTCGTCAGGCAGGACTTGCCCTTGGTGAAGCCATGCTGGCTATCTCAAATTACCTCCCTGGCCTCTATGTGCCTTAGCATAGCTTCTAGGAGGATTTGTTCCATGATCTTCCTAGGCACAGAGGTGAGGCTGGCAGGTTGGTAGTTCCCAGGGTCTTCCTTTCTACCCTTTTTGAAAATGGGCACAATGTTTCCCTTCTTCCAATCACCAGGGTCTTCACCTGACTGCCATGACTTTTCAAATATCATGGAGAGGGGCTTGGCGACTACCGTGGCCAATTCCCTCAGGACTCTGGGATGCATCTCATCAGGTCCCATGGACTTATATGCATTCATAACTTGCACATAGCTTTGCAAGTCAGTAACTGAACAAAGCCACAAAATTAAAGCATGTGCTTAAGACACAAAACCACCAAGAAAATTTTACATTTTTTCCCCAGTTTATTAAAATGTTTCTACTAAATGAATTCATGAATATCTAACATAATATGCAGAGAAACTGCACTGTTTGTGGAACAAGGTTTGGTTATCTGTGGTAGTGTGTGTGGCTCATCAGGATATAAAAAGTAACAGAAGGAATAAGAAAGTTAATTTAAAAGGTAATTGTGCATTACCTTTGCAGAGCCACTAGTTTTTGTGATCATCAGACCCCTTCCACATGAGGTACTGATAAGCCTGTCAGCTTTATAAATATCTGTACTTTGGGTTATTGGGGTAAACATCCAAGCCTTAGCATACAGAGTTGTTGTTCTACTAACATTTTTCTCCTGTATGGTTTCCATCTAGTTTATGAAATGCAAGACTAGAAAGCTTGATAAAGATAATGATGTTTCTCCTTGTTAATTGCAATGTGACTGATTATTTGTCTGCTTTTGGCATGACGAAGAAGGATTGTAGCTCTACTACTCTGCTGCAAGCATGATAACACCATTGCTAGCTTTATTAAGGAAGTTGTCTGGCAAAGAACAAGTCCTTCAGTAAAGAATATTTGATGAATAGTAAGAACAAGCAATATGTACATTTCACAGAATCACAGAATCGTAAGGGTTGGAAGGGACCTCAGGAGATCATCTAGTCCAACCCCCCTGCTAAAGCAGGCTCACCTAGAGCATGCTACACAGGACTTCATCCAGGCGGGCTTTGAATATCTCCAGAGAAGGAGACTCCACACCCTCCCTGGGCAGCCTGTTCCAGTGCTCTGTCACCCTCAGAGTGAAGAAGTTCTTCCTCATATTCAACTGAAACCTCTCGTGTTTCAGTTTGCATCCATTGCCCCTAGTCCTGTCGTTGGACACCACTGCAAACAGACTGCTTCCGTCCTCTTGACTTCCGCCCTTAAGATATTTGTATGCATTGATGAGATCCCCTCTCAGTCTTCTCTTCTTCAGGCTGAACAAGCCCAAAACAAGCCCAATTTCATGGGAGGATAATCTGTATCATTTTGTGTTGGAAGTTTACTGAGAAAAAACACCTTTTCTCCTTCTCTCATTTGAAAGTGGAAGCTGTGGAAAGCATGAGGTTTGATGTTACCTTTTTTTTTTTTCTTTTTCAGTAGTTATGATAAGGGATAGTAGACATGGTACAAATATAACTGTACAGCTTTTAGAAGAAAGATTTTCTTTTCAAATATGTGCTACTTATGTATCTTGAGGGTCTGTTTGTTTACTGCAGTTGTGTTGGAATGGGATAATGAAATGGGGCTGAGTATTTTGTTCATATTATCATCTACAGACTCCATGAATTACCTCCAGGTTCAGAGTACCAGTTACTAACCTTGACATTAAAGTCCTTTAAAGCATAAGAACTTTGACACCTCATGTACAATAGTAATACCAACAAAAAATTCCCTGTAGAGCTAATTCCCACTAAGCTTTATAGAAGATGCGTTATGGATGAGAGTATAAATAAAACAATGCCAGTAATAGTGCAGTTTGCTGTTCTACATTAGATGTTCCTACTCCCCAAAAATTGGCAATTCTCACCCCTTGATTCTAAAGTTGTCCACATAAGCCACTTTTTTTTGCACACTCTCCTGTTTTTTACTTGTGTCTCTAATGAAGCAAAAAGCCATTTGTGTTTCCCCTTTTCCTTCTTGTTTAACTATTGTTGTATTTCATGCATCTCCTTATACTGTTGATGAAACTTTTTATCTTACTACTTTCACCACTGTTCTCCTAAATCTCGTATTTCTGCAGGAAGTCTTTGACACTCTATTGCCATGATGGTCTTTAATTTTCAGTCAAAGTAGTTTCAGTGGTGAAATCCAGCTGATGAAAAATTTTGAGTGTTCAGTGCTTTTATCATTTGCTCTTATCAGTTTGGCTCTGAAGACACCTTATGATGACCCTCTCTTGATTTGGCTGTATTGAACTATAATATTCAGAGATACTTGGGTGTCTATATAACTGGCCATCTGGGAATAGATCTACAAAAGTGTATCATGCAACCCAAAGGATTATTTGAGAGCCTGATGTCTGTGGAGCTTACCTTTGATTGTGTGCCTGAGCAATGTATGCCTCTCTTCATGCAGTTATCTGCTGTGGAGAGAGACTCGCAGAAGACAGCATTCTGAGTGAAACTGCCCTGAGTTAGTTGGTAGAAAATAACTGAGGTGTCACGCAAATGTCCATCTACTAGAGGATTCACTGAGTTCAGTTAAGGACCTTCGTCCCACCTTTCAATGCACGTATACAGAAGATGTATTCTTCTCTTTTTTCTGTTGTGCATATGATAAGTTGGTGATTGGAGTACTTATTTGGAGAAGAAAGATGAGGATTTCAGAGGCTGCTTTAAAGCACATATTTGAAGATTAAGTAAGCTGAACTAGGTCTTGGGCAATTACAAAGCCCCGGCTGAGTACATATCTATATAGATAAGTGATTAAGTATTTTTCAGAGTTTGGAGCTGCATGATAAGGCATGGCAGGTTCTCTTATCTGATTGTCTTTTGAAGTTCCTGATTTTCTAAATCTTTATGATGGTGATATATGAAACTTGTTTGGAAAAGCGTATATGCAGTTTGAAGAACTTGGGAGTCCTGGGAGACACGTTAAACATGAACCAGCAATGTGTGGCAAAGAAGGCCAAAAACCTCCTTAGTTGTATTAAGCAGAACATTGCCAGTGGGTTCTTCTTTCTACTCAGCACTGGTGAGACACGTCTGGAGTGCTGTGTCCAGATCAGTGCTCCCAAATACAGGGGAAATATGGATGTACTGGAATGAATGCAGCAAAGGACAGAAGAGATGATGGGCAGGTTGGAGCATCTGTCATAGAAGGAGAAGCTGAGAGAGCTGGAATTGTTTAGCCTAGAGAAAAGGTGGCTCAGGAGTACCTTACCAAGCTGTATGAATACCTGATTAGAGGAAGTTAAGATGACAGATCCAAACTATTTTCAGTGGTATCCTGTGAAGGGACAAGAGGCAGTGGGCATGAATTGAAACACAGGAAATCCTAGAAGAAGAATCCCAGAAGAAACTGTTTTATTGTGACAGTGGTCAAACACTGGAACAGCTTAAGCAAAGATTGTGGAGTCTCCGTCCTTGGAGGTATTCAGAACCTGACTGGACATGGCCCTGAACAACCTGCAGTAGGTGACCTTGCTCTGAGCATGTGAGTTGGACTGGATGACCTACAAAGATGCCTTTCTATTTCAGCAATTCTGTGATTCTGTGAATATATGCACTTCAACTACTGCCTGGACTAAGACTGTTCTTTAAACTTTGCATCTTTAAAAATTTGCATGTTGGCTGAGAGACATCTTCACTGAGAGTGGTTATGAATGGAGCTCAAGCCTGTTTTACAGGTCCCTCTGACTCATAGTTTCAAACTCAGAACTAAAGAGTAGCAGTTAACTTTGGACCCTGAGAGCATTGAGGTACAACCTATATGGGTGTGAGTATTTTTATGGTGTCAGTTTAGTGCATGCCTTGACAAATGCCTTAGTGTTTAATTCTGAGCAACATTAATTTCAATTTTGTGTTTGTCCACTTTTTGACGCTGTTCTATCTTAATGGTAATTTTTGCAGGGCACAAAATGTTTCTTGTTTATATAAGGCCTTGTATTTTCAGGCCTCAGTCTTTTAGTCCTGTCTGTTTTTCCTTCATGCAGATGATCATCGGTATGTTCAGACATCTTCTGCTTTTGAGGCCACTTGTGTAGAAGGTGTGTAAACTTTTATACATATGTCCATCAATTTGGATGTGCTTTGGGTGTTATCTTATCCCTAAGAGGTTCTGTGCTTCTGTAAGTGTTAATCCACACCAGTGCTATGAACTGACTTTGGAGATTACAAGGCTTTCTTTTTATGAGGTCAAATACTCTTTTGCTACAAGACAGAGGTGGTGCTTCTTAGTATGTATGAACCTAAATCTGTACAGTTTTGAGGGGAGAAAAAAAGTCTATGATGTTTAGGAAGCTTCTGGGGTTCTGAGCTGTTTACTTACCATATTTCTATAAGAGTTTAAATATTAGCTTTGGTTTCCAACTAACTCCTTCCAATGTGACAATTAGTAGTAGCTGTAAGAATATCACTACCAATATTTTTCTTTGAAACAGAAAAACCACTAACCCCATCCCCCCCAGAAAAAAACAAGGCAAAACACCCCACCATCACGAACCAAACCAATCAAACAAAAAATCTCTATGTCATGATGAAGTTTGTTTCACTGCAGTTAATGGTACCAATACTGAGTACTCAAAATCCTGCATTTGCAGAATGTAGAAAGGAATGTCATGCTTCTGTAATAATGTATAACTTACCATGCTCTCTTTTTCACTGCTTTACTGTGTCTAAGACAAGTACGCAAGAGACTTAAACCAGGAACAATGATAAAACATGCTGGAACATGCACCCAGTTGCAAGAGTAACTTGGCATGTCTGTCTCATAATTATCTGATTGTTGCTTCTTCAGCAGTTAAGTCAATTCATTGGTGTCAGTCCCTGGTGTGAGATTGACAGCTTCAAGACCCATGTGTAAAACTCTGGAATGTTTGCTTCTACTAACAGGGATTGGTGGTTTGGGCTTCCCCCCGCCCTGCAGGTCAGAATTTTAGGCTTCTCTCAGAGTAAGTTATAATGTCTGGAGAGCAATATTTTAATTACATGTAATTGTGAGAAGCTATATCTTTGAAAGTAAAATGTTTCCAAATTCACAATTGGTACGTGTGAATTTGTTCTTTTCCACACACAGCTCCAAAGGAAGATGTCAGTAGACTTTCTAGTTGTGGATATGTATTCAAAATTTGTCTAGTGTGCATATATGCTGTGTAAATATGTACATAATTCTTGGTGAACTGTGTTTCAAACCAGGATAAAAATAGAAAGAAGGAAAAAAGCAGTTTACTTCTCCTTAGTTAAGATTTCCCAATTAATACTACTATTTTACAGTAAGGAATTTATGCATATTCCTCAGGCTCAATGCCTGCAAGAATCTTACCATGTCAGTGGACTTCAAGACTAATTTGCTATGATTATCAGGGAATTACTTTGTCAGACGTCCTGTTCACTTTTGCAAGGACAAACCTGTTAATTCCAACTCATTTACTTTATGTGGAATGAAAGGTAAATTCAACAAAAGTGGTCATAAGCCTGAAGCTTTTACTAGTAACAGTTGACGTTGGTTCTACATACTGTACTCATTGGATAAAACATCAGAACTGTGCTTTAAAAATGTCAGAATGCTTAATTCATCAAACAGGGGCATTGTTGTACTGCAGCAAAGGAAATGCTTATAGCAAGTGCACACTGAGGTTTTCAGCCAAGAGATGCAGCAGAAACATTAGATCAGGAGGTTGTCTTAACAAAGTGTCTTCTACAGACATCAACACAATAAGGCAGAGTGCTCCCTTAGAATTTTGAAGGCATTGGTACACAGGAAGGACAACCAAGTGCATGATGTACATTTCAGATTAAAATCAGAGGTTATGATTCAGACAAAACTTTCAAGAGCCCAGATTGACGTTCCTGCCGTGTTTAGAATTGAATGTGACACAAGAGAAATTCAAGCCAAAATGGAGATGAATTATTATTCAAATAAAGTCAGCTCTTTTTAAGTTGACTATAATTATTCATCTAAGTAGCCCTTTCCTTTAAATGATAATACTGTGTAATATTGGTATCCAGTATCAGCTGGTTAGCACTTTCTGATATTTTATAATTAATCTTTTTTAGAAAAATTACTTTTTTTAAACTGAATTTATATCTCGGTTATATTATTGTGCAGATTTTAATGAAATGTGACCTGGACAGTTGTCAATTACTTGCTTCAAATACTGAGACAATGAGTTGGAGAAAGAGGCACAAGTGTATTCAGTTTAGTGCTTAGCTTTTGAAAGTGTTTACTATCAGTGGTATATTTCCCCCATACTAAAATGGATAAACAGAGATCCACATTTTATAATTGCAGTAGTAATCGCTTGACTTCACAAATCAATCACATATTTGAGCTTTAACACATAAATCAAGGAAGATCTTAATTTGAAGGTTTAATTTTAATACAGATTAATAACTGTAAATAAAAAATTTGAATATAATATTAAACTAAAATATTGGTTATATGTCATATTTTTTCGTTATCGCAGTCTTTAAAAATGTGTGTACAATCATGAACACAAAATATTTTTTATTGAAATCTAATATGCAGCAGAATTAATTCATCTGTGTTCAGTTTAGCTGAGGTTAAACACATCTTCAATGAAAGAATACATGTTTCAGTAAACAAATTTTTTCACCCTTGTGCATGTTTTTGGGTTTTATTTTTGTTTGATTATAGAATCATAGAATAGTTTGGGTTGGAAGGGACCTCTAAAGGTCATCTAGTCAACCCCCTTACAATGAGCAGGGACATCTTCAACGAAATCAGGTTGCTCAGAGCTGCATCCAGCCTGACTTTGAATGTTTCCAGGGTTGGGATATCTACCACCTCTCTGGGCAACCTGTTCCAGTGTTTCATCACCCTCACTGTAAGAAATTTCTTCCCTATATCTAGTCCAAAGATGTGATGCACAGGGTGAAAAAGGCAAATAGAAATCTTCATTCTGAAGCAAATGGTGTTGAGCCATACTAGCAGAAAAGCTGGGCAAAGATTTTGGGTATATTTCAGTTGTTATGTCAGGGATAAGTTGAGAGAATGTAGGGAGACAGTCAGAAAAGTGATGATGATAGTTTTTTCCATGTGAAATCCTTGATGGATAGTTTAAAACAGCCTATTAAAATGACAGACAACCCAGTCTATGCGGTAGCTAAAAGCCCTCCTGAAAGCATGGCCAGCTTAGAGCAATTTGTTCACAGTGTTGTCCAGTCAAGTTTCAAGCATATCCAATGATGCAATTTCACAACCTGTCCAGTAACATCTTCTAATATTTGACTACCCTCATTGTGACTTGTTTTTTTCTAATATCTAATTGAAATTTCCCTTGCTGCAACTTGTGTCCTTTCCTTCTTGTCTTTTTTCTACGTATCTTCAAGAGGAGTCTGTCCCCATCTCCTCCATATTCTCCTGTTTGGTAGTTGAAGGCTGCAACAAGATCTGCCCTTGATCTCTTCTTTTTAAGATTAGAGAAACCAAAGTCTAAGTCTCTCCACTTGTATTACATGCTTCAGTCTCCTAATCATTTTGGTGCCTCTTCTGAGAGAAAGCAGTAAATTAATATCTGTCTTGTACTTAGGGCACCCAAAACTAGATACATACACCCTCCTATAACATGCTGAGTAGCAGAGAATGATCATTTCTCTCAACCTGCTGTTGATGCTTTTAGTGCTAAGGCCAGGTATGTGGTTGGCTGTCTCTGCCACAAGGATATACTGCTGTTCCTGCTCACCTTGTCCAGCAGGACCCAGTTCTCTAGGTCCTTTTCTACAAATTTAAGTGAATATGTCTTAAAAATAAAATGAGAAGAAGGTTAATATTCTGAGTTCAAACAGAATTCTATAGGACAAAGCCACCACTAACATAACTGTATGTGGACAGGAAGTTTCTATACTGTTGAACACAGGAGTAGTATGACCTTATCTGTAACAACGTATGCTCGTCTAATCATCCATAATTGGGAAGTGTAATTGAAGTAGTAAAAAGTGCAGGAAAAGATAGAAGTACGAACGAAGGTGTACAAAGCACGTCTTACAGCTGGAGAAATGAGAGACCTGAAAAAGACAGAGAAAAGGATGTTGCTAGTTGCAAGTGTTTGAATTGCAGGGACTGTCAGGCATCTTTATGTAATTGTGTGCTATATTAATTACCTTTTACCATTAGGTGGTAGTATAATAGCAGATATACTAAAATTTAATTAAAGTAAATATATTTACATTATAAATATGTTATATAAAATATAAATAATGTTGTTAGTGTTTTTCAGATGTTGATATTTTCCTTATAATGTTATTAGTAACACCACCTATATCAGTGCTTCGCTATAATCTTAAAAATCCTTTATAAAAAAAGCATATTTTAGCAATTGATAGTCTAGAGAGAAAATGAGGAAGTTTTAATAATTGCCAAGTGGACAGGGATCTTAAAGTACCATGGGCATGAGTGTGTGTATACGGGCTGTAGTGCAAGCAGTGTCAGCATATGCAAATCATAAAGATGATAAGAAAGTACTGGAGTAAAAAGCCTCAACAGCAGGTGGATGAATGCATTTTCAATAAACGATTTTCTGTATCGTAGAAAAGTCTCTAGGAAAGTAGTTATAAATCACTAGCTTATATCTTACCTCCACTACCTGTTTATATCAATCGTTGTGGAAGACATAGCTTACTAATGTTTTCTTTATAGTGTGATTTAAATTAGAGAAAGCCTGAATAAATTGCTTCCAGCTTTGCATTGGTCTCAGGAGCTGGTAAAGAATATTATTTGTCTTTATTATTGCAGGAAAATAATATCATGACATTGAATTTGTCTTAGTCTAATATAATATGTAGCATTCATCTGCAATAGACCTACATATTAGATTGGAGTAATGCTTTTTTCCTTTTGGATTTAGTCCTTTTCGTTACTTTTGACATCAGACTAGATGCAGTCCTTTCACTGCAGTATTTTTTGTAAGCTCTCCACTGTGTCTCATGTCCTTAAAGTGTTGTATATTTGGGGGAAGAGGAAGAGTTGTTTATTTTTTGTTTTTTTTCTTTTATTAGATGTCATGTATTGTATCAGTCTTTTGCCTTTAGATGTTTCAATTATGTAAGGACAAGGTTTATTTAAAATGTTATGTCTGTGGCTCGGTTTTATTATAATCTAGGTTATTTATTATCTCAGCTCCATGCTCAAGTCATCTATTTTTAACTTTGGAAGCACTTTTCCTCATTTGTTATAATGTAGCTTTCGTTTCCACATGCTTTTATATAAATCCAGGCTTCTAGAGGGATTTTATATCTGAGTACAATTAGCGGATGTTCTGGAACATAGCGGCTTGGTTTTGACTTGCTTGATTATTAGCACTTAGGTGGTGAATCACATTTTCTGTAGCAATGTAGTCATCTTGCATGATTTTATGAATCAGAATATGCTACCTTGTTTGTTTTGCTCTGATTTTCTACTTTTCTCTCCACTCTCCACTCCTCCCCCCCCCCATCAGTTTAAGCTTTTTGCTTATTTGTTTGCTTTATCAGTTCAATCGCTTGTGAAGTGCAGGAGCATATATTATACATGTTCTCATTCTTGTGAAAGTTTTGGGAGTCTTTACTTAACTCAGAATATTGCTTTTTGATCCATAGTTTGAATCTGAGATGTGAAGTCAAAATGATTATTTCTATGCTGTAACAAAGACAAATCAATGTCTTAAGAAGTTTATATCGTAGGAAACTCAGCTGTATCATGTTTACTATGTATGTTGAAACATATTGAAAAGAGCTAAGCAGGCTTTTTTACCTCCATAAGAGAAGACTCAGGGAACAACAAGCTTCTCAGGCTATATACTAGCTTTATGTATTAAGTGCGTAATATACAGCTCCAAAAAAAAAAAAAGGTTCAATAAAAATAAAAACCAGACTGGGTTCATAATTAGCTGAAAATGGTAATCTTGTCATGTTACCTGTTTGAAAAAATAAGCAAAGTAAGAAAAATCAGACCAGTTGTTGTACTAGAGGTGTACTACCAAATACTTGCCTGATGGAATGGAAAAAGATCCATGGAATGGATGGCATGGGAAAAGAAACAGTCAAAAAATTTATTAAAACCTATTAAAAATGTAGTTCTTATTGAACAGCCAGGGAACCTTTGCCTGATAGAATACAGTAATAGTCTGACAAAGAGGAAAATGCATGAAAAATGATAGCAGTGTCACAGGGGCAAGATCATGTTGTGTAGCATCTTTTTTTATGCATGAATTTGCATAATTACATCAACATAGTTTTTACACCTATCCATGCTAATATGTGTTATTTGACATTCCTGATTTCTTTTCTTCTTCTTCTTCTAATGCAGTTGCCCATTATCTATCTATACTGCTGCTAATCTAAGTGTTTTGAAGATACCTTAAGTTTTGAACTGGAATGATGTAGTCTTTGTTACAAGATAACATCAGTTGGTTTTGAAATTAAGTAGTTACGTTATTGATGAATATGTTCAGAAATAACTTAAGCACGCACTTCCATTTCTGTTCTATATGAACTGTTCTTTTCCCAGAATCTGACATGGTTGATCTAGTATTTCTTGTCAGCTTCTGCCTTATCTCATCTAGTATGTTTCCTGCCATGAAAATCTTAAACTAGCTGTAATTCCTCAAACACTTCTAACATCAGTATCTGTTATCATTTCATTAACATTCATTAAAAGTTTTGTTACTTTCTGATTCAGGGTCTTATTCTTCATGCTATCTCAAAAGTATAGCCGTGCTCTGTAAAATCTGCAAAAATATTTTTAAAATTTTTGTTGCAGAAGTTTGCTGAATTTCTGTATTTTTTTTCAGAATGTTTAAAAATGTAAATTTTTAAATTTACACCCCTAATGTAATTACACCCCTAATGTAAATCTCTATACACAGAAGCTGGAAGTACCTGCATGAAAACATTTTGCAACCAATTAAACATTTCTCTTAGTCAAACTCTGCTGCATGAGTACTGTCTCATAGCATATGTTTCACCAATATACTTTCAGAAGATCATTTTCTGCAGACTGCATGCCAGACTTAAATTCTGGTTAGATCTGACTTCCTTAACCACACAATAAACTTTCATATATGGTCTTATTTAAGTGATCTGACCTGTTAACTCTTTTAAAAATAATTTTAGCTAAAAATAATTTTAGTATAACTATCAGTTAAGGATTTAAGATATTGATTTGAAGTATTTGCCCTGTCCCACAAAGTAAAGTTAAATTGTATTCAATCAACAATAATAGACTTTTCTTATAAACCGTATTCCCCCTGGAATACTATTGTGAACTGTGTCCTTTGAAAGATGGTTATGGTTAGATGATTTGGAAATTAATATCTAGCTTGCTTCAGGCTGATTTAATATTTAGTTTTATCTTGTTAGAATGAGTGCAACAAACTTCTTACTCTCATGTTTCTTCCTGTTTTGTGACTCTTCAATTTGTCTTTTCTTTAAAGCAATTGTGATTTACAAACTCTTTTTTTCTCCATTATCATATTTAAACTAGTTAAAATGTAGGGTTTTTTCCCTCCTCAGATGAAAATGAGCTTTTTATAAAGGCAGAATCCCGGGAGTGATAAACTATGCAAGGCAAATTGAGTTACGATTGTCAAAATTCATTGAGAGTGAAACAAATGAGTCTGTACAATTTTATAGTAAGGCATTTTGCTCAGAGAAGTTGTGGAGTATCCCTCCTTGGAGATATTCAGAAGTCATGTGGACATGTTCCTGGGCAACCAGGTCTAGGTGGCCTTGCTTGAGCAGGGAGATGGGACAAGATGAGCTCCAGAGATCTCTTCCAACCTCAGCCAAACTCTGATTCTGTGATTTTTTTTCTTGCAGTTCTTTGATCACTGCTAGGTGATGGAATATCAGGATGATTCTTCATACTATCCATCTGTTGTACTGAGTGGCAAAAGAATCTGATTATTGGTTTTGAGTTCATATTTATATATGTGTCTTGTGATACTTTGTGTAATTTCATATAAAGATATCATCTGAAATGAGGAGAAAGACAGCAGATTCCTATATCCAAAATGCTAAAAAGCTATATGTGTTAAATGCAGCTAATATGTTTTTGACAATGCTCTTGGTAAAAATTTTGGTTGTGACCTGATGCCAAATATCTTTGGAAGCAATTAATCACTCTTACAGTATAGTACAGCTTATCATCATCAACATGGCTGTAACACCTTGGTCAGTCCTCAGCGGTAGTTGCATTTGCCTTATACTATGTTACTTAGAAAGCAAAGGGATCACTCAACTAGAGGAACAGACTTTCAAACACATCTGCTTCTGCTTTCTTTTCACTGTTTTAAATATATGCATTTGATATATTAGTGGTCTTGAATTTCACTTCACTTCATATTTCTTTAAAGATTTCAGTCCATCTATAGGTGCTGTGGGGGTTGTTTGTTTTTCTTTTTCCCAAGCATTGTGCATAGGAGTGCAATGTCATCTCTTCATCTCTTCCTTTTAGGAAGTAGAACACTAACAGTTAGACAAGGCGATGCTGAGCAGTATTGCAGAGATGCGATATTTGTTGATATGATTCCCAAAGGGAATCTCATCTACTTAGAGGAGAGCAGCGTGTCCTGACAGTCCATTCTTTTTCTAATTTGTTTTTTTTGGGGGTGGTGGGGGGGCAGGGTGTCCCTGCCTTTGTCCTAGATGAGAAAAATATTTAATACACAGTTTAATCTAGAAATATTTTCAGAATTTTTAATGCTTATTTATGAGGCACAGGTTGCAATACTTGACTTCATTCTCTCTTGATTCACCATGGTGGTCATTGATGTTCAAGGGATATTCATACATAGAACTGGGAGACACCATAGCTTTTACATAGCAACTAAGAACATTCATTTCTTCTGATAATGTTGAGTTATCATTAGGGAAAACTGTGTTAAAACTAAAAATTGCTTTGGTTTCAGGTAAACTTTACCTGAAGTCAACTTTTATTCCAGTTGGTTCTGGGTAGAAAGCATACAGTTCTCTTCTTAAAGATAAGACCCTATATATGTCAGTTCAGTTTTTTAGAAGTGTTAGAAGTAGTGTACTGTTTCTAAACTGATGTCTAAACTATGTTTTTCTGTGATTTGTGTTTAAAAGTGAAATTTAAATACTGGACAAGAACAGATAAAAGTTAACTTCTTTGCCCCCACCCTTTTTAATCCTACTGGTTTGTATCCTGTTGCTGAGGAAGGCAGCAAAACTGCAACCATTGAATATAATAAAGTAGAAAAGGGGATAGAAATAGAAAAAGTAATGGAGTCAGGAGACAACGAACAGCCCTGTAAAAAGCACTGCTTTATAACAAAATAAATTATATGTAGTGCATTATTATTGTGCATTATGAATTGTTCCAATTCCACACACTTTCTTGTGGATGAGGCAATTTATTACACAAAAGCCATGAATTTGTGTCTCACTTCACAAGCCACTTCACACAAATTTTACCTCAGTAGGTTTCCACTGGCCTTTGTGGAATTATTCTCAATGTACATAAATGTAAATGAGGATACAGTCAGGCCTTGTGACTGAGTCTTGGTCTTGCAGAGTGAAGCTGTCTGCAAACTCAAGAACACAGAAGGAATAATAATTATCTATTGTGGCTGCAGTTTTATAATGTCTCAGGTTTAAATATGAAAGGATCAGTCATTGCACTATACTTGGATAAACCTGAAGGCACAGCAGTTATTGCAATCTATCAGCATGATCCCAGTGCAAACTGTCCTAGCAGGCTAGAGAATAAAAATGTTACATAAACTAAACAGTGAAAGATTCTTCTGTCCTGTCTTGTGAAGACTTTTATAAAAAAGCAACAGTTATAAGAATAACTATTACATAGTTTGCTTGCTCAAAAAGACTGCATATGAAAGCTTTTTACTGTGTGCTTTGTGTAACACTTAACGTAGTGGGATTCCAGTTCTACCTGAAAGCACAATAATACACTTGTAGTAGTACTGTATATTATATAGGGATAGCACTGATTCTATATACTATTAGCACTATATGTGAGTTTATATCCCTAGCCTTAAGTTTTTTTCCCATTTCCTTTGAAGTATATGTTTGAAGTAATTTTTTTTTTTTAATTTCTTCTCCAATTTCTTTTGCTGTAAGTATAAACACGAGGAAAATGCTAGTAATTAAAAGATGAGCAAACTTTGCCTGGACTATGTTTCTTGATAAATCAAGATCTGCTTTTTATAGCTATAATCCTTGTGTTATGAGCTCCATTGCCAGTGAAAATAAATAGAAACAGTTTCCAACTCCATTCATGATCCACTCTTCACTGGTTTCTCCTTATTTTCTGGATCTACTTTATAAAGATGCCACAGGGCCCAGACAAAGTTTTCTACTCTGAATTTCTGTTTTTAATTTTGCATGTCTTAGTGTCGCTTTGAGTATGCAACATAAAGAAAAAACTATATATTCCTTCATGGGCTGAGAGATTCAGAATGTCAACAGCTGGTGCTCATCTTTTTGGTATAGATTTCAAGCTTTTGAGCTCTGGGTCATAAGAGTCAACAAAATGAGGTTAAGTCAGGGCCTGCATACTTATGAGGTTTAGAGAGTACATTTGTGTGACTCTGAAGGGAGATAAATGTGCTATTATGACAAATAGATGCAAGAATCTGCATTAGCTGCAGATGTTTATGAGCTAACAGAACAAAAAAAGCTTGAAAATATATTGACAAGAATTGCTTGTAGGAAAATTCTGAAAATCCTATTTAGTATTTTGCATGGTTTAAAATGTTTCTGTATTTATTACTAGTTATAATAAACTTCTGGATGCCTGCTCTGTAAACCTTTTTTTCTGACTACCTTTCCTTTGCATCAGTTGTCAATTAGTGGTTGTATATTTTTCCTTGGAGGTTGTAGGCTTTTTGCAATCAATATATTTAATAGAAAAATCAGCAGCAAAACGTCTGTAGGGAACAAGATGTCTGTGTGTGTGCATGTTTATATGTATACAAAAGTTGTATGTATATGCAGCTATTTAGCAGTAAAAAAAGACTGCTCACATGCTGAACCTGTCAACTGCGGCTTCCTACAAAGGAAGCTAGGAAGGCTCGAAATCGATTACCGTTTTATCATTTTCAGTTGTCTTGTGTTTAAGCACTAAAATGGCTGTGTTCTCCTCATCTACATTTTTTTATTTATATAAGTTCCAACTGACTGTTTTTTGGTGAGACATCATTCTATCCAGGAAAGATGTGCTCTGGAGCAGAATTAACCCTAGTGATATGGCTGGTGAAAATCTGGAAGAATATAGGGTCTTTGACTGTAATGGGAATGAACATACCCTGTGTTCAGGCACGCAATTCCTGATCTCCATCAGAGGAGGTGTGTTTTCTGTAACACACGGGGTTGTTAAACAGGGAAGAAGAAATCAAAATAAGGAACTGGTATCAAATGTAGTGGTTACAAACCACATACTTGGGGAGTAAGCTCAGGAGATGCTATTGCTGTAAAGCAAATTTAAATAATAATAAAAAGATACCTTGACTTTGGGCAAAGAAGTCTTTTTCTGTTAAACAGTTGAGTGTCCATTATAAAACTAAATTAATATGATGAAAGTTATACTAGCAAAAAACATAAAATAGCATTTTAAAGTTATGCTAATAACAAACCCCAGCAGTTGAAATTGGTTTCATTTTCGTCAACAGGAAAAAAAAACAATCAACATTAAGAAACAATTCCACTGTTCGGACTTCTGCTTTGAGTGTATTTTCTGTGTTTATTTCAGCATCTTTCAAAATAGAAAGTTCTCTCTGTAATCATTCAGTTAAATGTACAGAGAAAATAATTGCCTCAGATTATGAGAGCCACAGTTTCTAGTTATAGAAAGACTGCTAAATAACAGAGTTCACATCCTCTGGCAGTGTACTGTGGGGAGAGTAAGTCACAAGCAGATTTCATTGACACCTCAGTGAGAAACATTGCACAGGCTATGAAGTTTCCCAGATTTCTGTGGGGATTCTTTACAGTAAGTGTTGACTTTTTATTGACAGTCACATCAAATGTATAATAGAAGTGTAAACCTACAGAGGAAAAAATGAGTCTGTGCTTGAAGCTCAGTGTTACCTAGTCTGGATAAGAAATGAGTATTGGAATTCAGCTCTAAGAAGGAAAAGAAAACTTTCTTCCCTTACAAGGTCCTATTGCATATTTACCACAAAATAATGTCTGAGTCTGCAGCTGCCCATTACTGTCAGGTGGGGTTTTCCCCCCACCATTTCCCGACAACTTACCTTTGTGTTTTTTTCCAGGTAGCATTTGGAAAAAAACCAGCAACAAAAAAAGGTGTTGGCTCATAAGTTCACGTGGTAACAATTTGGGAATAGTGGTGTGTGAGTTCAGAGTACAAGGATATGGCCCTCAGATGGAAGGGATGTGGTGTGCAGGAGAGGTAACATCTGTTAGCAAGTTGAGGTAACACTTACTGTTGGCTACGTAGTGACATGTTAGATGAAAAAACTTCTTATTTCCTTTGCCTCCTTCCTTCACTGCCCCTTTCTCTCTGGAGACCCTGTGTGAACAAACATGGTACAACATGCTGTTGTTCCTGCTGTGTACATGGTTCACCTCCTGCCCTAGAGTCTATTAACTCCTGATCATGACAAGCACAAGTGGAAGCTGGTGATTGACGATACTCAGCACCTGCCCCATCTGCTAGGCAGATGGTTGCACATATGAATTTATTATTGCATTGATAAAGGACTTGCTCTGTAGGTAGAGAGCTACAGATGACAAGGTGGGGATAAGGTGGAGGGACAACATCTGCACCAAGACATACCAGTGTGTGCTTTTCTTTTTTTTTTCCTGCCCCTCATAATCCCACTGGTGCTCCATTTTTGCAGTATACTGTGTCTATTTCTTAGTAGTATGACGGGTTTGCCTTTTTTTAATTTTATCTTGGTGCTCTATATGCCCTTCAGCTCCTTAATAGGCTGCTTAAGGTTGAAAAAGCAGTCTCTCCTGCTCATTTTTACTTTATATTTGAGGAAAGGAGAAAAATCTGGATGTTGAAAGTTGCTGGCACCTTTTTACATTTTGTGTTACTTTTGAGATATGCAGATATTGTTTACGGAGAAAGGAAGGAAGAAAACTTGGCAGAGGGACTCAGGTCATGCCATAGGGAGTAAATGAAGCATTGTTTTTACTCCATGGGGCAATCCTTGAACTGCTGGATCTGCATCTTAGTGGAACATTGCAAAACAGAAACAGTAGGGGGTAAGAAACTAAGCTTTATGCAACTCGAAATGATTTACAGACATGCAAAGCTGTAGATGCTATGCCCATTAATGAGATGTTTTCTATTTTAAATTCCTTCCTTTCATGAAGTTACACCTTTGCGCATAGACATCCATGTTTTGTCCTCTTATTTATAATTTGTCTCCTGAAAAAAAAAAAAATCAAGAAATGCGGATTTATAGTTCCCATGAATTTTCCTAACATATTTACTGTATTACAAATAATTAGATTCTTTGGTGGGGATGGCAAAATATTAAGGATGTAGTTTTGAGATAGGTTGGTTTTATGGTTAAGATTTTCCATAAAATTTACTTACCATTTACTTACCAAATGAGTGGCTAGATTTCTAAAAGTGCTCCAAGCATTAGGGTTTGTGTTTTATTTTTGTGCTGCATAATTGAAAGCGTTTATCAATTATCATCATTTTGGCTTGTCAGATAACAGAATATTGTCAAAATACAAAAATCAGATAATATGAGAAACAAAGTTTCTAAATAGGTAGTTAGTGAGAGTGATGGTTATTCAGGTAACAACTTCCCTTTGCCTGTGACATGCTGTTCAGTGGTAATACAGCAGTATTTTATTTCTCTCCTGGTACATAAATGTTGGCTACTGGACAGAATAAAAAGCAACATTTGTGCACAAGGGAGATGGATGTGTCCAACAAAGGTAGCATCTCTTGTCTGAAGAGCAGAGTGTTGTAAATAGTGAGTGTACTTTGTTGTACATTCCTTTAAAAAGAGAAATTGTTCTTGCTGCTACTGATGCTGTATTACATGCTGCTGATGGCAGCATGCAAATCTGCTAGATTGTGGGTCAGCTGTGACCCTCCTCCAAGTAAGCATAACTCCAGTGGTCAAGCAACCTCTGTGCAAACCAGGTTGTGTAAGAAAGAAGTAGCTGCCAGCTCAAGGCCTGGGTGTTGCTGCTCACTTAGCTTATGAGCAATATTGTGTATATATAGTGTTGGTTTTCCTGTTCAGCTGTTTTGCACTGACCAAAACCATCCACATACTGGCATTTCTGTGGTTTTTTTTTTAAAAAAGAAAAAAAAAAATTTTTTTTCTTAATTCTATTTATAAAGTACAACTGGAAAAGTGCAGAGTTTGGTGTGTGTCATCCTTAATGACTCATCTGTAAAATATGAAATTCTATAGGATTGCAATATATTTTATGAAAGTAACAAAGATACTATGGCTCTATGAAAGAAAAAGTCTGCTTTATTTACATTTGGTTTACAGTTTGCTGGTAAATTAACCATGATATAGTCAAAACTTTCCTTTTACTACTGAACAAATGAACTATAGCTCTATCTAAGGTCCAGTATGCTTCTCTGGTTCCAGATATGCTTCAGCATGTACTTGTCTGGCAGGGTGAGTTATTGATCTATCACACTAACAAAATCAGTCAGCAATGTAATATTTGAATTGCTTCATTAAAGTGAACTAACCTTAAGTATTTAGACATCTGATGATTAAGGCTTTTCAAACAAGTTGAGGAATGTTCATCATATTCATTGATCTTATAAGATGCAATATACAGAGAGGCTTTCTGTTTAAATTAGCAGTCACTGCAGAATGTGCCGCTCTATTAGCAGAAGGGGTTTTTTAGTGTTTTAAGACTGATGTCTTCAAGGACATTGTGCACCTAGAAATACTTACAGAAATGCACAAAATGTAACTGTGATAGGTATTGCACGGAGATAGATTTTCCACAATAAACTAAGACATAAATGAACATATTAGGTACAGATGTTAATACAGAAACTACTTTTGTTTATTCTTAACCACATTTTAATATATAGCTTAAGTAATGCCTGTAAAAATGAAAACTACTGAAAAAATATGTAAATACATTTCACATCTGTATGTCTTGAAATCAGAGTTGCTCTAGGTGCTAGTCAGTAGACAAAAACCCCTCAAATCAATAATCCCAACTGAGTTCCCATTATTGCAAGCTCAAAATGAAAGAAAAAGAAGCTTAAACAAAGGGAATTATGCAGTGTTTAGCTGAGCTTATATTAAGTGCTATAGATGTGTTCAATCTCACCTTTTGTCTCGGAGCAAAAACTAGTTCTATCCAAGTGAGTTCAGAAGCCTTTCTTCTCCGTATTTGCTTTTAGAGACTTGTTCTGTTGGGATGGTAAATGGATTTGACAGAAGAGAAGTAATTCAAAGCCTGCTCACAGGTAGAGTTGGTTTAGGTTCTTACAAGGAGAAAACATCCCTCCATTTTCTTTATAGAAAAGCATTAAGAAAGGTTAGTGTTAATCTATTTGGAGCAAGTTATTCATCCAGCTCTAAGAACACTGTCAGTTCTCACTGAAAATATGTTTAGCTGCATCAAGTAGGTGGTAGTGTGGTTTGTTTCTTTATAAGAAGGATGATATATTGATTATCTGAAACTAATTTTGCATAGAGGTGAAGGAGAATTGTTATTATTTGCTATGTGGTAAGGGACAGGCTTTATGGAAAAAGCTATTCCACGGTATTTGTTGGCAATCATTGATTACTTATAAAACTGGTCACATCTATATCCATGACAACATCACTCTCTAATTGCTTTTGTAGACACAGAAAATAGCTCAGACATTCCAGGAATCTGCAGGTAAATCTTGGTACTTCATACTTTACAGCTGATGGACTACTAATCAGCTTATTACAAATTAAAGGATATTATAGACTTCATGTGGTGACTTAGTTTATTCCTGTCAAAGTTCATTCAAGGTCAAAGTTAGTCCACTTTTCAGTGTGTATTTTTTTCCATTAAAATTTAGCTTTAAAATTCTTTCAGCTTTTTGGATACTTCTAATGTTCATTGAGGGTTGTGGCATGCTATTTCCAGAGATTTTTCTGTTTACAGTTATGCATGCACCAGCTGGACCTCAGCTTTCAATTTTGAAAAAAAAAGGTCTATTAACAGGAAGGGTTCAGTGCCTTTAAATTTAGTTTTCTTATCTGGGTAGTTATGCTTAGAGTTATGCTTATTTCTATGCTTAGTAATACAGCTAATTCAATTACTTGATCTGGCACTGAGTCTTTTTCCAGATTTTATCCTCATGCACACACATGCCTGTGTTTTTTATGGACCAACCAAGGGGAGATTCACAGGGCTAATTAAGGCAAAAAACAAGAAACATTTTATTTATTGTCTTATCACAAATAGAAATATTATGGCAACAGTAGCATATAAGTGCATAGATGATTTGTAACTATGACCTGAAAAAATATCCAAAGCCCTTATTTGTAGAGGAGAAAGAATGGTGCAGAGTCCAAAGTACACTCTTTAACAATAAAGCCTTAATGGAACAATATAACTGCTGTAGGATGTGCATGCCAGTGCCTTAGGTTTTTAACATTCTGTCGAATAAGGTAATGTTAGTACATAACAATTAATAAATTCTGAATAATAAATCACAATGACTTGAGCATGGTTTCAAAACACCAGTTGTGGAATGATACCTGACTGAAGACAGCTTTTGAATCTACTAGAATAAAGTTATATTCGTATATAGTGATTGGAAACTTAAGGAAAATATATTCAAACAAGAAATAAAATGCTATTTTCATCTAGAAAGTCAATTAATAATTGTAATTATTTGTTTGGAGACCTACTAAAATCTCTGCCACTTGAAGTCTAACTCAAAATTTAAGTGCTTTTATTTACAAAAGTAGAAATGTTTTCTTCAGAATTGTTCTCAAATGAAAAATGTTTAAGGGTCTAAATTATTGTTCTGATAATCTAGCACTTTTTTGTGGCAGGTTTTTTTGTGGTTTTGGGGTTTTTTTGTTTTTTGTTTTTTTTTTTTTTAACAAGTAATTACTTGAAAAACCAAAGCACTAGTGTATGGGAGAAAAAAATTGTCAAGGAAGATTTAAAAGCCCATTCTGCTTTCTTTGCCAGGGCTAAGAACACTGTAGAGCAGCTTTTTGTCTCCCACACTTTCTTATTCCGTGTCCTATAACCATACACCAATATGTATATATTTTGAGGTGTCTTATAAATTTTTATCCCTCCTCTCAACTCCTGCTCTCATACATTTCTTCTTGATACTGCCCTGTCCTGAAATACTTAGTCAGGTGAAGATGTAGTCAGTATGTAAGCAATGAAAATGAGCAGAACTTTTTTGCATGTGTGGGATCAGGACAAGCACCGTTTCTGGCCCCAGTGAAAGATTGGGTGCAATCCGCCTACCAGGAATAAGTGTCATTTTTTGCTGGTTTTATGTTACTAAAGAAATACCATACTGAGTTCATTCTCAGTTTGACTGTCATGGTCTCTGAGTTAGAGGCTTTGAGTCTGGCCTCTCTTTGATCACAGGTGTCTGGAGAAGGTATTTCAGACACTGCCATCCCTTTAAAATTCCTGACTTAGAAGTTAGAATACTAGACGCTTGTGTATACAATATCAACCGTGATAAGAGATTCTAATAGGAATAATGGAGTCTGAACTATATTTCAGTCTGAGAATCTACTCCTGGGAATAAGTATCTGTTTTTTAAGTAGTAAGTGAGAAGCATCTCTGTTCTTTGAATTTCTATTTAGAGCTCTGTACCTCAAACATCGAGAGAAGTAAACCTTTGTTACTAAACAGATTATAAATTTGCTGGTACTTAGAAATATTTCTATAGTGTTTCTTTCATGAGAACATACAGGTTTAGGCATAGTAAATGGGGTGGAAAAATTATTTGGAGAAACATGATAATAAACAACTTGTAGCTCACGAAAAGCACACATTTCTGGTGAGTTTCAGTTATAAACTGCAATAAAATTAATTTTATTTTCTCTTGTAGAAGAATAATTTATACTATTGGTTTTGTTGCTGATCATGCAACCTGCAATTTCTTTTTGTGTCTTTTTAGTAAAAAAAAATAAATCTGAGTAAATAAGTGGTAAAGCACACTTTTTTCTTGAACATGTTTAAAAATAGTTATAAACATCAATAAATTAATATTTCATTGCTGAAATAAATTATGTAAACTGCTGTTCAATTTGTGGAGAGTTTGAATGCATTTACATGTGCAAAATATAAGACAATGTATAATATATTTCAAATTAGCCATTATTACTTATTATTCTGAAATCAGGCTATTCATAGGCACAATAAAAATAGAAATAATAATCCTGAACCACTTAATAAACTACTGGGGTTTGAAACTTTTTTTCTTTAAAAATAACTAAAAATTCAATCTGTTACTGAAAACTTTATTCAGAGATGAAAATATCAATAAAATCTACAGAGACTATTTTATACTTTCTAGCTACCTTTACTTAATATATACTATTTTCTTATATTAACAAAGCAGCTATAACCAAAATGAACAAACGTATCCAGTAAATGAACAACTGTCCAGATACTGTAGAAAAGGATCTCTATTTTGTCATGGATTTTGACGTGAAATCTTTGGAGCTACCAAGCTGTTCAGCAGATGATCCTTCCAAATAACTGAATAGCATGCAAGTTAAAACAGTCAACCAATTGTATTAAAGATCCTATTATGATTAGTGGACCCATATTTATTGGGTGGAATTTGTATGTATAATGTGGAATTTTAGAAAAAAAATTGGCAAAACACAGATACATCAAACTTTGGTCCAGAGTACACAGACACCACTTTTAATGATAAAATGTACAGCTGTAAACTGCATTTGTTAGAAGGATGTGACAACTTAAGTTGCACAGTTTAAACAAATAGTAATAAAGTTTGTTTTGATAGTAGTATCTGACAAAATTGACCCTGTCAAGAAAGCTTGTGTCTACACCTACTGCCTTGGGCTTGTGTAGCTGTAGTGCAGAAAAATATGTATAGCTACACTGTCATGGTAAATGATAAGATCTCCAAAATATGGTTACAGACTTGGCGACCAGAAACGCAGGTTAAAGTCATTTTGTCATACACTTGTCTACAAAGAGCTGAGAAAAACAAAGGTGAGCCAATTCGGTGGAAAACCATGGCTTTCAGTTCATAATACTAGTTTAATTTTTTAGAAATGCAATAATTTGCCAGGCTAGATGACCATCACGACTGTTACCATATCTGCCTGCCACATTCAATGACAATGAATGATGCCTGTGAATATTTTTGACTAACGTGCTGCTTGGATGCAAATTCAGTTAAATACTGGCATTTAGACAATGTTTCTCTATGTCTGTGCTTATGTTCATATTTTAGGATTTTTTTTATTCGTGTCTTTTTATTAAAATCATCTTATATACTGCTGTACCTCCAGTGAAGTGGAAAGGAAGCGTTATTATGTAGTAGCATTGTGCACAGATGAACTATGGTCTCACTTTATTTTTCCCTCCATCTAAAGTTCCTTGCAGAATGAATATAATGGCTAATATGTGCCCATTTTCTTTTGCATGGGGAGTTAGTAACAGCATTTCTGACAATAACATAATTCTTATAACTGCAACCTAACTTAACCATGCTTTTATCAATGTTTCTGAAAGGCCTTTTTTTTTTTATTCAGTACTTGGAATTAAATTTGAAAGACAAAACAAGAAACCTAACACCATCTCTGTTTCCTCCCTCTGCACATTGAAAAGAACGTATGTGTTTACGTGAAGAATTAGTTGGTTTTCTGCATTTGCTTGTAAAGACTCAATTCTTCAGTATATATGCACATATTGTAGTTTCACATGTGTAACTTAAGGATTATCTTGTCTAAAAACTGAGTATAAATTGCCACATGATTCTGTGGGTTATACACGTTAATCCTTTTTCTTAAATGTAAACTTGAAGCTGCAACCAAAACAACTTTAAAATTACTATTATTTAGGTTAGATGAGGTTATTGTATGAAAATAAGATCAAAATAAGTGTCATGAATGTATGTTTTTTCCAACTGCAATTGACTGATTTTTTTAATAACTTAGCTATATCCTGATTTAAAACAAAACAACAAACCCCCCACAATAATGATAAAACATAGCAAGATCCAGTAGCTAGAGATTAAAGTTGGCAGAGGTGTTCTCTTTAATAGAGCCATTGAAATATATATAGTTACAAGGAGCTTTATTTTAATGACCAACAGTAATTTTGAAACAAAATTGTATCTTTCTTTTAAATTATGCTTACTGAAACACTACTATTATTGGGTATTATTGGGTATTAACGGGGGAAATTTTGCTATAATTGCTAATACATTGGTAATTGTGAAGCCCATTTCATCTAACAAAACTGTAGGTCAAAAATACATTTAATCACATATTACCTCATCTGGATGTATTTGCTTAGCAAAAGAAAAAAAGATTTATTTTTATGAAAAAACAAACTACTTTAACAAGCTATATAATGCCTAAATAAAAATCTCAAAAGGGTTCTTCTGGTTTTGGAGAAGGGGTGGGGAGGAGTTTGACGAGACTTACTTTATCATTCCTTTACTGGGAAAAAAAAAAAAAAAGGAATAAGTTCTAATTCTGAAAGCTTTCTTTTCTGGCTCTTTGTCCTCCCATTACTATTATTGATGAAGACACATAATCTCTCTCATTATTTCCAAAGGATTATTTGAGTAACATATGAAGAGTATAAAACTACAATGAGTTGTAGAAGTTTTCCTATTTTGTGCCAATATCTGATTCATTTCAAGGATCTCTACAAATTAATTCAGCTGAAATAAAAAAAATATATATATTTCTTGTGAAACTCAAGATAAAGAGAAATTTGAAACTTTCTTGAAGTTAAGAAAAACATATTCCTTTCATTCTTTCTTTTTCTTCTCTTCCTTGGATCGCAACAAGAAGTTAAAAGAGGAAGCAAATAAAAAACTGTTTTAATGTATTATAAACAAAACCTTTTCAGACTGAAAATCAATGCCACAGAATGGTTCTAATTCAGATGAAATTGAGGAGAGGGTCATTCCAGCTTCTTAACTGTCTTTTTTGAAGAGACTTGATGTTGTGGCCTGGTTACAGGAAAATTTCCTTCTTCAAACCACTTCAAATTGTTCTAAATAATTGCAACACATTTAATTGGGAATGCCTTTGCCCTACTCTCCAGCTCCTCAGCTACCAGAAGGGTCTAAAATGAGTCTCCGTTCCAATTACGGAACTCACTATTCATTTTCATTCCCAAATTATTAATGATCTATAGGCAGAGTTAGTCTTCTGCTTTTTCTTTCATTCTTGTTTTCCAGCTAGTGCAAGTAGTATGAGTTTAACTGTTTTATATAAACTTTTTCTGATGTTGCTCTGAATTTTCTTAATTTCTGCAATCCTGAACAGAGTACTTTTCATATCTGTGCATACTAAACATATATAAGAAGTTCATACATTTTCATGAAATTTTCCTGTGTCCCATTAAAAGTATACAGATAGATACAAAAATCAAGCCAACAGTATAGCTCCTTAACTTTTATGTAGCCTGTTGCAGAGGAAGCTCACTGTGCATTAAATAGGGAGCACGAAGTTTCCCAAAAGGGGATCGTTACAATCCAACGTTAGTATCAGAAATTGTGCTTGAATTACTGAGGTTAGGGAGACACAGGACTGAGATGCATCTCTCCAGTATGTGTACATAGGCTTGAGTGCCTTCTTGAAGTTCGTTGTTCAAGAGGCAACTGTCATGTGCATTTTTTATTACTTTTTAAAAATGGTCAAAGGAGAAACTGTCTCTATCTTCTGTTATCACATCCAGAATAGTGATAGCATGAGTTGGCTTTCTTTTTCTGTCTTTCTGGCTTTGAAATAGTCCTTTCTTTCTTGGGGCCATCACTAGCAGGCTGGTTACAGAGTAAACTTACATGAACTAGTGTCATTTCTTCTGCTGCAACATTTCTGTATGGCTGAGAATAATTTGTGTGGTTGAGAACTGGAGCTATATCATGTGTTGGTGTAGCCCAGGGTGCTTAATTTGAGGGGAAAAATTAGGCTTGGGCTTCAATCCCAATTTCAATATGCATTTTATTATTTTTCATAAGCCTAGAAATATCTTCACTAGTAAGCTATAAAGCCATACGTTTATTCCCACTAGGGCCAGGGGCAGGAAAACAATGAATATTATTTGATGTAATACAGAACGTTCATCAAGTAGGATTATAAGTATATACACAAACACTAAATTCAGAATAGCTGAAGACTGGAAAGTAAGTTTATATTTTGAGCAGAGGATGTAACTGAATGTGGTTTTCCAGTGTTATTAATAAGCATTAAAAACACTGAATTATAAAGTGAAATGTGCACAGCTCCACCATCGCTTTCTTTAGCTGCAGATGTGCTCTGAAAATGCCTTGATCATGCATTGTTGTTGCTATAGGTAATATATGAAATGTATGGATTAAACGCCAGCTAGACTTCAAGCTGCTTAGCCTGAGGCCTGACTGTTTATGAACAGAAGCAGATCTCAAGACAATTACGGAAATCATGGTCTTGACTGCTTGAGTGTTGGACTTCTTAGGTTAGTTATGAGTCAAGCAAGAGGGTTTTTTAGAGTTTATGTTTGAAGTTGAGTTTTTAAAAACATGGATGTGTATGAAAGACAACCCGAGTTTCTTTGTATGCTTATTTACTTAAATAGTCTTATATTCTGAAAACTGTCCTGTGCTGTGTTTACTAGCCTGCTTTTCTGTCCAGAATGTGCATTTATTTATACAAGCGATTCAGTACCTTTCTAGATAGCTTTCAGATTGTTCATTAAAACCTTTAAAGCAGAAAGGATAGAAAATGTCCTGGTAATTATGTAATTATTTAGTGTGTGTATGTACAAGTGCTAATAAAGCAGATGGGAGAATTTAAACTGAAAACCTAAAGCATAGGTACGTAAGAAGTAGTTCAGTACCACTTTCAACTTTGAGCCTGTTTTGATTGCCTTTTAGCTGCATAAAACAATAGTTTAAACCTTGTGATATTTATTTGATGAACTCAGCCTGTCAAACAATTTAGTCAGAATAACCAAAGTGAACAGTTATTAATACATTTACCGTGCTAATAATGATACCTCGTTGGAAAACAGTAATGAAACATACCAGTTTTCTGACAACCTAAGAGGTCTTTTTAATATCTCTCTATTGTAAGTTCTCTCAATCTGTTAAATTACATTAATTAACCTTGTGTCCAGACTACTGGATATTAACCTCTTGTGGGTAAATTATTCCCTTACAGGGATTATTTTTATACATTGTTTAACTAATTTTTTGCTAGTCAGTGTAAGGAAAGAAAACAGATGAATGGAAAATGTGTTGTGCTTTGATAAATAGGATTTTTTTTTTTTTTGTGAGTAAAAGAAAATGAAAATATAAACATGTAATCACTGATAATATCCCTATTCTTCATGGTGAAAACATTATGTAAGATAAATTGATAATTTAAACTAGTCTAAATATTCTGCATTCCAAATATTTATGTTAGTGATTAAAGAATCTTAGTTTTTTTAGAATGGAATAAAGTTTTTAAAATGGTTCTTAGAATAACATTCTTATAAACTACTTTCTACTCCAGTAGCTGCTCTACATGTTGAACTCAAAATATTTGTTTCATAGACTAAGGAATCCAGTTACTGGGTTATGAAGGCATGCCTAATCAAAGTTCACTCCATGGTAGAACCAAAAACCAAATTGGGATCTCTGGACTTTAAGTTTTCTGCCATAAAAAAGAGATGAAAACAGGATTTTGGTCTTTTAATATGATTAACAGAAATTAGATCTATGGTTTCTGCTATTGTATTATTTCTGAGTCCTAATACTGTAGAATGTTATAGTACAAGTAATCATTTAGGCTAATATTTTCTAGGCAACCAACTATAATAAATCAGTGCATTATCTCAGCAAGTTTCATTGACACTTGTTTCTAGAATGAGTCTAATCTTCCTTTTGTTAAAGCAACCCAAATTACCTCAGTAATTCTAAGGAAAGGGAGAAATGAGCAAAAAGTAATGAAAAGGGAAATTAGCTGCTGCTTCTTTATACAGGGACTTTATATATACTCTAATGACATTTTTTTGTGTATGCATTAATATTCCCAAATGCAACGATACTGCAAACTACCTAATGAGAAGATAGCAAGGATCACTATTCAGACAATTATTTCCATCTCCTTGATCAAGTGAGATTGTTCAGCAGCTGAAGGTCATGCATGAGTACCAGTGTTCCTCATCATTTATTATAAGATCATACAATAATTCAGATTGGAAGGAACCTCAGGAGGTCTCTAGTCCAACCTCCTGCTCAAAGCAGAGTCAGCTATGAGGTCAGATCAAGCTACTTAGGGCTTTATGCAGTCTGGTCTTGAAAACCATCAAGGATGGAGACTGCACAACCTATCGGTACAGCCTGTCCCACTGCTTGACTGTCCTTTGGGTGAAAAAGTTTCTACTTGTATTGATGTGGATTCTGTCTTGTTTCAAATTCTGTCCATTATCTCCTATCCTTCCTCCATTCCTGTGAGCAGCCTGACCCTGCTGTTTTCATGACCTCTTCATAAGTACTTGGGAGCTGCTTGTTAGGCCCCCCTGAAGATGTGTATTTTCCAGCTCCCTCAGGCACTCCTCATAGGCAAGTACCCCAAGCTTGAACTCACTCCAGTTTGTTAGTGTCTCTTGTATTGAGCAGGAGGTCCAAAACTAGACACTTGACTCCAGTCTCACAAGTGCTGAGGAGAGGTCGCAATCACTCACATGGGCCTCCTGGCTATGTTTCTGTTGTTACAGCCCAGGATGCTCTTGCCCTTCTTTGCTTTCAGGACACACTGTTGGCTCATGCCCAGCTTGCCATCTACAAGCACTTCTAGGTCCTTCTCAGCAAAGCTGCTCCAAAGCCAGTCAGGTGCCCGCCTATATCACCTCAGGGACTCTTCCTTCTAAGCTGTAGTACTTGGCATTTGTTTGTCTTGACTTTCTTAAGGTTCCTGTTGGCCAATTCTTCCAGCCTGTGGATGGTCATCCTGCCCTCAAGCATATGAATTGGTCCCCCAGATTGATTTAATCTGCAAACTTGATGAGAGTGCACTCCATTCACCTCCTATAGGTTACTGATAAAGAAGTTAAACATGACAGATCCCAGGAGAGACCCTTGTGGTCCTCTACTCATTGCTGGAGTCCAGGTGGAGTACAACCCACTAACCATTACCCTCTTTGCCCAGTCATCCAACCAGGTTTTTTACGCATCTGATTGTCTACCCACCCAGATCATAACATCCCTACTAGCATACAGAAATAATGTGGGAAACAATGTTGAAAGGTCCTCTAAAGTTGAGGTGAATGACCTCTACTGCTTTTCTTTTATCCACAAACTGCTATGAATGTAACTTCAAGTTTATGCTTTCCTCTTCCCCTCTTCAGGTCTTTTCAATGTATAAATATAAAACAACAGATCAAAGAAAGTTGTAGCTATGCGCTTAAACTAGAATTTTTCACAGTGGACTAGGTATTCACTGACTATGTGAGATTTATCTATGATGTATAAAAAAACATGACTATGAAACAGTATAGAGCACTGCAAGTACTTTTATTAGCTTAGTACTTCCAATATTTGCTTCTTTGCACAACGTAGGAAGTAGACCACCTCCTCAAAATATCTCATTAACCTTAAAACTTTGTGATATTTTGGGGTGCCCTTGCCTTCTGATGAACTACAAACATGTGCATACATTGCCATTAATCATGTATATATGGTTTTGGAAATGTTAACCAGAAAGATTTGTTTCTTACATACAGGCTAGACATATGTTTTTATCTTTGCAATCTCTCAGCTTTCTAGATTGATTCTACTAGTTGTATGAATTTAAAAAACCCCACAAAACAAAACAAACAGAAAAGCAACCCACAAACCAATAAAACAAACAAGAAAAAAAAACCCCAACAAAAAAGAAAGACCACCTTGATGTGGTCATCAACATGAACAGATGATAGTGCTTTGCCTCACCACTTCCTGTATACACAAAAAAGGAAGGGGACTATGACTGTTGGTGTCATTCCCACTTTTAAAAAACATAGCTTCACTCAAGGATCTGAAAGAAAACGCAAGCATCAATTCAAACAACAAATGACAAACTTTGCTACATAGGAATAGAGTTTGCAGTTCAGAAATCTTTCTGGATAATCCAGTTCAGAGCAGTACTGTTTGCATTGTTTAAGAACATCTATCTTTTCTTTCTTTGTCCATGTAGTATTCTGTTGAATAAGAAGTAAAAAAGTTTAAAAACTCCACCAAAATTGGAAATACTGTTACAGGAAACCCATAGCTTCATTGCTCTGTGTTCCCTCAGATTTGGAAAATGAAGGAAAAAAATCACCTGTACAAATATGATTTGGTGCTTGTGTTTAAAAGGTCATCTGGTTGAGGGGTCAACTTCTCAGCCTGTAGACGTGCAGGTATGTTGAACATTTTCTGATGAAGAAATAAATGTTAATTCTGTAGAAACTTAGACCTCTATTCTTCCCTACCCATATGCAGGATTAAAGAACAGAGTAACAGACTTCCTTCTTTGTCTGGCAGATCAAAAGTACACATCTCAGAATAATGTCTGAAGGTGTCAGTGTTCACTAAAGGTGAGAGAGAATGCAAGGAAGCTTGCATGTCTGATCAGGATTCGTTTGCTAGTTAGGAAGTGATTGGCAGAGAAAGCAGTATTAAGCACTCAGACGCAGAGAAACCAGAATGAATGTACAGCCAAGATTACCATCTGTTGAATATGAAATGCTTGGATCAAGACATTATAGATACATTTCCCTAAACAGCAGGGACAGCAGTCTTTTTTGGAAACAATATCACAACAGAGTAGGGAAGCATTAAGATAGAAGCAAAAAGCTGTTCACTAAATTTTAGAGAGCAAATTACTTTACTGGTGCAAGTGAACTGTATTTAAATTGTGCTGGATCTGTGAAGGACTTTACAACCAACCTCTAAATTAACATGTTGGATTTTTGACAGTTATTATACAAACATATATTATTATTATTATTATTATTATTATTATTATTATTATTATTATTGCTAGGTTTTGGGGGATCCAATCCCAAGTGGCCTCTGAGCTGTGGTATGTTATCTTTTAGCCTGAATAAAGCCAGAATTTTTTATCACTTTCAAACCTGTTTCCTGAAATAGCTGACCTTTGACAAACAGTGAAGCAGTGAAAATTATTCTTGTTCAGTATTCAAAGAATTGTTGCAGAAGGTAGAGGGTACCTCTAACTCATGACAGTAATGATGTTTGTTTATGCAATTATGCTTTCCTACTTTCTTTCTTTAGTTGTAAACTAGAATGTGGAAAACAGGACTAGGTCTTCATCATCCATGTTTAATCACATCTGTGCAATCAGCAGCTCAGATGGTATCAGGTAGTCCAGAAGAATTAAAGGATCTATTTTGCCCCTTTCAGTTCTTACTGGCATCCAGTTTGATTTTTAGTTAGATAACTAAATTATTCAGAGTCCCACTGCCTTTGGCATTGCTGAAAGATCCCCCACATGACTACAGAAATGTAGAAGTGTGTGGATGAGCATGATAGGTGTGATATATTTTTACTTCTTCAAGGCTTTTGGCTGTTGTGTGATATTCTCCTAAGTAAGCTAGGGAATTATGACCAATGAAACTGGTATAAAGCAGGTTACACCTGGTTTGAAAACTATTTTCAGAACAGTTGCTGAAGTTTTAGTGTAATATTCTGGTGAGATTTGTCTCGAGTCTGGACTTGCTAAGCATTTTTCTTAAAAAGTGGGAAGAAGGAAAGGTGCAGTTTTATTAAATATCAGATGGTACCATTCTGGGAGAGACTTGAAATATTTTAGGAGAGAGGACTAGAAACCAAAATGATCTGGGGAACATAAAAAGAAAAAAACACCTCACCAAGCAAATTTCATAAAGATATATGCAAGAAGATTGGCTTGAAGTTGTATGATGTAATTATTCCACTCTACTTGTACCAGTGAGGATCAAGTAATGTGTCATCATTTGTGTATCACTTTTTTAAGAAAGAAGTCATGTAAGTAGAGAAAATTCAGAGAAGAACAGCAAGTTCAGGATACTGAGAAGTATGATACAAGAGGAGAAAGCAAAAATAAATGGGTTTGTTCTAGTCTAGAGAAGAGAGAAATCACTAAGAGATAAGATGATAGCCTTCAACCATACAAACCCATGACAGAAAAAAAATGTTGTGATATGAAGCATGAGACATTTGCTTTTTATTTTAGAAAAAAACCTCCAATGCTAGGTAAAGTTAAGCTAGGACTAGATGACTTCCAAAGTCAAGAAAGCTCCACATTAAAGGTTCTAGAAATTAGACACTTTCTGATAATTATCTAGCTAGATAGTTTCTCTTTTAGGACAAGAGGAAGAATAGATGTTCTTTGCACAATTTTGATGTTATAGAATATGTATTGATTGATTTAAAAATTTATTACTTCAAAATCCAAGATTTTCTTTGTACAGAGCATTAAAGTACTTTTTATCTAAGTGTTGCTAAACACAGTTGATGTGAAATTGTCCAGAGACAAAGTGAAAAATGACTGTGTTGGCGGGGGGGAGTGGGGGGGAGGATAAAACCTTTCTTGCTCTTCAGGAACGTTAAAAATCCAGGACACTGAGCTCAAGAAAATCACAACTTTTTTTTTTTTTTTTTCAACTCTACCTTCTTTCTTATTTGTTTTGTGTACACACAGCCCCTCCATTGCCATTTTATATGTTTTTATACTTGGGGGAAATATATAAATTCCTATAAAAGCTATCTTACTGATTCTATATGGCTTCTTTTTTTCTAGAATATATCCATGTTTTGACAAATCATTCTGTTTTATATTAATTGATTAGCAGTAATAGAGGATGCTTCCAATGGTGAAAATTTTTGGCAAAAAGCACAGTAGAGAAGAGCTGCAGAGCACTAACTGCAGAAAAAAAAAATCATTTTTAGGCAAAAGCTCTACAGCATAGCAGTCAAGAGGGGGATATTTGTCTTTATGTCTTTGTGGTTAAATTTAGTTGTGGGAAATATTCTTCATTGTACAAAGACCTGTTGCTTGATACTGCAGTTAAATAGAGAAATGGCCAAAAGGCCATATTTTTCATGTTTTGGAACTGAAGTTCTGCAAAAGAAAGTTTACTTTTATGCTGCTTTCTCCAAAAGTCAAAATCACATTATCACTCCAAGGCTGCTTAGTTTCTTTTAAAAATACTGAAAGATTTCAGACTAATATTAATTGTAATTCTTTCTCTTTGTAGGAGAGATGCTAAAAAGATACAGACTGTAGAATTTCAAGGGTTGTTGGTGAGAAAGCCTTTAAAATCAGAATCTGTAGGAATTCTATCTGGTAAAAAAAAGAAGTCAGTAAATGTCAATTCAAGCTGATACTTGTGGTATAGTTGGCAGAAGTTTGGCTGGGTGGCAGGTGCTGGGAAAGCTTGAGTTTGCTCAGAGTGGGCAGAGTGCAGTTCTGCTCTGATACAGTCTCCCAGTATCTGCATCAGCATGGAGCCAACTCCAAGCTAACATACCTTGCTTCTCAGAATGGCTTCTTAGGCCAGGCTCAGTGGTGTATTAGTGCTGCTGTTCAGCTTCCAGTGAATTAAGAAGTGTTGACAGAGGGAGGCCAACTTTTTCTGTAACACAGAATGTAGACACATTTGAAGACAGAAGGTTTGTTTCACTTAGGTCATCAAATTGCCATGAAAGTCTTCAGATTTTCAAACAGCAAAATTTTGCTGCCATAATTACTAGCAAATCAACCACTCGGCTGATACTGTTGTGAAATATGCCATGACTTATGTCTCTGTGTACATAAGTTATAATATTATGACAGCAAGGTTTTGGTTTTAGATTGTTGACATACTTATCCCTGTTCAGTTTATATACTATTTGGTATCATGAGTTTGTAGTATAATTTAAGCCCTTTATTTTATGAACTCAGAAACATCCATAAGTGTCTTATTTTCTGCCTTTAACAAAATTTTGATTATCCATTACCCTTTATTATTTCATAATGTTGTACTTTACCTGTTGAAAGAGCAGACAGTTGACTGGACATAGAATATTTCCTTTAGCCAAAAGAGTTGTATGTTTGCTTGGTAGCTTTCCATATGATGAGGATTTACCATTACCATCACCATTAACCATGAAACTCTCATTGTTAAAGAGCATGAAGAGTGAAGTTAAATGGCTGGAGCAAAAACTGCATGGTGGCATTTCTAAACAATAATGTTGTAAGCTAGCAGGTCATGGGGAAGAACACATAGGGTCACCAACTTCACAGTATTAAACATTTTGCTTACTGTTGGAATAACCTATAAGCATTACATCATGGATCTCTTTTTACAGTTTGCTCTTGATCCAGATCTTTGGTATAAAGAAAAAAGTGCAAGTGGAGCAAAAATGACTTAACTGGAAATATGTCAGTTTATGCTAATGGAGCAGAAGCCTCATTATGCCAAAAATGTTTCCTGATAACTCTTTGTTACAGCTATACCTACGTAGATCCTGATTTTATTTCTGTTTGTGTAAAGTTTGAAATAGGCCATTTAAGTCAATAGAATTGGAATTCATGCTGACAGAAATGGGAGGGAATGATACCATGAATGCCAACCCTCCCACTGAAAATTAATGTTTTTTGCTTTCTTTCTGTTAACCACATAATGTGTATTGATTCAAAATTTCACATTACAGTATGTTATCTTCTGCATGCAGTGTTGGGCAAAGGGAACATATGTTATTTTGTAAGCAAGAAAGAGATTATACTCTTGAGAGAGAAGCTTATCAAATGTGATTTGATCTACCAATTATCAGAGATCCTTGGAGTGTCAAAAAGAAAAAAGTTGACTCATTTATTTGTTTTACACACAGTAGTCATACAGCTTCTCATGCTTTCCTCCCTTTGTTAAAATCAACAGGAAAAAATAAAAACCCTTTACATGGGATATGTATATCTATCTATTATTCATCTCAGAGTTTAAAACAACTCCAGTTCTCAAGTCTGTGGCAGTTTGGTACCATCAGAATCTTAGAAATGTACAGCTGTTTAACTCTGGTACAGTAAATATTTTTAGATTAAATCCTAAAAGAAAATAGATAATCCTGCTTATTATATGCAATATGTTGTACATGTGTCCTGTACAGTAATGGTGTATTTTATTAACCTGTTTTGGAAGTAGTATAACCTGATTTATTTTTTTTTTCTTTTTTTGATTTCAATATGCCATGCTCAATTACAGAAAAGGCAACAGTAATTGAGACACTTAAAGTGAACGGACCGAAGTTAACCATCTGTGAAGTATCTGGAGTACGATGAAAGGGATCCTCCAGAAGGAGTTTAATATGAGATGTCATTCCAGCCCTGTCTTGTGCTAGAAAGGAGGCAGAAATACATAAGCTATGTAATAGGGTGTTATGTGGTCCCTTCGACAACATTTCTTTTTGTTCCATTTGCAGAGCCCAGGATAGTGGAGGATTAGAATAATGAAATGTTAGAGCTGCATGATGGTAATCTATGTGCTGGTCTCCCACTCCTAACAAGGCTCTGCATCTTTGAAAGCAGGACCTGCAGACCTGGGCAGAGCCTACAAACTTGAGCTGGAAATAAGACAGATGCAATAAAAGACCAGGAATGCTCTCTGAGCCAGTAAGATGGAAAAGTAACCATTTTTCTACAGAACTTCACAATTTCTTGGAGATGAGAGTTCTTGGAAGGTCAGTTCAGAATCTGAGAACAAAAAGCAGAGGAATTGCATTTCATGCAAATTGTTACTTATCCTTTTTGCTCTATTTTAACAATAGAGCAGTATCACTCAATAGAGCAGTATCACTGACTTTAGTGATAGGAGTCAACTGTGTGCTGGCAAAAGTCAGTTTAATCAGGCGTTTATCAGTCACATTCTCAAACACTGGAAATTAAAAAGCTTCATTTGTTTTAAAAAAAGCTAACTAGATGCACATCTGAAACCATTAATTGAAGCATATGTAGGCAACTAGGAAATTAATTCCCTCTGATGGGTCAGGAATCTGGCTTAGCCAGTGTTATGTTGCTCATTTGCCTATATATCCATTCTACATCATCTTCATTATTTCAGGGTGTTTTCTCCTTAGAACTTTGTCTGTACATGTCCTCATTACATCACAGTGCTGAGGTCTACGGGCATTCATCCAGCCTGCAGATGGGTTATGATCTACTAGCTGCCTCCCCTGTGGATGGTTATGTAGCTGGTATATGTATGAAAAGAATTAGCTGAGCATGTATAACATTATTTTTGTATATTTTCAATATATATTCTTTTAATAAAGCAAATATTTTAACTCACCATTTCAAATGGATTAAGACATCCCCCCAAATAATATTTTTTAAAAAACCCAGATAACGTAATCCAAATTTATTTGTACAAATGCTGTCTCAGGGCCCTGATCTTACTAACATATATCACTACACAATTAGCTATGAAGACTAGAAAAAGGAGAGTAAAACTCATGTGAATAAAAGTTAAAATAGGATTTAAAATAGAACACAACTGAGTGTGACAAAAGAATAATCTGGTATTTAGTCTTATGATGCATACAGCCAGCATTTTGATGAACCCATTTCTTTGTGAATGGACAGAAGATAAATCAATATTTAACCTGTGATACATTTGTAGCATGGGAATGTTTGTTCAATCAGATATTTTTCCATAATATGCATCTTTTTCTGCCTTTCCATCCTGCTCCACTTTACAGAAATCTTATTGCTGTGTTATGCATGAACATTTCCAAATGCTTTCCTTTGGAAGGCACAGTAAGAATAAGGTTCAAAGGTCACTAGCCAGTACAGATTCCAGTTCAGTTGCATGTTTTAAAGAAAGCATGGTACCTAACATCCTATCGTATATACTGCCAACTCCAACTGCTGTTGATAAAGTTCAGTGCATTATTCTCAAGATTTGTCATCTTAAGGCAGAGATATCAAATTCACAGTAAAGCCTTTTCAAATACAGATTACAAGGTGTTTTTCAATATATTGAAGGGAATGAAGAATTAATGAGATTCTCCGTAGTGATAGAAATTTAAAACTTGTGTGTGGCAGTGATCTTTCCATTTTAACATTTGAGGCTCTGGTTTGCAGTTTTCTGGTGGCTGAGTGTTGGCTTATCATGTGCATCTTTGATTACTTCACCACTTCGCACCTTTGGTTCTTTTATAGCTATCAATTAAAAAAAAAAAAAAAAAAGCTTGATTAGTAAGGCAGCATACAGAGCTCTGGCACAGAGTGTAAGTAAACATGTTTATGAGATTAGGGCCCCGTTGATGATCTCTGAACTCTACATACTCCATTATCTGTTTCAAGTATCTGGGAGATTGGGGTTTCCCTTTTTATTCTGTGTATTTTCTCAGATTTTAGTTTTCAGAATAGCTCATCCCCCAAAGTTAAAGCAAAAGTAACCAAGTGCCAGGACAACAAAACTATAAGTAGTGTCATCTGGAACAGACTTTAATTCTGCGCTTTGGAAACCAGTATGATAGGAAAGTAACATTAAATGTAGCACTGAAGTAGATTTCCCAGAGTAAATCTAAAGTTCATTTGAATTCATGCCTTGATTCTTCTCCAGAGTTAAGGAAGAAGTAACAAATAAGTCTGATCTGTCCAACTAGCACAGAGTCATGGTGGCATCTCCACTAGGCTCTCGTTTCATATTTCTCAAAGGGTGTGTACACTCTTATCACCAGAGTACCCAGGGCATATAACTGCATTAAAGTTCAGTTTAGAGATGCACCACTTCGGTCTCACAACTACTTATCATTTATATTCCTGTTTTCTGAGTATATCTGAATTTCTATTGCCTTACCACTGATAGTATTCTAAAGGGAAGAAAGAACTTCTTCAGGATGGCTGTTTCTCCACTCCCTGCTTTTTTTCTCTTCTTATTTCAGGTTACTGTGGTAGAAAAGTCAAAGAAAATCTGAGATAAGCTTTAGGAATGAAGGTGGCATGAGGTGCTATGAGGATGTGTGCAGCTTTCCCTTTTCCTTTGCTTAATTAGTGGATACTAATGTCCAAAAAAGTTCAGTATTTGCATAGCACAGTTATATTGGGAATCCAGCATGAAGGGATCTGAATGAACCATAGATAGTGGCATATACCTGTTCTTTATGATGTAATAATATTCACAGTATTGCTCAAGCCTGCCATGTTTTTATGCGCATTCCCGGTTCACTTCAGAGAGAAAAGAGCAAAGCTTGTTTCCTCATGTTGCTGTTTGAGTTTTTAAAAGTGTAGGTGTGAGACACAGCTATCCCTGGGCTTGGTTTTTTTTTGTTGTTCTGTTTTGGTTTTTGCTTGTTTTTTCCATCAGTTAATACTTTCTGCTACCACTGGAAAAGCTCTTCCATGAGACATGCCTGGAGTTCTCACACCTGTTTTCCCCCTCTGCCTCCTAAACATGATGCATTTTCTTTTCAGTATTCTTAATGCTCAAAGACATTACTGAGCCACAGGGAGGCAAATCTGCTTTCTTATGTAATAAAACCATGTTACAGGAGATAAAAACAAGCAAACAAACAAACAAAAATAAACAAAAAAATAACCCTACTTCCCTACTTTTTGTTTAGAGAGGTATTTTTAAAATATATAAACAAATAATCAAGAAGGCTAAGATAACAGTGGCAGATCCAAAAGAAAAGCAAAAATTCTGAATGCTGATAGTTCTTGGTTTCTAGCAAGAAGAGTTGAACTTGATTGCTTAGTACATTAACAAGGGCATTCCGAATCTCTTCTCACACTCCAGTTCAGAGAACTTTCCCTGAAATGTTGTTGCAAACCAAAATTTTCCTCTCCATCTCATATTTGATATTTTATTTTATTTTATTTTATTTTATTTTATTTTATTTTATTTTATTTTTTGTTTTCTAGATAGGAAAGGATGCAGGAAAGAAGTGAAAACCTTAAGAGAATTCCCTGGAGAAGGCAGTGTTCTTTACTAACAGGATTTTGCTAGTGAGAAACAAGGCATTACCAGGGCAGAACTGGCAACTGCTTGAGACATTAGTGCTTATGGTGAAAACAGAACTTGCTCTATAGTAATAAACAGACAAGCTGTGCAAACCATTGGATTATTTAGTTTTACTTTTGTGTTTCTGAGTGCAGTTGTTATGAGTAGATAAAGTGGGAAGTGGGATTAGTGCCAGTTCAAGATAGACTTTATTTGCATATGCTATTCATAAGGTGGAAAATGGATTGGTAAGATCATTGATTAATCATTCAAAAGGATTTTAAATGTCTCAGAGAAAAGTGAGTTTATCCAATAGAGAAGAACAGCAGATCAGGTAAATGATTAAAGGCAGAGTAGGTTTGCAGGTAGTGAGTGAAATGTTAAGAGTGTTCCTCCAGTTGTACCCTGTTACACGGCGTAACAGGAGTCAGCAACGGTGAGAGAGGGTGACACAGTCAAAGTCCACCTGATGGACTTGGCTAAATTTTCTACCATTAAAATGTAATGTTTCACAAGAAAAAAAAAAGCTTCAGTCTTGAGAAGAAGCTGATTGAATGCTAAAACATTTATTATCAAAGGAGAAAAGAAAAACCACAAGATAGATAGACTAAACTGTAAATAATTTAGGAGGCAATGTAAAGTAGAAATCAGCAGGTCTGAAAAGCATGAATGTCCAGCTGCTAACACAGGAATGACTGAGTTTGCCATAAAGAGAGTTTGGGAGCAATTCAGTTCATTCCAGAGTGTAAATATAGTGGAAAATGAACTTGAGAAAAACAAGGTGGAACAGACAGATCCCTTTAATTCAGAAAATAGAAGATAACACCTTGAAAAAAAATATAGAGCCTAGGAATTATTATGCTTTATTTATTACAAAATTGTCCTCTGGAATGTTATGATTGTTTTCATTTTTTTGTTGGATTTATTAAATGTTAATGTTAAATGGTTGGGTGTTTTGATAGATATCAGGAAAATTAATTAATGTTATTACTTCTGAAAACTCCCATAAAATTCAATAAGAAGAGAATGATTTTCAGTATTATTTAGATTTAAAATCCAGAAAGGTATGGACATGGTCTTAAAGACATAAAGAAACTGGAGAACGGTTCTTACATATTCTCACAGTGTACACATACACTGATCAATTGAGGGAGATTGATGTTCCCTCTGAAAGCTTTATAAAATGAACATTGTCTCCTGTATTTTTATGTTTGCTAGCCCTGTTGATGTTTGTTTTGGGAGCGCTCAGCAGAGCTTCCCTTATGCAACTGTAGGTTGCAGAGTCAGTATGATCACCTCAAATGTTTTTCCTTCTTAAAAAAGAGCAACAAAATAACCTCCAAGCAAACCAAACCAACAAACCACCCCCAAAAAACCAAAACAGGAAAACAAACCCAAAAAACTACTCCAGAAAATTTTTTTTTAAAGCTGCCCAAAATACTTTTCTATTACAACTAAAACACTGAAAGTCAGAAAGAAGTGACTGCATGGAAAGAAGAAATGCTGCAATTACTTAGGAAAAATGAGAAAACAAAGAAATGTCAGGGTTGTATATGTGACTCTGTTTACAGGATCTTGACATAAAATTTGTCCTTTCTAGACTTTCTGTGGATTCCACTGAAAAATGTTGGTGTTTGGGGTTTTTTTATTGTTGTTTGTTTATTTATTTTTAGTATGTCATGTTGGTTTTTTTACTTTCTAAAAGAAATATCTCGTAGTTGGGGTTTTGCCTTTAATATTTACATAAATATATGTACTGTAACAGCAATAATTTAAATATTCACTAATACAAAGTAATTTAATCATAAGTAGTTGAAGTGCTAGACAAATTCTCAAATTTAAAAAAAGGAAAATTAATTTTGAATTCAGGACTATATTTGAAGTTGAGATGAGCAGCAGAAAGAGGTATGGAAATGTGAAATAACTCAATTTCAATGGAACTAACTATGGATTCAACTCAGCAAAATAGAGAATGTGAAGTTATACTTGGAGGCAATGACTTTCTTCCTTGTTTGTTCAACTATCAGAAGAATGTATTTTCTGTTAATTAAATGACATGTAGAAAATTAATGTACAACAGACCTAAAAATATAGTTCATAACACAGCAATTTGTTTGCTTGTAATCCTAGTAGTATAATGTCAGAATTGATCAGATTAATTTTACTAGCAATTACTGTCCTGGCATTAACAGATAATTCTTTTAGGTCATCAATGACTTACACATATGGTACAGCTGAAAGATTACCAAGAAAAATAACGAAAAGCCTAGTCTTCCCCAGATGTTTCAGTGTTTGCTATCAGGTACCACTAATTCCTTTCGGCAGGCCTAACTCTAATTTGTATGAAAATCCAGATAGAAATGAAAGTAATGTATTAGCTGTACTGGAGAAAACGTTAAGTCAATTATAATCCTGCAAGATTTATAAGAACTAAAGTGAGTTTAAATTTGAATTGTCAAAGGAAATTTTACATGCATTAACCACTCTGTAACATCCATCCCATGTATTTAATTATGTGCTGGCTTTTGAACCACCATCTCCAGAGCAGCGTAAAAAAGAGTTTTCCTAAACTACTGTTCATAGACATTGCTGTGAATTACACATGTAAAAGACTTGGAGTTCTGAAGCTGAGGTCTCGCCAAAAAAGAACTTAATGTTAATATACTTTTATTCATCTCCTGGCAATGCGTCTTACAGTAAGATGGACTTCACCTCATTCCCTTGAATGTTCAACTAGTCAAGTGTTTCAAGTAATTTTAGGCTAAAAGATTGCATGTGCACATCCCAGCATATTTGATATTATTTTAGTTACTAGGATATGCATAAAAACATAATTTGGTAAAGAAGTTAGGAAAGCTATCTCTGGCATGATGAAACTAATTTTAATCTGCAATTAATAACCCTGAAGTTAAGGCAATATTTTTGCAATGTAGCTCCTATCTGTTATGAATCATTACTATTACAAAAATATCATCCATTACTAATGCAGAACAACTTAAAGCCAAGTAGAACAAAAACTCTGAATAAAAAGTCTTTTAGAAATTTTAAAACTTGTTGCATTTATCTTCAAGGGTCAAAGTTTTAGTTTCTTTATTCAACCTTCTCATACACCATTTCAGGGGTATACATTCCAAGAGCATTTTAATTCTCAGTGAAGTAATTTTCAGCCTAAGCCAAATTTTTCAAACTCAGCCTGTAAGATCTTCTCTTTTGCTTGCATGTGTGAACTGTATGCACTAAAATCATAGTGAAATGGTAACTCTGTAGCATTCTGCTCTGAATAAAATGGCATTGATGCAAAACTTTATTGGATTCAGGAGGGTGTTGCAGGGTCACACATTTGCAGGCTGTGTATTTATGTCTATTTTAAAAGAATACTTTTTGCAATATTGGACCAGAAAGGCTGAGTGGAGAGACAGCTGCAATGTAAATACAAAATAGAGAGTTTAAGTTTTCCTAGAGCTTATATTATTGGTACAGACACTTGAAGATGAGTAGACGTCCTGGTTTTGGCTGGGAGAGGAAGTAGAAAACTGTTAAAGATTGGTTCATCACACTCAAACTGTGAGCAAGCACAATACAAATTCAATTCATCTTAATCCGAACATTTCATAGGAACACACAAGTTTTGATGGAAATATTGGTGATAGGTTTCATAGCTTAATTCCCAGACAGAATTCCAGGTTATTATGGGAGAAAGTCACCCAACCTGGAATAATTCCAATGTCTCAGACAAACTGCAGATTTGAAGGTCTACATTCCTACCTCCCAGGAGAGGGGGGGGGGGGGGGGGGGGGGGGGGGGAGAGAGAGAAGTTGGAGGATAGAGAGAAAAATACCTGGATTTTAAGGCAGTTCAAACTGGTTTGTCTGGAATTCTTGGAATTAAATAAAAAATTAACAGTAGAAATATATTGTACCCTTTATATATATATATATATATTTCTTGGAGATTTAGCTAAGGAAATTGTGTTCACGTTTTTATTTGTTCTGTGTGCTCACAATTTGCTATACATGATGAAATTAAGACAAAAAAAGGCTTTTTTTTTTTCCTACTGTAGGCAAGTGGTGTAGCAATAAAACCGCTGTGTCCAGCACATCTCACTGATTGCATTTGCTATGCCATTTTTCTCTTTTTATTTAGACAAACACTGTCTGTGTATAAAAGTATATTACTGTGGATTCTGTCTTCCAAAGCATTTTAAGTAGCGACTTATTATGATTTAATTTGAGAGACTCCTGTGCCTAATAAGTTTTCCATTTAAAATCCAAGCTCTGGGTTTTGTAAAAGCTACGTGGTCTGCATGTAAACACTGTGTAAATAGCATCTGAATAAAAGGCAGGGACACACATTAGGAGCTGCCAGAATTGTGTTTGTTGTGGCTGCCCTGCTCGCTGCTGCTTGAACAGCTGAAGTAGAAAAGTACTGATTGACTAGTGCCAGCTCAAGCGAAAAATATGCCAGCGTAGAGAAAAGTTAGAAACAAACACAGAAATGGGGTCTAGGGTGTGTGTTGCTAGAAGGGCAAGACAGACCCATTTCATATGTGGTTGTGAAACAAATGTTTGCTTGTGGTTTAATTTAGTATAGAAACAGAGAATCGGGTTCTTAGATTTAGGATCTGTCAGATGATACTACTCTGCATGGTTTTACAGAATCCAATACAGCATCCTAATGCAATATTGTTTGAAAGGGGTTTTTTATGTTTATATAGTCTAATATGTTGCTAAAACATTATTACTGAAATGCAGATTGTTTCATATGGTATAATATGGCAGGAACGTATGAGGGCAGAGGGGTTGTTTTGTCTAGAAACTGTCCACGATAAAGATGAATGTGGGACTACAGAGTCTAGCATACTATCTGGAGAACATCTATTTAAATGAGAAAAAGACTTCTTAATTGCCAGTTATGGATTGAAAGCTTCTAATGGCTTTTGCCTCACTGTCCAGTTTTGTTATTTGCTGGGAAATTGCATGTTTGTATTTATCTGCTCTAAGCAGCATTATGTTTTACTCCGAGAAATTGAAAGTAATCAAACATATGTTAATATCCGCTGGCAAAGATTACTGTGTTATTCAGAACAGAAAAGTCTTAAGAAAATTGGAAATAATAATAAAAGTTAGATAGTTGGGGTTTTAATGAAGTATTTATGAAGCAATTTGTAGGTATACTAAAGTGTTCAGATAGCATGCCTTTCATAAATTAACATCTATAGTAAGTCCATTTTAGTATAATAGTCTAATAAGACTTTCAGGCTAATCAGTGATCAAACTACCTTTCCTTTTTTTTTTTTTTTTTTTTTTAAACTTAGCAGTAGAGAACAATATTAGAGAGATGTATACAAATAAATTTGATTGTCTGTCATACAAACTCTTGCGGTAGCACGGTTTAGCTCAGAGACAGCAAAGGCATAAGAAAAATAGGAAGAACAATCTGTACAATTAAAAGTTGACAAAAATATATGTCAGGAAGATACCTTTGGATGTGTGTGATAAAATGGATTTATTAAATGCTTATTTTTCCTTAAATAAGAGGAAAGCATTGGTTTTAATGGAAAAAGATGTTCTAAAGATCCAGAGTTCTTTTGGAAATAAAACTGCAGCTAGTGATTTAATCTCTGTCTGTTTACAAATACTTTTTAAAACCTGGAAAAATGCCTCAAGTTACTAAAGGAACTTATCAGGTTAGAACTTTCTGTTAACCTGGGGAAATACATTACAGTTGATCCTTTTTCGGCTATGATTATTCTTTAGAAGACAGGAACCTCTTCATTAAGTAAGAAAGTACTTAGGAAAGGAAAAGGGAAGGATACTGAAATACATACACTTACGTGGTAAAATACGTTTTTCAGTTTTATGTTTCTGGTACACAAAGAAAAGATGAAACAAGCTCCTCCAAAGAGGACAAGCAAGGGTAATTAAAGTAAGAGTTTGCTAGGGGTATATAATAAACTCAACATTTCTTGGAGTCTAAACCATACGATTTTCTAGAAGACATACTTTTATTTTGCTTCTGGGAGGGGGAAAATCTTCAATTTATGCATCAAGGAACTGTCTGGGAGATCATAATCGTACCTTCTGGCCAGAGAAATTGAGTCTGAGTATTTTTGCTGAATATGTTTCTTTTTATGTCAAATAAATACTGACATTACAATGCCTGCAAGTAATTGGATTAGTGATAGTTATAGAGGCTTAAATGTACATCCTGACTGATAGTATTAAATTCTCTGACAAAATTTGAAGGGTTAAAGTCATGAAACTCTCAATGTAATTTGTCTAGCAGACTGATGGGAAATATTACATTAATATTGGCTGAGTGAAACTGCTTCTAATACTTTTGCAACTCATGTTCAATCATGCTGGTTAGTGAGACATTGATTAGTGTTGGAAGACTGGTGATGAGCTGAAGAAAGTAGAGTATGACTGGAACAAAGGAAGAATTGCTTTTCATGAGCCATCATGACTGACACAGATCCCTCAGAGGCCTTCAAAATGTCTAGCAAGCAGCACAGTATTGGTTCACGAAAGAAAAACTTGGCCAATCAAATGGCTTGCATTCATTGTGTTACTTTTAGCTCATGTTAGTAAGTGAATGACAGCCCTTATTTTCTCATAGCAATCACGTCTTAGAAAAATATGCAAGGGTTTCATTTGTGCAATTATGGAAACTAACGGACTTGAAATTCAGCTAGAAACAAATTGTCAAGTCTTCCTGCTCAAGCTGACAGATCTCTAATCAGTTGTCATCTTATATTTACTTTAAAAGACTTTATTGCAAGATATTGAATATTTTGCATGAAGAGCTGATAGCTATGGACTTCATGCTATTAATCTGTTGAGAACAAGGTGGTAATAAGCTAAGTTCTAGTCTTTTGAGGGGCAAAGACTTTATTAATATAAACTCCACTGAATTTTAACCATCTCTTTTTTTGATATGTTATTGAAGGTGTCATACTAGTTAATTAATTGAAATAAGTACTTGATATTTGAGCCCTAGAGAAAATGTTGGTAATTATTGCAGCTCAAAATGTAGTATTTGCTTTAGAGTTTAATTAACAGCATTACAATTTGTGTCATAGAGCAGCTCTAGACCTTGCTATTTTCAAAATAAAAACGTTAACATTGCTTTGACAGTTTTGGTGCCAGGAAAGCTTTTATGACTGATTTGTTCAGGCAAATGGGAGAAATCAAGAGCACCTGTTTTGGCTCTGGAGGCGGAGTTTAGGCATATATGCCTAAGAAAAAGATTCAGAAAGCTAATCGTCTAGTAGCTACCTTTACTTGTGACTGTGTTTTGAATCACAAAGTTACCTATGAACCTAAGTTAAGATTCACAGTTACAAAACCATTTCATCTGGAAATCCATCTTCTGGTGACATCGAGAAATAAGGCAAAAAAGAACAGTTAAGTTCTGAACGCTCCTAAAACACATGAACTCAGCACATTGGTTCAAATCAGCATAGAAAGCTCAGGCATTTTCATTCAGGCATGGCTACTGGAAGTTGTAGATACTATATCTAGCCTAAGGGGATTCAGGTCCAGAGCTTCCAACTTTTCCTTGTGAGAGCTATCATCATCCTGTAGCTGTGTGCTCTGCAGCCACTATCAGGAGGTACCAAAAGAGAAAGCAGCAGAGTGACCTTGACTCTGTAGCTTGTGAGACATTCAACGAGGGATGGAAGTCTGCTTTCTAAAATCTGACCATAGGTGCTTACCATTCAGCTAGAGAAGTAGAGCATGTTCCTGATCTCTCCCATGATCATCAATAAGAAAAGAGGACACTTGCATGACATTACTTGGGAGGGAATGGGGTTGTGTATGAAACACTCAAATTTGAACATACATGATGACTTGAGCTATCAGTTGGATTCAATAAAAAATAAAACATTGTTATTAAGTTCTCTATTCTGGGGTACAAATTCTATATGTAGATTAAGCTAAGTCACCACACGTTTTGTCAGTGCAGCTTTCATCTTAGTAACTCTTACTGTCTACTTGTAAACCAGAATATTTTCATGACACCATTTCAATTTGTTTCAAACCTGGGATTATAAAATCAAAATCTTGCAGAGGATCAGTACTGAAGGTCATGGCAGAGAGTATAATAAAGAAATGTAATAATGCAAACTGTCATAAACTTTCTTGTTCCTGAAATATGCTGATATAGCTTTATGGAAATAAAAGGTTCTTTTTAAAATTGATGTGCATATCAGAGCTCAGAAGACAGGTACTTTCAGAACAAGTTAAATATTTCTAATAGTGAGTCTCTATGACTTTCCACAGACAAACAAGCAAGTCTGAAAATGTCTGCTTTTGTTTGAAATGTTTTTCTCCATATCTTAACATTTCCACACAATTTCTTTTCTGCAAATGGCAAAAAATGCATAGTTCATTTTATTTCTACTTACACATTATTTATTTATCAGTATTTACAATATGGGAAATTCAAAATATGTCTTTTAGTTAGGTTTTAGAAAATGGTACTTATTCACAATCAAATTGCATTTGGTCAATAAAAAAATTATTTTCTTTTTTAACTTAAGATTGTGCAGTTATTAGTAGTGAGTAATTTGTTTGGGAAGTTATTGTGAAAGGCCATGTTTTCAAATAACTCTCTTTACCTAGAAATGGGTTGTGTATGTGTCTGTTACAAGCTGTGAGATGTTAAGATATTCTTCATTTCAGAATGTATGAGGCAGAATTCTGATGTTTATAGCTTTTAAACTAAATTGTTTCAATTCTCTTTGAGTTGCTTCCTGCAGAGAACCACCTTGTAACTGAAAAGAGAGTAGGATAGAATTGCAGTGCACGTGCTTTGATATGTTGGATACCTGATAGATTTTCTTGAAATAACATGATCTATAGTTATTGATGATAATTCTTTTCTTACTAAGACAGATTTGCAGAACTACCTGGAGTTAGCTTGTTCTGCATTTCATTTGATGAATAACAGAATATTAAGCATGAAGGAGGTAATTATACTATTCAGAGTAAGTCAGGTTTACTGTCTGGGGTGGCTATTCAAAACACTACATAAATTTAATGATAATTAGTTATCCCCTGTTTGGGTAAAAGGTGATTTCCTTTATACTGTAATGATTTATTTTCAGGTTTTGTTTTTGTTTTTTTCTTAACAGGTGGGCAAACGTTATAAGCATGAATGCCTCTTTTATGTTCTTTTTAACCTTCTTATGTTCTTTTTAACCTTCTTTTGCTGTCCTTTAAAAAACAAAAACAAAAACAAAACTAAAAACAAAATCTCCCAAACCAATAAACACCTGACAATATCCTAGTAGCAGAGAAGAAAGTTCAAAGTAGAAAAGTATGTGTAGTACACAGCTGTAAATGTTGTTTGTATTTCAGTTTTGTAGCAGAGAAAATTGGTGAAAACTAGTCTTAATTACTTAAAAGAAGTTTTCCAATCCTGTAAATTCAGTTTTGTTCTTTTTCCCTCTGTAATCTCATACAATACAATGCCCTTCTATAGTCTGTCAGTTGTGTTCCACCAGCATGTAGGCATATATGTTGCATTTTGTATGTTTAATAGGGTGAAATGTAATATTTGTAAAACAGGAATGATACATCATAGCAGGCATTTTTTTTCTTACAAATTAATTTTTCCTATAAATTATATACTGAGTTACTTGCAATATTGCTCTGTCATTAAGGATTAGGCCGAGTTTCTATTACAGTCATCCTTTTGAACCTGATATTAAAAAGAATGAATAAATCAATGCAATTTCCAAACAAAAGTTTTGTGAATAAGTCCAGAATTTCTTTTGTTTCATTAGACTAAGTATCTGGGTTAGTGAACTTTTAGGGGTATACCCGCTAGGTAGAGCAAGGCTGGTATAGTGAAAACAAAGAACTTCTGTGTGAGATGGAATATAAAGGTCTGAAAAAGCATTTTATCACTCCTCTTTAACATCTTTTCCTTCCAGACTATTTCTTCAAACAACCTTCAGTGGCTTCTTATATGGAATAACCTCTACAGTCTCCTTGAAGTCTGTTTCCATCACCTATAAATTTACAGTTTTGGAGGCAAGGGCATAGGTCCTCCTCTGAGCTACAGAAACCTCTCAGCTAGGCAAGTGCACACAATGGAGCTGAACAGCTTTTCTGAGCACCTTTACACTTTTGAGCTGAAAAATACATTATGCAGTATTTATGTGAAAGACTAGGAACAAACAAAACTTTACATTGTACTTTCTGTGGTGATGTTTTATCATCTCTGTCCTTGTAACATTAATAGTAGATATGCAGTCAAGTGTAGTAAAATCCTTAATGTACCTGTTTGAAGAAGATCTGTTATTTTTTTGGAGACAGAAATTATCTATGATTTGGGTATGCTATTGGTGTCAACATCTCAGCAAAGACTTTAAACTTGCATAAATCTTCATCTGCTTTATAATAGTTAACATGCAAAACACATAAATGTCGAGAGACCTAATCTTTCCTTTTGTTCATCTGAAATTGTCAGTTGCTATCCTTGTAACAGATCTGGATTACACTTTACATTTATTTCAGATTTGTGGCATGCCACTAGCTTTAGTTGATTACTTAGAATTTGCACTTCTCATTGACGACAGAAATATCAGATTCAAAAGACGTCAAAGCAGTATGAGGTCAGTCTCTCACTATGCAAAATATTTGTGCTTTTTAGAAATTTAAATGAAGTTGGATTGACCAGACTTCTAATAATGCAGTGCATCTTGTGAAAGATGTCTTAGGTGTATATTACCTTTCTCTGAAAGACAGATTAGGTAAAACTGAACTAGTGAGAAATCATCCCAGACATTTATAATTAGAACCATTGCTCATTCCTCTGGCAAGTTTGTGTAGCTGAGGTCTTAAAAATAACTTTAAAATTCCTGAGAGTTTTCAAAGTACAGATTATTGTAAAATACTGTATAAACTTTGTTTTGCAGAATAAGAGATGCCTGCAACTAGACAAATTTTCATAGACTGATGTATAATAAATGAGAGAATCTAACAACAGAGAAGTTAAATGATACTTGCTTTCTGTGACATTAGAATGGAAATTTTATTCCCGATCAGCTCTTTCTTCCTTTTCCATCAGTTCTACCTCTTGAAATTTGAAATCTAAGGTATTTCCATAAATAGTTCAGATTAAAACCTCCCTATAAATAAAAATATTATAAGTTAACGAGAAGAATTATTCTCTTATAGCATGATGAAATTCATAAGTATTGTAACAGATTGCTATTTTGTTTTTCCAGAAGAAGCTATAATTATTTTCAAATAGTTTCAACTGGAGGCAAGCTATTTCTTTACTGAGTTTCAAACAGATGGTGGTGTAAAATACATTAAGTCCATAGAGTCACTTAGTGACAGACAAAAATCTTATAATCTCTCAGAATGTAATTGATAGAGCAACTCTCCAATGACTTCTAAACTTGTGCATTTAGTACATGCTATCAGTCATAAAAGCAAAGAAACTTGCTCCTTTAATCTTCCTTTAAATGCAGTGTCCGGTATTTTATATGGAAGATGATCAGATATACACAGCTATTCTAGTAAACTACTTGATGCAGTTACACATTTACTTACAGATTTAGTTTTGAAACAGATAGAAGAGTTGGGCAAATCTTTATTATCCACTGACAATTATTTGGAAGGTACTTGCACCCTGCTGTTATCTGTAGAGAGACAGGGATATGTGTGCTTGAGACAACAAATCCGGGGAGGATGGGGGAGGGGGGGAGAGTGGTGTAAGCATTCATATTAAGTATCAACCTATGTAAAAGTTGAGATAGCGGATTTTATCTGGGAATGATTGACATGAGAAATAAAGGTGCAGAAAATACGAGAAAAATTCAACCTATTAAGTCTGATCCCTTAAAGGAAAATAAGGGAGACCTGTCTCTCACAGACGTTTCTTGAACCATGAAAATTGTTTAAAGGGCATCCTAATTTATCCAGTTCACAAAGCTATCTGTGATGGCAGGAAAAGATTTTTTTCTTGAAATGGATGCCTTATTCTCTTTCTCCCAGTAGCTGTTCAGAGCCTTTTGTCTATTTATATTCATTATTGTTGCTGTAAGAACAGTGCTGGTTTTCATTATTTCATTGGCACGAGAAACCCTGATTCAGTTTTGCTGTCAATTTTGACCTCTTCCTGTACTCCTCTGCTTTCAGTGACTAAAAACATCAGTAAATAGAAACAGAGAAAACCCCATAAAATACTTCTACAGCAGCACAAAATAAGTTTAACAACACTCAAAAGATATGCAATTGCAGTTCATGTCTATGGATGGTAGGTTAAAGCACGCACTGAGAGTTTGTTTAGCTCTTAATTGCACTGCTATATACTTAGTGAGTTTTCACATACCTGGTGGGAAAGAGATTTGAGAGTATATGTAAATAGGCTAATAAAAATTAAGATTCTCAAAATACCTTCACACAAAGAGCAGAATAAAATCAACGTTAATTTTAATGCTGATAAATATATTTTGTCAAAATATTTTGAGAACACAGTAATTCTTCCATTTACTTTCTATCTGTATCACTCAACAGTAAACAGAAAATTTTCAACTCTATCTAGCTAGCCACTCGTCTCTGATTTAAAATAGAATATGCCTATATGTGGCCATGCTTTACCAGTCCAACTAAATTAATTAACTTGAAGCATAAGTTTCATAAACTAATCACTGGTGTCCACTGCTGTGAACTGCAAGTTTATCCACTATGCTTAGTCTAGGCCTAGTTTAATAGTTTGCTCCAAAGGTGATTTCTTTACAAAAGGGCATGAAATATGCTCATCAATTTCTGCTACTCACTCCTGGACCACGAAATACCCGAGTGTGACGCCCAGTTTCTGGTAGGACTTCATACAGCTTTGGTAAGAATTTACCATTCTCTTCAAATAATTCTCCTGGAATAATCCTATCCTCTGAGAGTTATGGTGGCTCAGGTGATTGATTCGGGGCACACAATTTTTTGCCTCAAGCTGAAGCTTCAAAGTTGACCCAAGTAGAAACCGATTCTACCATCCCATAGTGAATCTGTTACATGAATAAATTAGTTATACTCTAATGCACAATGCTTTACTTTCACAAGAACCACAATACCAACTGGCATCTCTATTATGATCTCAGAAAGGAGACAGAGACTAAAACACTGTGCAGAGAACAATTTTCTACTGAATATTTTTCATTCCGAAAACCATGCTCTGAATGGCCTGGAAAGAACATGCCTGCACAAAGTATGCACTGTATGATCTAGCCATATATATTGTGGGGGCAATAATAGGCCATGACCATTTAATAAAAGGAAATTAACAGCTTAACTTGTCTGAAATAATAATTACCAAGATACCAAATTACTCCTTCCCCTGTAACAACAATTGTCTTTCAAGTCAGATAGAATCTGCAGATTTTGTATTCTACTTCTTTCTTCCTATAACTGTCGAGTGAATGAAACACTGGGTCAAGGACAGGGGTCAAAACCCATGGTACACACCACAGGCTCCATTAGATTCCCCCTCCCGCAAGGATTGAGATTGCTATTTCTGACAGGCTTAGACTTTGCAAGTAAAACTTAATTTTTTTTGTCTTCTCTGTTTTGTTTCGTTCAAACTTCTATACTTTCCATTAGTATATTTTAAAAAAATCATTATACTTTCCCATTCTATAGTGAAATAAACAGTGGTAGTCTAATCTCTTTTAATATAACATCCCTGTGATTCATGTGTATGATTACAGTCTATCTACTTACTGTACATCCACAAGGGAATTAGAGCTGTGCTTAATACTTAATTACTAATGGACTGTAACCCAGATGAATCTGTCATAAGTATGTAACCATTCTGAGCTGATGTTTGTAATTAATTCACTAGCTGTAATCTGCACACACAGCTGAAAAATCAATAAAAAAATTCATGGAAAAAATCCCTTTGAGCAGGGCATAAATCATACTGAGAGATTCATTATCTTTCTGTATTTGTCTCTCCATTTTTTGAGGTGTGAAGACTTTTCCACATACTTACTATAAAAACAACAATAACAAAAAAATCCCCGTCACCTGCATCATCTCAACGAGTACTTGTAACAAAAGTACAAACTTACATAGGTGGATTAATTCTGGGGTAGATTTTACCTCTTTTTAGGAAAAGTTGAGGGTTCCAAAATAATTGATCTAAAGACCAGAGTGATACTACAGCTCATGCCACTGAGGTAGAATAAAAGACAAGACTCTGTAACTAGTTAAACCGTAAATAATTTCCTTTCCCTGTGACAAGTGGAAGTATTACTATTTAGTCCTGAGCTGTATGATTTTATACTCCTGTTATGCTTCATGATTAATAAAGATGGGCACTATATTTTATAAAATTTAGCTTGTTTCTTATGGAGAATGTTTATATAAACAGGAAAAATGTGCATTAATACAATAATCTTAAAATGTTTTTTATTTCTGTTTTTAACATTCATTTAGGTCTTGTGTCAAGTAAAACTTCTGCTAAAGGAATGAAAATGAATTCTTTGTACTTTTCAATTCATTGAATTGAATTAAATTTGGTTCTATATCTCAGATCTTGTTAGTATGATTAAGTAAGTAAAATTATGAATTTATACTTGTATTTGTGGGAGAAACATGCATGACATGAACAGATAAGTGAGTATTTTTTCCATTGTGTGGGATAAGGTTCCCTTTATGTGACAAATGGTTAAATGGATCCTTCATATGACTGCTATATTTCTTCCTACAACACAACTTCCTCTTGACAGCTACTAAAAAGACAAGTAGTCAGAAGTTATTTGTTTCTGCTTCATGCTGAGCTCTACTCTACAATATTTAAATGATCATTTGCATGCAGAGCATGGAGAACTTTCTTCTCTCTATTTGAAAATAATGTAATATAAATTAATAGAGCTTCAGCACATTTTACAGTTACTGCTCAAGTTTAACCTTTGAGGGTCTATGACTTGTAAAAAAATAAACATTACATGAGTCACACAAAAACCCTCTTGGGAACACAAGTAATTCCCTTTTTATGAAAGCAGTACTGCTATTTAATATATGCCATTATATAGTATTTTATTCTATATATGTGGGAAGGAAATAAGATCCAGAATCCACCAATGTGTTGCTGCATGAAGTAGAACTGTATGAAGTATTTAATTTTCAGAAATGCAGTGGTTCTATCCAGGTAACCAGTTCAAGTTACTATCTCATGCGGCAGAAGAATTCTGTAAGAACAAAGTAACTCACTGAAAGATATGAAAGAAGGAAATCAATATTCTCCCTTAAAGCCAACTTCTAAACACAGTATTCAATGAGAACTTTATTTTAGTTTGAGCTCTTGTCCATTGTCACAAGTGGTTCAGTTTTGGGTTTTGTTGAGTTCCCTCCCCACCCCCATTACTTATGATAAACAGTTAAGCAGCCAAGTGTGCAGAGGAGGACTGTCTCTTTTTAATCAGTCACCCTTTGAACCTAAACATTAGTCCCTAGTCCATTTTTCTATCACTTCAACAAATATCGAGCTTACAAAAAAGCTTGCAACTCTGTCAAGCCACTAATTTTTTCTAGATTTTCAACTTTCATTATCGATTCTGGTTATCCTCTGAGACACTTGTGAGATATCCATGAGATCTAATGACATTGAACCTCTTGTAGTTTCTAAATGGGAGCAATGTATTCATTAATATCCCCTAGAAAATGTTACTTGGAGTATCTCCAAAAGGAAGTTGCCTTTTGAATGAGATGACAAATTAGAGGGAGATGAGGAGAAATCATGAAACCTTGTTTTTCTTTTGTGTGGCAAGAGCACTAGTTTTCTTACCTGGTGTCAATTCCTGATGAAGAAAATACATTATTAAATCCTTATTACTAAGAAATAAAATAAAGGGGAGGAACAGTCTACAGCTGAGATGAGCTACTAATGGCTGCTAGCTACTCTCTTCCCTTAGAGCTCCTGCAGTGCCATCACTTTGGCATGAGTATCAGGGAAATTGTGTTGACTTTTGAGCCCTGATTCAGACTTTTCTTAAGTTATCTTTAGGAGAGCTGACATTCTAATTGCTCCGTGAATTGTTTCAGCTCTGAATTTGTTAAGTGCTGACACGTTTTACTGAAAAAAAAAAAAAGGTATGTAATTTGACACAGTGACAGATTAATACTTTAGCATCAGATTGGCAGAAAAATTAGACAGCTTAAATGTTCCCTACATCTTAATGTCTATGCTACTTCAGGAAGCCATAGTAAGTCCTACTTTTCTGAAGGATATGTTGCCATTTCAGTGATAGAAATAAATGAGGCTATCAAAGGATTTAACAGAATTACAAGGAGTCTTGTAGCAATTACATTTAAATCTAGAAAATTAAAATCTAAGGAATTTAAGTTCAGCATGGTGTATTTAGTACAGTACTCACTACTGGTATCACATCAGCTGATACTCCTTAGTCCTCATTATATATGTGCAACTGGTCTTGTGAATGAAAATGAAATAATAAAATCTGAACTACAGGATAAATACAACTTTAACAAGAGAAAACTATATGTTTCTAATGTGCTTCCATTTATATTGTAATGTAACCAGGGGTTTAAGTTAGTATTTATCAAGAACTAAGTCTGTTGAATTTTTCTTCATCTTACACATATTGTACGCAACCCATATTATGGTTCTCCACTTACAAACAACTGATAAATGTGATTCGTGCCTGGAAGAGTACACCTAGGTTTTTAGTATAAAAAAAAAAAAAAAAAAGCCATAGGTCCGTTTTTCATATAAACAGTCTTTAAGTCATTTGTGAAATGTTGATTCCTTGAAGGTCACAAATGAAATACTACAGAACTGGTACAATCATTAATTTAGGCAGAAAATATTTTTACAGAATTTAATAATTAGAGGAACAGTTAAAGAATATTGTACCTTAACCTGCTGGAGGCAATTGTGACAGAAATAATTGTGGAATCTAAGCCAGGAATTGTATTGCTTGGGTAATATTTCTTCGGTTACATGTCTGAGTTGTGTTAAATAACTGTATAGTCTGGTATAATCTGTTTAATAAAACAAAGGAAATATATAAAAATCTTATATATTCTTTATCTTATTTGACTCTGTTCCTCCCTAAACCAGAGGCAGGTATTATGCAAGGGTAAACAAAACTAAAATTTCATATAAGGAGTAAACACTGTTGAAATTTTCTGCTTTACAGAGTCTTTCTTACACCGGTTTCAGGTTTAATGGACTTCAGAAGCATGATATTTGTTTTGCACCACTGCAGGTAGAAGCAGTATTCAATCTTTAACTTTTTGATGAAACTGTAACATGGAATGGATATGTTTGGACTCAGGCAAGAAGATTTTATAAATGTTCAGTTATTATATTGGAACTTGAGAATGGGGATTTTTTTAGCATTTCTGGCTTTTTGTTTCTGTATTCCTTTGATTAACACCTGTGTTAAACAGTCCGACCATTTTGGGCTTTTTGTTTGTAATTCTATTAACATAAAATTTTAAGGAGGGTGTTATTCTAAAATAGACTTTTAGCTGAAACTAAGCCCAACTTCTAAGATTGATTTATTACAGAATAAGTCAAAAATCTTAACACAGAAACAGTTAAGGACTGGACTGAAGCCAAAGTACATAAATGTTAGTAATCATATTAATAGAATTGCAAGCTGAAGGGAACCTTTAGAGGTCGTTTAGTGCATCCTTGCTTTCCCAAGGTAGGATTGGCCACATTTATGTTACCCTTGGGAGAAGTTTTTCTAGACATTCGTAAAACCCTCCCAGTGGTGGGATTTACTCCATAACCTTCCATCACTACATGCATCCAAAAAGCTTTTTTTCTAATTTCTAACCTGATTTGTCATTGTTGCAATTAGGTGAATACTTTTGGTCCTTTCCACCACAGGCAGGCAAAACAGATTGTTCCCACTCTTGCTTTACTGTAGCCTTTTAGGTACATGAAAAGTGCTGTTTTCTCCCTCAGCTGCCTTCTCTTCGGGCTAACTCACTTTCATTCATCTAGCATAAGCTTTTTTTTTCCCAAAGTTAAAGAATTAGTTACCTGTTTCTATTTTCTTATGGTATTGCTTTATTAGTTTTAGTGGTACAGAACTATATACTATCTCATGTTTACTTTGAAAATTCCACTCTGGTCTCTCTTGAAACCAGCTAAGTACTTGGCCTTTTGACACACTACAGCAGTGAGTCTTGCTGTTCTTAGGAATTGTCTAAGAGATACTTGTATTTTAACATTTTTCAAGTATTGAAAATTCTCATTTTTATTCTATGTTCCTTTTTCCTTGCATATTGAAAAAACAAAAAGGTTCAGAATTCATTATTTTATATCCTTCTGTCATACCTCCTCTCACAGTATTAATCATTCAATCAATGTACATGTAAGCCTTTCTGTACTCTGAAGCATTTTCTTAAGCACTGAAAAGAATTTCAGAATTGGGCATGATATACATGAAATTATTCTAGCCCAAAAGCAATTAATATATTCATTACTTCAGTGCAGTTGGCATATCTCAAACAGTGGATTTGTGTTTGACTTTATTCAGTAGGACTGTTTTAGAGGTGGCATGCACTATCTCTGCAGTACACAATAATGCCACATTCAGACTGACAGCAGTCCAAGCCTTGGGGCACTAAATGCTTCTTGAGATATGTTCAATCGCTGTTTAACTGTATTTAGCCTAAGGTGCAGAGAAAGAAGTTGCTGATGTCTTCAAAGATGTTTAACTATTTTAATAGTGTCTTGGCATGTCAGAATATGCCACAGCACTGACTGGGGTGCAGTTCCTGAATTACTGAAGATAGGAGACAGGAATTTCAAAGACAGTACTGCTGTAGCTGTGTGTGACTTAGCTTCACACACACACACACACACACACACACCCCGCTTAAATTGTGATTTTCTCCAATGTGTAGTTGTTTTCTGCATTACTGTTCTCTGATCATGTAGTCAATACTTGTTATGCTTTAAAAGCTTTATTGTGTCTCCAGCCACACAGCTCATAAACCAGAGAACCATTTAATATAAAAGCTATGTAAATGGACTCCTGTTTAATTGCATAGGCTTACTGGTGTTTCACTTGAATTTTGAATGGTCCTCTGAATATAGGATATGTGCATACAGAGTGCAGGAAAATGTGGGATGAAAAGTGACTCATCCAAACCAAAGTCTCTATCATTACTGTGTGACAGTTCCTATTCCTTTTTCTTTTCTCACTGTAGTCTGGAACTACTGCACAGGCATTCTTTACAGGTACTCAATAACTGGAACCATGCAGGGATGTTATGGGCCCATTAATGGGGAAAGGCAGAAAAATCTGCATGTAAACATTAATTTGTATTAGATACTATTTAGAACTCATCTGCCACTGACTCCTCAGATCCTGTGGACCAAGCTACATGGTTGACAGAAATACTGTTGCCCTGCTGTAGTACTGTATGGCTACTGTGGTTATGCACTCCTCCAAGAAATGCTCTACAGCTAGGAATACTTTCAGGGCACAGAGATCTTTCTGGGAATTTTTAAGTTATTGTATTTAGACAGGGTGTCACTATTGCTTCAGCAGATTTTCAGTCTCCAGGTACAAGTGGAACAGAGCTTTTGACTACTTAAGTACATCTCAAGTCTGTTCTTACCATAGGCTTTGTGCATGGTTTACAAAAGATTAGAAAATGAAAATGGAAAATTGCTTTCGGTAGAACATCTCGGTTAATTTTTTTTACTTTAAACTGGATATAGAACATCATATTTCCCCTTTCTACACTGCTGTGGTAGGTTCCTTTTTTGATAACAAGCAATTCTTCTAACCCTAAAGCAACAGTCAGCTACAATCAGCAGAAACATGAGCATACATATAAATAACTCCATTCATTTGCATGTTTTTATATAAAGTTTTATGGAAAACAAGCTATCACTGTCTCAGGAATTATCCATAATTTTTAAAGATTTTCTGGATTAATGATAAAAGTCTGGGTTTTTTTCTTAAATTGTAGTTATCAGCTAACTTTGGAAATTTGTGGTGGAAGTTTATATCAGATGTGATGAGAAAGTGGATTGTGAGACCCTGTAAATTAATGTTCTCCAATTTTTTATAAGCTGAAGTCTGAGCAGATGCAAGTGAAATCTGCTTTACAAATATTCACTTTTGAAGTGTCCATTTACATGGACACCTAAAAACTTGTCTAAATATTTTCATTTGAAGGAGTGGGTTTGCTATGGCTTTGTAGAGTCAAGAAATACCTAGTTCTGATGTAGAGACACCATAAGAGCATATGTTTGAAAATAATTGAGATTACATCTTTCATTGTAACTCTGAAGATAATTTTATGCAAACAAAAGTTTAAATTTGAGTAGTCTATGTATAAACAGTTAAAACCTAATCCCAGATCTACAAAATTCTATGTGACAAGATATAACCCTCCAGGTTTACTTTCTCACTAATTAGCATTGTGATAAATTTATTTGTTAATATCTGGCATTTTAAGCTCTTATTTGAGTCAGTTTCCAGATATGTAACTGGTAGAAATCTGTTGTACTCTTACTTGATGATTTGCCAATTGTGCTGACAAATTCTTTGCTGTGTCATATTCCATTAAGCTTGTCAGCTAGCAGTGTGATTGTTACCACAGTGTTTAACTTTAAAACTGAGAAGTACTTTAAAAAGCATGTCAGTTAGATAGATATGTTTGGATGTAAATTATGCTAGAGGACAAGAGTAACTTCCTGCCCCCCCCTTCCCCAATTCAGAGATTGTTCACAACTCCATGGGCTAGATAATGTAAATAGAGGAGCATAAAGTCACTACTCTGCAAAAGAGGGTCAGTCTGTTCAGGGAATTAGCAAAAAGACAGTTAATTACTTTACTTTATAGCTAAAGCAGCAGTTTATTCAAAATGAAGGTTAAATTCTGTTATCAACTGCAGTGTTTAAAAAGTACCCAAGTTTTCCTTAAGTGACTAGTTTAGGTACTGGTAAGGGCTTAGTCCTGACAGGGCTGAATGTTTTACCCATCTTCTGACATAACACACACACACAATGTTCCCTCCTTCCCTGCACTGCTTCCCCCCTACCAAATGCTGTTTATGTATGTCCATCTTTCAAAGAGAAGAGCAGTTAAAATGCAACAGGTTTCAAAACATCTTAGATTAAATGTGTGCTTAAATGCTGTACTGATTCAAGCTCTTAGAACTGATGCAAGAAAGCAATGGAGTAGAAGGCTACATAAACTGTAAGTGCCAAATATTAATTAAATGGTGGTTTAGAGGAATATGTATCACACTGGATCTGACACCCTGAGGGAGGCAAGGCTTCTGCTGTTGCTCCATGTCCCCAGGTCCAACCAGTAGCAAAAAATAAGATGTATTCCCAGTAGGCATACACAGAGAGCACACACATACGCCAAATATATACACACTTGGCCTCACAGATGCTCAGAGCACTCACACGAACACAGGCAGCACCAGTGGCCTCTTTCTGCTCCCCTGTCTGGCTTGTCAGGATGGAACTCCACTAGGGAGAGTGGGCACGCACATACGTATACACATGTATATGCACAAATAATAGAGAGCCCATACCCAGGAAAGTGTTAAAAGGAACTTAAGAAGAAGGTATGGAAGACAGACAGTGCTAATCAGGCACAGGGCACAACCAAACTACTAGCCACAAAACTACATGTGACTGGCCCTTTTATCCCCTTACCTATTTTCTTATTCTTGTTCCTTCCCAAATCACCTAAAACCCTCCATTGTCCTGCCTTTGGTTCCTCCCCTCACATCCCATAATAAGCCCTGTGCTATCCCAAACAGGTTTTCCGCCCATATCCCATAATGTGTCCTGCATAACTAGGCTGCCATTGACTCCTGGTGATGGGTTTTACGCCTGGGCATGGGGCTGACGACTCTAGACAAGGTGGCTGTTCCTCCCATCCTTGATGTGGGTTATCTGCCACTATACACCCCTGTGATCCTCTGGGCCTCGGCAGATGGACCGTTGAGAGGCAGATGGCCTCTGCAATGGGCCTAGGAGTAACCCATCAGGGTATTTATTTGGGCTACTATCATCCTGCTAGTTTCTCTCTGAGCTCTTTTTTGGGTGCAAAGATGAAGTTCATCACAACCCAACAGGGTGAGTCAGCCACATGCTGACTTAGAGGTTATTGCTTCATAAAACAGCACTATAAGGCCGAATTGTATAGCAAGGCCTCATGCTTTACAATAAGGAATTCTAATATTTGTCCAGAAGTGAGTAAGGGATGCACTACAATGCAAAATGGTAAATTTTCAAGTGTGTGATTTCAGGGACCACTAGCGAGGGAAGAATTTTTATCAATCCAAGTAACACTGGCTTAAGATTTGTTTGTACTGAAAAGAAACTGTCAGATATAATCATAGAATCATAGAATGTTTTGGGTTGGAAGGGACCCCTTGAGATCACCTAGTCCAACCCCCCCCTACAGTGAGCAGGGGTGCTGCTAACTAGATCAGGTTGCTCAGAGCCCCATCCAACCTGGCCTTGAAAGTTTCCAGGGATGGGGCCTCCACTACCTCTCTGGGCAACCTGTTCCAGTGTTTCACTGCCCTCATTGTAAAGAAGTTCTTGCTTATATCCAGTCTAAACCTACCCTGTTTTAGTTTAAAACCATTACCCCTTGTCCTGTCACAGCTGGCCCTACTAAAAAGATTTTCCCCATCTGTCCTATAGGCACCCCTTTAGGTACTGAAAGGATGTAATCAGGTCTCCCCGCAGCCTTCTCTTCTCCAGGCTGAACAACCCCAACTCTCTCAGCCTGTCCTCATAAGAGAGGTGCTCCAGCCCTTGGATCATTTTTGTAGCCCTCCTCTGGACCCGCTCCAACTGTTCCATGTCCTTCTTGTGATGAGGACTCCAGAGCTGGACGCAGTACTCTAGGTGAGGCCTCACCAGAGCAGAGTAGAGTGTCAGAATCACCTCCCTCGACCTGCTGGCCACGCTGCTTTTGATGCAGCCCAGGATACGGTTGGCCTTCTAGGCTGCCAGCACACATTGCTGGCTCACGTACAGCTTTTCATCCATCAGTACCCCCAAGTCCCTCTCAGCAGGGCTGCCCTCGATCCTATCTTCCCCCAGCCTGTACTGATACTT
>NW_009260179.1:2296854-2308794 GCF_000687185.1 Egretta garzetta | reverse complement strand
TTTGTCCACTGTTGTTGTCACACCATCATAGAAAGTCACTAGGTTCGACAGGCAGGACTTGCTATTGGTGAAGCCATGCTGGCTATCTCGAATTATCTCCCTATACTACTCCTATTTTTTAAATGGAAGTCAGATATATTGCACTGATAAGCATTTGCTAATATTCTGCTAGAGTAATAACTGAAATACTAGTAGCAAGTATAATGTTTGATGGTCATTGCTTGGAAACAAGGTGCTCTTAGAAGAGTTTATGAAGATTTAGATGGGAAGGGGCTTTTCCGTGTTGTAAAAATATGAAGAGGGTTTTTCTGTTTAAAAATCAAAGCACATCAGGTGCAGCTCAGCAGTTCATTATACTTCTTACCTTTAGGGAGTGCCAGAATAATACTAGATTTAGCTGACAAATGGCAAATTTTCCTGTTACAGACCTCATCTTCTGTCTACATCTCCAGAACTCAGTCATCTGAGAATTGATAGGCTGATAACTGTTCGTAGTCTTTTCATTCATCATTGGAAAAAAGTGGGAATCATGACGAAGTGCAAAAGCCTTAGAAAGTACAACTTGGCCCCGGGGGGGGGGGGCGGAGATGGGAAATCCGTCAGTTCTGTCCTCCCAGCCTTGCACATTCTAGCTACAGAGTTGCTCAGTTATCTAAACACCAGGCCATTTTTCTCATTAAAATCAGTGACATAATGAACTATGAAATATTATACAGTATTCAGAATACATATAGTAGATTCTGTAGAAATGTTGACAACAGTTAATAATAAATAGTATGTATATTCTTTATGATACTGCAAAAAATTATTAATTAAATGAATGTTTAAATGTATGAAAAAATCAGGACAGGATGAACATAAATCTGACTTTCAAGAGCTTTTGCAATTTTATCAGGATTAAATCTGCAGATGCTGAAATGAAATATGCTTGCTCTGCAAGCACCTGCTGTAAATATTTTAAATTAATGCAGTTTATTCTGGAAGAGGCAAAGGATTTTTGATTGCCTTTTTTTTCTGTTTTTAACTTCAGCAGTGGTCTTTTTTATGAATTTATAAGAATTTCACAGTTGGAGTTGTCACTGTTTGAGAAGGCCATCTGACAGCCAAAATCAAAGAAAAAAAAAATAGGCAAAATAGACATAAAAAATGGAGGCTGACTAGGCTTTTGGAAGATTTAAGGCATAGGTTATTACTGGTAAAATTACTGTTCACTTGAATTTGGGTGTTGTAGTGGGAAGGTAGAAAGCTACCACAGCCCATATGAAGTACCTGGCTCTTTTTCCATGTTGAAGCTCTTTGGTCCTTTTTAAGAAAATTTATTTTTTTTTATAAAAGAAACCTAAAAGTTTCATCAAATAAGTCATATCATATGAAAATCATATCAAATAAACCAGAAAAATTAATTTACTTGTTGATTTTTGTTCTTTGTCAACTTTGATTGTTTGCATATCATGTTGTTACTTTATAAGCAGCCCCAGTTATTTCTTGTATACCATAAAGTACAATATAACTGAATATAAGCAAAGTTTCAGAATCTTACCCAGTGCTTAAAACAGTTGAGGTAGCTTTTTAATTCAGTTGTAATGCAAGTATCAAAATATAAATATTAAAAGCTACCTGTGTTTTTACCAAGTAGGAGTCAATCCTGCAGTTCCGTGAACTTTACTAGTTTTCAGTGAAAGCTCTTACAAGTGCAGTAACTAGAAAGCTTATATACAGTGATCTGGAATAGACATCTTCTACCACAACAAGTCACGTGTAAGACATCAGTGCATCTATTCAGGCAGCACTCAGGTTTTCCCTGTCCCTCCACATGCACACACAACATACAGAACGGCTTGATCCAAACATGTTAGATTAAGTTTATAACCAATAGCAGGGTTTTTGCATACTCCTAGTAATCATTGATTGTACGATTCATGTAACATATTGTGTACTAACAACAAATCCCCAATCCTCAGAAATACAAGCTGAGGTTTACCTCATGTGCAAATTGAGTTCCATTATCAATAACAGGATGTTAAGCATGTTCATAAGTATTTGCAGGGTACAGGTCCTCAGGTTCCTTTCACATAAATTCAAAAGCATCCTTTACAAAAAGTTCAAAGAAAGGTATTTTTAATAATCTTAAGAAAATTGGCAATATGGAATTTTTGGTTGACTCTTTTACACATCAAAATTCATTCTGTACCTAATGCCAAATGCTTTTGAGATTTATTTACAAGCACAGAAGTGGCTTAATAGTCTTATTTTTCAATTCCTGAGGTTGAGGATAACTGTACAGATATGCTTGTTGCCTATGGGCACATGCAATACAAAAAAACTATTACTGAGGAACTTATTGCAACATACTTACCAAGACCTTTAAAAATACCTTTTGTGAATTTAAGGATTCTCAGTTTCACTGGAAGTCATTGCAATATTTATTCATTTGTAAAGGAACTCTATTTTACTTTCAGATTCAAGGCCTCTACCAGATGTAGCCCTGACAGGGAAGTGTACCCGAGAATGTGATGAATATGGCCACTCGGACTCCTGCTGGATGCCAGTTCGCACTTCTCCTGAAAGAAAGCAGAAGAGCCAGCCAAAACTCTCCACTTTCATGCCTGTCGATGAACGGGGCAGTCAGGAAAAGCTGGCCAATGGAGAAGCCTCCCTCATGGGTGATCGCAACAGAAACCTCCTTAACAAAAAGTTGACCTCATCCTATGAGACCTTCAGCGCCGCTAGTTTCAGCAAAAATGAAGAAGGCAATCCAGAGGATATTCCCCTTACACAGACAGGGGAATACAAGCCATCTCCTGTCAATACTCTAACTAGAAGAGAAGTTTACCTGTAGGCTAAAAAGCAGCAACAAAGTTCTTTCGTATTATAAGAAAGAAAAGGTGCAAAAGTCTTAAAATAAAAAAAAAATTAACAAAAAGAAAGAAACAAAAAAAGAGGGGGCCACCAAAGAGACAAAAGATCTGCCTGCCACTTCTGCCTCCATAGCAGGCATTTAATTATACTGTCTGCCTGACTATACTGTACAATGTAGAAAACGTTGTTACTTGCATGTCTAATTCCCCCTCACTGATTTTTATTTTCCTAAATCTATGGTTGTAAATTCCTCCCATAGTAATGAGCTTGATTAAAAAGAACACAACACACTGTTGTTTCCCCTCTGCAGAAGCATGAGTTAAGCCACTCATTTTGTTTGATTGTCATCTGGCTTGTTGAGGATAACAGGTCAGGGAAAATGTGTTCAAAACATATCATCTGAATATTGCTGATCCCCACCAGGGACAATCCTTCAGAAACCACACCAATGTAGAGGTAAATATAAAAGAATAATCATTAATAGGCACTTTGTGAAGACCACAGCTTTAATATTCTCACCTCTCATTCTGAGGCTGGAAGCAAGAGAAATACGTTCAGCCTGAGACTGCAGTCAAAAACATGGCATACTTTCCTATGATTCATGAACTCTGGTTCTGTTTTATCCATAGAACAAGTGTGTTCTTGCTGTGTCTTTCTCTCCTTCTCTCTCGTTCTCTGTAATGATTACTTCAACGTAAATGCAATTAGTAACACAAGTACCATAGGATAATAATGATAAGCTGTTGAAATCATTATTTTGGGCAAGACTAACACCTAGCTGGGAAGATCGTAATAACAAAAAGGCCAAAGATCACGCAATGGATCAGGGGAACTGCTAAGTATTGGGGCTTGGCTTAGAAAACTAATATATTCACAAATACACACATGTACTCATAATACACCCTCAGTTACATATTGCACAGCAGCACAGTTCACAAGCCCAGATGACACAATTTTATTATTTTTTTTTTCCACTGTGGTTCAATTGAATGCCCAAAGGAACTGATGTGGGTTTTTTTTGTAATGACATGATACGTTGCAGCAGATGCTGCATATGATATGCTGCATATGCCAGTTCCAGGGAATTTTAAAGATCAAAGTTAAAAACTAGTAGTAGTAATAGAAGGCTGTGTTAATGAGAATGCTTGGTGGGATGAGAAGGGTGGACAGTGGGATGATGCAGTGACAAGAGAATATTACAAGTGAAATACGAACCCTTCTTTTCAGAGTACAAGGCATGATTGCTAAATCTTTTGTCATCTTTGCTGCAGATTGCCAACTGCTTCAATTATGTCAAAGATGTAATGAAGGTTTTCTTGAAACACAAGTGCATTAAAACCAATAAAAGTACAATACTAAATGATGTCAAAACTTGGAATATTTAGGCCAGGTAGAAAATGGTTTGTAAAGAGTGGTATGGTACTCACCTAGCAGGTCAAGACGAATCAAAAGGAGTCCAAGCTACCGTGATATGCAAGAGCTGTGGGCTGTAACGATTCTCATGGTAAGTGCTTCTTGAATGAAAGAGGTTTTTGTGCAATAAAAACAACAAAACGTGCAGAACTTCAGCCAGTTGCTTTGTAGCTGATGCTGTAGTAATAATGACAGACTGAGCTCAGACATTCAGACGAAAGTGACAATCGGACAACACAGCAAGGACAGCTTGAGGAGGGGGAAAGCATTCAAATCCCTGGCTGTTCAACCTGGTGTTAAGGCATGGCTAGATGGCTCTCTAGTATACTATAATCACAATGTAGCTTTGGGTAGTTTCTTGCTTTGAAGAATTACATAGAAATAACCTTTAACAGCCTAAAGTAGAGGTTGATAAATCAACACAACTCATCACATTTATCTTTTGAATTCACTTCTCCATATAGTGAGATGTGCCATTATTGGCCATTTCATTCTCCTCTCTTGAGTTTATTTTCTTTAAGTAACATTAGTTTGTGTATAGTAGTTATGATGAATGGGCACATTTTAGAAAGAAAATATTAAAAATCAAAGATTAATAATGATTGAACATTTTTATGTTTAATTATTTAAGTAATATGGACAGATGCAAACTAGTACTTTGTTATGAGACTGCATACAGCAGTTACTGCTTTGTATAATCTGTAAGTATCTGTTTAAAAATGCTTCTAAAAATGCTTATGTAATGTATACACATTTTTCTTGCACGTTTCAACAGAATACACAATTGCATAACAAAAATGTTCAACAGAATTTCCTTTAATAAGTTTTTATTTAATATTACACACACACACACAAAAAAAAATTAGGTAGCTTGGTTCCATATATTCTTAGACCCTTTTCATACAAGGCTAATAATACAGGTCATAGAAGACCTTCAGATTAAATGGATCAGCAGTCGCTCACCAATTTTTGCACCACATAAGACAGTCATTAAATACTTTACTTGTGTGCATCTCCTTAGACCTAAAATGGGTGTGAAAGAATTTTTTAAACACCCTATCTACTGCAAGTATTCACCATAATTGTAGTGGAACTAGCCACTATTAATACGCTGATTACTCTTCTGACCTGGCATGACACACAAATATATTTTGTGTTTGTATTTTTCCTCTTTATTTGAAATAGGTTAAATCTGGTGCCACTCCATAAATAGAGTGCTTTTGTATAAAAATAAACAAATAAAACTATAAAAAATAATTAGGGTGAATGCGAAATATGCAACTGTGCCTTTTATACCTATTATTATGGTAAAGTGGTAGTTGGGTTTGGACACTGAGGGATAAGGGGCTAATCCCAACTTTTTTGAACCTGTATATTTACCTGTGTTTATTTTCTGAAAAATTATAAATAATATATTTAAAAACAAGCCTTTTGCCAAACTCAGTTAATGGACCAGTCTTAAGCATTATTAACACGAGGCTGTGGTTTAAGCAGGTCTTGAGGATGTTTTTTTATTACTATTTGTGTGGGGCTTGGGGTTGTTTTTAATTTGTTTTTAATTCTGCTGCCTGGAAAACTATGATCGGTCTATAATATAGTTATTTAGCAAGGTGTCACCAGTTCATCTTACCAGGAAAATTGACAATTAATTTTTTTTAATTGCTTTTAGCCGTCATCACATTTCAGTTGTACAGTATAGCAATCATCCTTTTATTTCCTTCCATGGGAAACTCAAATGAGCTTTGCATGTATTTTTACATTAGGGCACCTTTATAGATTGATGCGTTAATATATAACTTTATAAGTATTAGAAAATTCAATAGCTTTGGTCTAAAATCTAATGCTCATTCTGTATCTCAGATCCACTATGTTTATTCAATATGGTTTCTGACTGGCCTGCTGCCTGAGTTTCAGGAAAAAAGTTAAACATATTTTTATGTGGGGGAAGAACTCAAATGGGATTGAAATGATTGGCTGAAAGGCTACCCTAGGAAGTTGTCAAGCAGGAAAACAAAGAATTTGGATAAAGACCTTGCCATAAATCCAGCCATCACCAAACACTTTTAAAGGAACTTGAACAACGAGGTATTTTTCATTTTATTTCATTGGTGATAAATATACAGTGTTTCCTTAAGGAACGAAGCAGATGAAATAGCAATAGAAATGAAAGTCCATTTGTTAAATTGTATTACTGACTGAAGAGCAGAAACACAAGGAAGAAGACAACATTCACCAGCTACCTGGGGTATGCTTTCAGACAACTTTTTCCTAAATTTTAAAGCACTTGCATTCAGTGTGGTACGATCTGTTTGTAATATTAATCATTGACTATTGTTCTGCAACTTGGATGTTGATAGTGAAGCAGAGAACAATTTATCATTGTTTATTATGAGTCACTATGCACGCAACTATGCTAAACATGGCAAAATGTATTAAATGCTAGTCCACCTCTATTTATGAAATATTTACATAATTTAATTTGCTTTTGTACAGTTTTATGTAAATAAATTGCTTGTCATTTTTGTCTCTGCAAATTAAAATATAACATGTTCAACTGGTTGCCCATTTGCCAGTGTAGTTTTTCTGACAGGCTATTCCACTTTTACTGGATTAAATCACATACTAGTTTTCGTATTTGTCCTGTATTTTGCATGGCAAAGATGAAACTGCTGCAGTAGCTGGCCACATCTTCAGCTGCTGATGTAGCTGAAGTTTTACCTGTCTACAGAGTACAAGTTATTGTCACTCAGGACAGCATACAGCTATTTTTGCAGTAAAAATAAAGTACTTGTAATTATAGCAGTTGTTTCTAACTACTGATCAAAAGGGTTTCTTATTAAGGTGTGTTTAAAACCTTCATATTAAGGGGACTAGGAAGTCTTAAGTAAAAGCTCAGGTATTTCCATTATGGAATGACAATTTTCTAATTATCAGCAAGGTTGTTATTTTTTCCCCAAGAAGTTTAGAAATATTAACAAATCCTAAAATGTCAGTGAAGCATCTATGCTGAAAAGACCACCACAGTTAATGAAGCATCTCAGAGCAAAATGTGAAATAAAACCCTCAAGTTCTTTCTAGCTGCGACTCAAATTATCCATCCCAGCATAACTACAGATCAAGAACAAACCCTCCTCAAGAAGGAACATCTAAGAAGCAGAAAGAGTTTATTCGTTAGCTGCCTGGATCATACACTGCTTCTTTTGTTTGTTTGTTTTAAAAAAGCAGGTTCCAAAACAGCCATTAAGTTGGGATTTGCATCAGTTGCAAGATGTGAAAAATACACTTGTGGGGAGAGGGATCAAAGGTTAAAACTCGCCCTGCTCCCTGTTGTTTTCCAGAAAACACAGTTGTTACAGAGACCTTGCAAATCATCGTGTACAATTTCCCACTGAGCACCACAGAAAGTGCTGTTTGTCTTTTTACCTTAGTTACAGATTAGGCTTTGATTTTTGTGAATACAGCCTGGCCGTAACTTTTTTTTTTTGAAAAAAATACATTTTACCTTGCCAATTCCTTTCTCTGACTGTGCTTTCGGTTAACATTGTCTGGCCTTCTCTAATGAACATGTCAAGGAAGATTCTTCCTTCCATAAGCAGAGTTCTGAATCTGCATGCCTATGGAGAGAATTCAATGCACCAACTGACCCCAGATCTCCCACATCACGCTTGAATGAGCTACCCCTCAACCTCTTTCAGCAGTAGCAGTATTTTAATGAGTAACTTCAATCAAGCTTTCATGTTTATTTTATACTAGATGTAGTATGCAAGGCATGACCTTATGTTTGTTTATTTTGTCTTTTATCTGCATTCTTCTTGTTTACCAACTGCATCCAGGAAGATGATTACAGGAAGATAAAATAAATTTCCTGAACCACAGAGAGTGGTAAGAGAGGATAATATAAACTGTTGAAAGTTAACAATTTATTCTCCCCTTTAACCCTGGCTTCATTTCTCCCTCCTGTGCTGCAGTAAAATGTAAATCTTATGCAGAGACTGAAATTAATAAATGTGACCTAGGCAGAAATAATTTCATGTCTTTATTGAGCCTCCTGAGGGGAGTGTATTGAAGATGCTTAATAGTTCATAAATGTGCAAATCATCTAGCCTATGCAAAAGAAGAAAACAACACCAGAGTCAGACAAGACTATTTAGTATATTGCTTAGCAAATTGATAGAATTCGAGTCGGTCAGTTCATACAGATATTTCTTGTAAAGAAAGTATGGCTGGCTTAAAGACTTAGATATACTTACCAGGAAACCATGGGGGAAAAAAAAAGAGTGCAAAATACCTATTCTGTAATGGTATGGAATAACCTCTGGGAGAAGAAGGAACAAAGAACAGCAAATAAGTATAATGTAATTGGCACAGAAGTGTTAGAAATAAATCCCTTTAGACTTTCAAACTGATCTGAGGATTCTAAAACAGGGAGATATTAATGCATAATTTGTAGCTATCTACAGTATGGTATCTACTGTAATTTCTAAAAAAAAAAAAAAAAAGGATTCTTGCTAATTATAAGGCATGGGATTCTATTTAAGGTGGTGTTTTTAGAGATTTAATTGATGGTTACAAATATGTATATCTTAGTATTCTTTCTTTGTAAGGTTACCAAAGCAAATTTCAGCAGGTTTCTACAGCATTCACTGTAGGAGAAGGCAGGTTTGGAAAGATCAAGATAGCAAAGATACAGTTTTTGTATTTCCATTCTATTTTCAGCAATGCAACCAAATTCTTCATGCTTACACTATAATCATGAATAAAAAAAAAAAAAAGTTATCAAATCTAGACCCTTCAACTATCACTGCTTTCCAGCATATTGCAGAGGGAAAAAAGTAGCATAAAAGCAGGTTTAGTATACCGTGTTTACTCCTCCTTTGATAAATTTTTACTTTCAAACTCACTTCCATGGAGAAAGCTACTTAAATAAGAATGAATCATCAAGTTTTTCACAATTGTCTGGAGAATTCAGAGAAGGAAGGAAAGACTAGACCAGGAGGAAAAAAATGCTGTCTCTTTTACCTACCTTTCATGGATTTCCAGCGCCTACAGAAAATCCCATGAATAGCATCTGTAATACTGGAGTCTTTTCCCCATACAAGTGTACACCTCCACTTCTTCCAACAGAACTCTGAGGTTTTGTAACTTGTACTAAGTCTTCTTCATGCTTTTGCTTCTTATATAGTAACTGTGTTACATGATACCATAAAATAAAGCTGATTCTGAGGCAAGATTATGGTGGTAGTAGTCTGCTCTAAGGTGGTTGAATATATATTTGATAAGACAAGTAGAAGTGAAGAAATCAGAAAAAGATGAAAGGGATCCTGTTGGTCTGAAAAGACCCACAAACTGCTGCATACCCTGTGAAGATTTATTATTTAGGTCTGATCAAAACAGCAGAGGTTGAAAATTTCATAAGCAAAAGAGAGAAAGGAGGATTTTTTAAAAATTGCAGATGGAGACCTAATACCAGTTACATGTGTGTGTGTATGTACACATACACCTCTCACCTCTGGCTTTTGAAGCAGATTTTAAGATACTCTTCAAGATTCCAGAAAATTGTCTATTTCTGTCATTAGCCGATGTCAGGGAGACAGAATACTGGACAGCAGGACCTTCAGTGTGAGGCCCTGTATCTATTCTAAGGTTTAGTAAGACAGAACAATATACATAAATTAATGGATATCACTTAATGTGACAGGGTATGTTGATCACAGAGCTAGAAAACAGTAACTGCCAAACTTGCTTCATTTTCTCTCTAGCCTCCTATCTCACATAAGTTACTAGAACAAAAGTCAAGAGGTTTTGGGTTTTTTTTTAATCTTAGTTTGTCTCTTTTTACTGACAGTTCCTGGAATCAGCTTGGCACCTACTTAGCTTTTGCCCACTTTGTTCTGAACTGGAAGATAGCCCTGGAACAATAGGTGATTTCATATTCCTTTTCAGTCTGACCTCTGAGCATCTGGCAGGCATCATGTTGCCACCCTTATCTTTAGGAGCATGAAATCATGGTAGAGTCCCTCACACATAACTCTAAATATGAGTCTGAATATTAAAAGGGTCCTTACAGGTGGTAGAGTAAGAAGTATGCCTTGAATTTAGAATAATCTGGTGCTATGCTATGCTGATAAAAAAAAAAAAAAAAAATCCTGAATTCCAGAGAGGATTGAAAAGCTGCTGTGTGTGATAAAGAACAAAACACATGCTGGGTACAACCCTATAATAACAAGCAGTGCATTTCTTCTTGCTCTAATCTCTGCCTTATGTAGAGATGAAAGGAAAATGTACAAATGCCCCAGGTCCCTCTGAAGTACGGTTAACAGTGTTTCACACATACAAGAAAGAAGGAATCATCTTTTGCCCAGCCTGGTAAGTTAAGCTTGTTTCCAATCAGTTTGGATGCCCCTGATGAATATTCTGATTGTGTTTATGTGTCATCAGTACAATGATAATGGTTAATTAATGATAGAGCTAGCAAGACGTGTTCATTTAGGAGGGCATAGAATTGATTGAGGGAAATGATGTAAAAGTGCCACCTGGAGAACAAGGCATTCAACCTATAACTCCCACAAGGTACTACAATGTATCGGCTAGATACATTATTACATATTAGCATAGAAGTTAAATACCACTTTTCAGTTCCAAAGAAAACTCAGCTAGTCAAAATAAGCATTCAGAAAGAAATAGAGAAAGGTGAGAGTTTGGTTAGTCATGGACTGAGAAGGTCACATCTGAGAGTTACAGAATAATTTGTCTGTACTGAGTGACTGCAGATGAAATAAATTTAGCAACACTCAGAAACAATACATCTTGTCTTGCCTTATACAGTGATAGAATCTGAAGCTTCCAGAAGATTACTCTTCAGTGGAACTCAGGAAAAAAAAAAAAACCAGCAGAATTAAGGCTTAGAATTAAGGAAAGATTATCAAACAGAATAGATTTTGCTGCTTAAATCAAAACACAGGTGCATTATGAATATTTTGCACAGTTCTGACCTCTACCCCTCTATATTAAAAAGGATATAAATACTAGAAGAGATGCTGAGTAGGGTGATCAAAGTTACAGAATAAAATAGAATAAGTAAGAGAACCCTTCAGCCTAGAGAAGACAACGGAGAGGTTTGACGGTAGTCCATATACAATTATGAATGGCATGAAGAGAAGTGGGGAAAATGTTAGTTAACCTTAATAAATGGGCTATAAAGCATGACATGAAATTAGCAAGCAACAGCTTCAAGATATATGGAAGATGGTGTGTTTTCTTACAGCTCATCAAACTACTCAACTTCTTGTTAGAGGAGATAGAGTTTTGGGATGCACCCCATGAATCTGGCTCACATAAAGAATAAAGTAAAAAAACCCAGAAGATTTCTAGATTAATACTTATGAATGGCATAGGTTAAGAATAATATGACTTATAATTATATCTGTTTGTTTCTCCTTTCTTACCTAAACAGATACACTAACAACTAATGGAAGCAAAATACTGAGTCTCTTTCTCTCTCTAAAACTGAAAAAACTAACACACACACACACACACACACACAGACAGCCAAAACAGGAAAACCCACAAAAACCCCAGCCCTCAACAACACTTTTTTTTTTAACCAACATAGTAAAAAGCTTTGCTTGAGGAAGTTCTTACTGATACTCAATGCTTTTGATACTCTTT